>NC_080598.1:61052684-61400785 GCF_027887145.1 Ammospiza caudacuta | reverse complement strand
AATTTTTAAAAACCCCAAAAAGCAAAAAAAAACCAAAACAAAACAAAAAAAAAAACAAAACAAAAAAAAAACCAAAAACCAACCAACCAACCAACCAAACAAACAAACAAAAAAACCAAACCAAAAAAACAACCAAAAAATAAGAGAAAAACCAAAAAACCTAAAAGCAAAACAACTCTGTAGTTCACCTGGTCTAGTGGAAGGTGTCCCTGCCCATGGCTGAGGGTTTGGAACTGGATGATTTTTAAGATCCCTTCCAACCCAAGCCATTCTGTGATTCTGTGATGCTGTTTTGCTGGCCCAGCTGAAGAGACCCTGCAGGCCTCCTGATGGCCTCTGTTGGTGCTTGTAACCAGCTTCCCCTTGGTGTGGGGTGTAGGTGGCTACAAGGAGTGGGTGACATGAGCTAAGCTGGCCTGCTGTGATCCCAGGAATACAATTGATCCCTCACCGACAGCAGGGAGCTGAGAGCGGCTGCAGGCAGTGGGCTTTGCAGCCAGCAGAGATGCTGCTGGAAACAAGGTGTCCCCAAAAATCTGCAGCAAGACGGTGTGAACCTCACCCCCTGAAACAGCCTTTTGGTGGCAAAAAAGCTGGAGCTGTGCTTGAGAGGAATGAGGTTCCAGAAAAGAAGTGGAAAATAAAGAATTTTTCCTGCTTTACAGGTAGAAGAGTATCTGAGACCAGGATGGAAATAGATGGAAAACTTATGCACAGATGAAAGGCTTGAAATGAAATCCATTATGCATGAGACGAACAGTTGGAATCTGAGAAGCGCTGGGAGGTAATCATCTGAAAAGTGGGAACAGTTCTGGGCAACAATACCCGCCCATTGCAGGGGCATCCAAAAGGTTCCCAGAATCTGCCTTTGGGAGGAGCTGAAATTGCAGGGGTGGAGTGGCCTCTGGACAAACCAAACCTTCCTTCCCCCACTGCTCTCCCAGGTCTGGAGGGCTCCTGGCTCAGTCCAGGACACTGCTGTCCCATGACAAGCAGTGCCATATGAGAGAGGCTTTGATTGGCGATTTTAAAATGGAATAACATGTTCCAGGCTATTTTTCTATTTTTCTTTGTGAAGATACAGTCCTGTCTGCACATCTGATGGCAATGCAGCAGCAATGATGGTAATGTAAAGATGCAGCATGCCCTGAATGAACAGTTCATCTGTGAGAATCAGATCAAAGTTTTTGGGCCAATAATTTCTGGAAATTGAAATGCCATTCTTTCCTCTTGCACGTTTGCAGGTGCCTGGGTTGATAGAAAATGCTTTCTTCCAGGACAAAAGCTTTCATTAGAGAAGATTAAAAAGTGTTATTCCCTCTTATGCCAAGATTGATAAGAGGGTCAATGCTGAAAAAAACCCATAAACCAGCAGAAATTCAGGTACCTCTGCAGGTCAGTTTGCACCTGACTTCAAACCCAGCCTTTTACAGAACCACAGAATCATTGAGGTTGGAAAAGACTTTTAAGGAGTCAGGCAAACATGAGGATGAAGTGACAAAACATACAGGGAAGAACTGCAGGAATAATTGTTCCCACGGCAGGGACCAGAGCTGCTCCCATCCTGCAAGGTGGGAAAAGAGTTGCACAGGTTTCTTAAAGGAGAATGGAGCTGATTTGTGGGTCATTCTGTAAAACCTGCAGCTCTTCAGCTCAGATTTTACGGTAAGGCTCAGAGGCTGGCAGCAAGAACCTCCAGAGCCCTTTCAGACCCTGCTGGTTTTGTGCCCTGGGCTCCGTGGCTGCACCCCTGACCTTCCCAGCTTTATGTGACTCACTCATGCAAAGCCTGGGCCAGTGACACCTTCCTGCAAGAGCTCTGTGTTTGTTCTCCTCAGAGCAGTGGAAAAGGAACTTTTTCAGGCAAAATGATTTATGGTTTGGGGTTTTTTCAGTGGTTCCTTGACCTGCTGCTGTTATACACTAAAGAGACTCATTCCTGTTATTTCCTCTGAGTATTTTGCCCAGTTCCAGGCTCCCATCATGTGCCAGCTTGAGCTGAGGGGTCCCAAGGCCATCCAAAGAGCACAGCTGCAGCCACCTGTGCCTTCATCACAGGCAGTTTGAATGTAAATTGTACTGCAGGTTATGTCCCTTCCTCCCTGGTAAAATTCCTTCTGTTGGGAATCTCTCCCAGGCTGTCTAAATCTCAAGTTGTAATTGAAGTCCCAGTGGCTGATTGCTCACAGTTTAATAGGTATTCTTTCACAAAGTCCATGATGCTGAGGGCTGTCCACAGCCCAAAGTGCTCAATGAACACTGGCAGCATGGGTGTAAGAAGGCATTAAACTAAGCAGAAATTCATGCATCCAAATTTAGGCACTTTAAAAATATATATGAAACCAGTCCAGGACAAGAAAAGGAGTCAAAACACAAGAACACCAGACATGATATTGTAAGGATGAATTGAAAGTAACTGGAGCAGAACTCAACTGACATCATCTGCTTGGGGATGAGGGAAAAAAAAAAGTGGGAAAGGAAGTGTCACTTGGAATAGTCCAGCTCTGACTTATCTGAAGTGTCCATGAGCCTGAGGAGGGAATGCAGCCCCATCAGTGAGCATCAGGGCATGATGAATTAGGTGATCTGCTGAAATGCTGGTGAAGTTTCTTTGTGGTGAACCATGAGGGTGGGAGCTTCAAGCTCTGGTTCTTGTCAGCTGTGAGCATCATAAGTGACACTGGTTTGTTGAACTTCATTTTCTCCCTCCCTGTGCTGTCCTTATCAGAACTTCTCTTATCCTTAGAACACAGGTTAAAATGGAGCTGATCTTGCCTGGCTTTCATTGAAAGGTTAAAATGGAGCTGATCTTGCCTGGCTTTCATTGAATCACAGAATGGTTAAGGTTGGAAAAGATCTGTAAGGTCTTCGAGTCCACCCACATACACAGCACTACTGTGTTCACCACCAACCCATGTCCCCAAGTGCCACATCCACAATGTTTTTGAACACTTCAAGCACCCCCAGCTGCCCTGGGCACCCTGTTCCAATGCCTGACCACGCTGTCAGTGAAGAAATCTTTCCCAATATCCAATCTAAACCTACCCTGGTGCAACCTGAGGCCATTTCCTATGGTTCTGCCTGGCTACAGCCTCCTTTAAGGTGGTTGTAGAGAATGAGAATGTCACCCTTGAGTCTTTTCCACCTTTCCATCAAATTTTCTCACAGATCTTCCCTAATCAAGGGATTAGAAGCAAGTTTAGCATCCCCTTTGCCAGTGTGACACCTGGCAGGCACTGGGCATTGCTGAGCAGCAGTGACTCCTTGCTGGGCTCAGGGCTCACCTCTCCTCCACAGGTTCTGCATGAAGTGGGCTTCTCATGGCCCTGGGGAGCACCACAGTGCTGGAGGCAGCAGTGGGTGATCCAAAACCAGCCCTTTCCCTGACACAACAGATGGGCTGCTGTGAAAAGGAAATGAATGTCATTGCATGGCTTGCAGTCTGACAGGAATGTCTGGAGAAGCTCTAATGTTGCTTCCCCACAAGCAGCTGTTGTCTGCATCCTCTTCCATGGCCTCCTGGGTGACTTCTTATTTTGAAAACAGTCCATCCTTCCTTCCACATTCCGTCTGGATGGAGGTTTTTGCTGGAGGGTTTCCTGCTCTTCTCCCCATTCCTGCACAGCTCTGCTGTCCCTGTTGTGCCAGCACAACTGCTCACCCTTAAAAGTGGATCACTGAAATATCAGCAAAAAAGGAAAGAAGTTATTTGGTTTTTTTTTTTTTTAACTCAGACCAGAATAGAGATCTATTTTCCAGCCACACTCCCAGCACAGCTGGTGGAACAATGCTCTGCAGCAGAGCAACAACAGAAAATGCCCAAATGAACAGGATGGAGGAGAGAAGGGCAGCACTGCCCTCACTGGATCCATCACATCTCCTCCTCTCCTGTATCAGCTGAGGGGAGTTGGACTCTCACAGTGACCCCCTGGAAAATGTCTTTTGATGGGAGACCACAGCCACAGCAGATGAGAGCCAGCCCTTGAGAAACTGGGCCCTTGAGGGACCTAATCAAGCTGCCAGGGGTTCCCAATGCAGCAGTTTTAGTCACACCACCACAAACGTGGCAGTGTTTTGACAGGCTGGGGCAGTGCTTGTCATCTGAATACCGTGAGTTTGTGTTAAAGATTCTACTCCACTTTCCAAGAATCTGGCCTCTGCGCCTTGTTGACAGCAGGGAAATGTTTCAGCGCTGTACAAATGCAAGTAAATAAATGCAGAGGGTTGAAAATGCATCGTAGATATGCTGTCGTTACCTAGCACCCAGAGAAATTAGTTTTGTTTGACAAAAAATGGAAACACCGCCAGGATATTTTGCTCCAGTTTAGCTTGTTTGCTAGAATTGTTTGTGGTTAGTAATGAGCACAAGGTTCACTTGTAATAATAATGTAACCATGGTAATATGATAGCACAGGCTGATGCTAGGCTGATTTGCTGATAAGATTTATGCCCTATTATATTATCCAATGCAATTAAGAAATACTTGGACAATTAACATTAGAATAGATTAAAATAAAGGATCAGACAGCTGTGGGTCTCAGGCATAGTCCCCAAGTGTTTGTGTCACCCTGCTGTGTTTCAATGAGCAAGGAAAGCATTTGCTTTCATTTCACCAACAGGGAATTGTCATGTTCCTCATTTTTTCCAATTCCCTACACTCATTTTAGTGTGACAGGTCAGAAATGAACCTAGGAAAAGCAACAAGTGTTAATTGGCCTCATTCAATCTAAATTAAATTTGATGATCAGCGGGGTGAAAGACAAATGTGTGGGTTGGGATTAGGGGTTTGCTCCCAGTGGGAAGGAAATGACCAGGAGATGGGGGTCAGAATCTCTCACCCCTTGCCTGTGGGTTGGGAGTTCACTGTGCCAACCACTACTTTCCCAGGACTCCTTTTATATTACCAGAGGCAGCTCTTTCTTGTCTTGTAAGCTCTGTGGGGCAGAGATCATCTCTTCATTCCCCACTATGAATCCTGAAGGAACACAGCATTTCCACCACTTAATAATACAAGCACAGGAGATGAGGCAGGATAATCACGAGAGATGAGCCATTTCATAACCGCCTCTGTAGCAGACACAGTTACATCTCTCACAACATCCTAGCAACAGAGCTCCTCAATCATCAGCTCCTCTCCTTACCTGCACACATCTCACTGCCTCACTCCTTGCTGTTTCCACATTCAGTGGGGAATCTGGGATCATTTGTGGAGAATTTAACCTGAATACCCCAATGAAGGGATAGCAGCTTTCCAAAGGAGTGTAAGAGCAAGTCCTTCAGCTTTGCTATAAGCAAGGAGATGAATGGAAGACAATTTTGGACTCAATTTTTTTTTTCATGTGAGAGTCCTATTATTCAACCCTTGCTAAGAGTTTTGAGGTGTTTGGTTTGCTGAGACAAACCAAACATCTCAAAACTCCAAAGGTCCAGGCAGAGCTAATGTGGGGACTGGGGCCTCTCTCTTCTCTCAGACTGGTTTTTCATTGGGATTATCAACTGCAGTGTAACTGAGAGGGGAGAAACCAATCTTAGTCTCTTGTTCCCCATGTGCTTAAAATCTTCATTTTACTTAAGAATGATACCTACCCCTTTCTCCTCACCTTATTGTCCCATTTTCTGCTTATGGGCCCTTCATTTTGCTGTTTTCTGAGTGGCTTCCTGAGTAAATTAAAAGGCCTGTACTTTATGCTCATTCTCTGTTCTTTCTCCTGCCTTCATACCCTGCCTTTCCAGGCTCTCTCCTCCCTTGTCTCCATGACCTGCACTCCATGAGCTGCATCCTGGTTCTCAAATGGTCTCTGTGGCACTCCCCTCCCTTGTTTTGTCTTAGGTGATGCCTTGTTTTCCTTCTATTATTCACACAAATTGTCATTTCTTGCTGGCTGCTCAATTGCACATCTCTTCTTCCCATACTGTCCAGCCTCCCCAGTCCCACTGCTTCCCAGGCATTTCACTCCTTCCTCTATGGGGAAAAAGCTCAGTTTCTCTCCATCAGATTCTCCTTCCCTTCCTCCTTGCTGATCCTATAACCACATAGTGAGCCTGGTTCACTCCAAGCTGTGTTCTCCCCTTGTGTGATGTAGGGAGTTGACTGTTCTGGCAGTTCCTGTGGTTCTTTTCCTTTCAGGAACTAATGCACTGTGAAGGATGAACACAGAAATGTCAGCAGAGAGTCCTGGAGACAGCACCTTGTACTCCTCAAAGTGAAAGAGGTGACTTGGGAGGGAGGAATCAGACTGAAATCTACCAGATGATAAGTGGCAAAATAAAAAAAAAAATATCATTAAAACAGATTTTATTCCGCTGTACTTTATTTTGGAAGCAACATGCACATTGTACAGCGCACAACAGCTCAGAAAGAGCTGAAATAGCTTTGCATAAATATTGCATGAAGCTTTTTGTGCAAACACATACAAGGCACAGAGCTATACGCAAAACCTGGCTACAAAGGGTGAAGGAAAATGTGGAAGCTTTTGCTTCCATATCTGGAGAGCTTCTGGTGCTCTTGGAAAAGTCACTCTGCATTGCAATACAAGTTTCAGCATCAACATGCTCAGGGATGCTGTGAGCCAAGATCCATGCAAGAGGGAAAGCCATGGAGTGGATTTTTAAGTCAGCATGGGTGGCCTAAATGCTGTGGGGCAGGGGTTGAACCTATTTCTGGGCCTTTTTTGGGCACAGATACACAAAAGGAGGAGAGAGACAGAGGTCCAGCATGTGGCTTCTTTTTATTTCCGGTTTATCTTAGCAACCTCAGGTGAGCTGGGATGATGTGGAGACACCCTTTGAAAAGTCACTCCCAATTCAAGCTAAAAGATGACCACAGATGCCTTGCACTGCCACAGCTGTGACCTGAAGCTGCAAAAAGAAACAGAGATGGCTTTAGCTTCAACCATCCTCTGAGCACGTGTCCTCACCTGCATCTGGGCCAGGATTTGGGAGAGCTGGTTTTAAGCTGCAAGAAGAAGTGGATGTCCTGTTTTGAAAGCACTTTACAGTGGTTTAAGAGGACTGTGAAGTAAAGGATTTTGCCAGCTGTGGCTCTCAGGACAAGGACCCACCAGGTATGGCACAGCACTATGTGTTGTGTGCTGCAAACAGCAGGGCAGTGAGGAGACAAATTCCATCTGAGACCTTCCAGTACCACAAACATAATCTTTTCAGGGATAGGGAGAAAGAGCATTTCACTATGTTCATAATGTCCATGAGAGCTGCTGTACAGTGGGCTCACATCTTCCCAAACAAACCCCACTTTGTGGAGGACTCAATGCTTGTTTCTTCCTCTTCCATTTTCTCCCCTTAGTACATGTCTGCAAGTCAATTTTCACTCTATTTTGAAACTAACATTTTCCTTTTTTTTTCCCCTTCAGCATCTGCATTCCACTCTCCGCCTCTTTCCACCACATGCCCATTGAAAACCTAATTGCAGATCCTTTGCTGCAATTAGCCTGCGTGCTGCTGCAAAGTTCACTTCATTATGGCTTTTTGGGGCTGGTTTATTCACATAGGCTTTGAATCGACTGCTCACCAGTGCTTTGATCCCACTGCCCATGCCATGGTCAGCACCCCAGTGCAAGGACTTCCATGTTCTCCTCTGCTTTTCTCCACTTTTCCCTCTCCTTACACCCTCACCTCTTCATGCCTGGATTTTTTTCCCCCCAGATGCATCATTTTTCCTCCTGGTTTGGATGTGTTGGTCTGTACAAGCAGCATTTGGCTTTAAACTGACAGAGGGCAGGTTTAGATTAGAAATTAGGAAGAAATTCTTCTCTGTGAGGGTGTGAGGCACAGGTTGCCCAGAGAAGGTGTGGATGCTCCATCCCTGGCAGTGTTCCAGGGATATTCAGTTTGGACGGAGCTTGGAGCACCTAGTGGAGGTGTCCATGCCCATGGCACAGCGGGGTTGGAACGAGGTGGTTTTAATATCCCAACTCAAACCATTCTGCCATTCTATAATAATAAGTCCGTCATCACTCTGTGATCGTCCGTGACTACACCGCGCAGGGCTCCAGAGGTCACGGATGGAGTTTTTGGGAAGGTCAACGGTTTGCACTCCCGCATCCCCCACCTTCCCGCACCCCGCGGCGAGCGGAGGTGAGAGGAGGAGGAGGAAGAAGATGAAGATGAAGAGCGAGGCGACCACGGGCGTGGAGCCGCGGCCGGGCGGGGAGGAAGGCGGGCGGGAAGGAGGGATGGAGGAGGGTTGGAGGAGGGAGGGAGGCGGGCGGTGGGCGGGCGCGGGGCGGCGGCAGCCGGGGAAGCAGCCGGGCGCCCCGCGGACCATTCGCGCCCGGCGGCGGCGGCAGCGGCGGCATCGGCGCGGGGCTCGGCGCGGTGCCCCCGCGGGCAGGGCTGGCAGCAGCGGCCGCCCCCGTCCCCGGCGATGAAGGCGAGCCCCGTGGCGAGCGCCGCGGCGGCGGCGGGGCCGGGACAGGCGGCGGGGGGAGCCGCGGGGGCGCCGCGGGAGCCCGATGCGCGCTGGCGGGAGAAGGGCGAAGCGGAGGCGGAGCGGCAGCGCACCCGGGAGCGGCTGGAGGCCACGCTGGCCGGGCTGGGCGAGCTGGAGTACCTGCGGCAGCGGCAGGAGCTGCTGGTGAAGAGCCTCCTGCTGCGGCGGCCGGCGGGAGCGGGGCCCGGGGCGCAGGGCGGCCGCGGGGAGCCGCCGGCAGAGGGGCCGCCGCCGCGCAGCCTGGAGGAGAAGTTCCTGGAGGAGAACATCCTCCTCCTGCGGAGGCAGCTGGTGAGCGGGGGCGGGGGGCGCCGCGGGATGCGAGTGGTGAACGCCGCGGGATGCGGGCGGGGAGCGCCGGGCGATGCGCGCCCCCTCGGTGCCCCCGTGTCGGTGTGACCCGCGGGTCCTGCCCTTGTCGGTGTGACCCGCTGGTGCTGCCCGTGTCGCTGTGACCCGCTCGGTGCCCCCGTGTCGCTGTGACCCGCGGGTGTGCCCGTGTCGCTGTGACCCGCGGGTGTGCCCGTGTCGCTGCCCGCGGAGAGCCGAGGAAGGAGCAGGGACGCCCCGCGGGCGGCACCCCCGGCCCGCTGTCACCCGGCACGGCGCGCAGGTGAGGGCGGGCCGGTGACAGCTCGGAGGTGGCCGGGTGGTGCCGGCGTTGTTTCGGTGGCCGCACGGTTCCCCTCGGGTCCCGGAGCCGGGCCGGCGGTGCCACTTCCAATCATGGCAAGAGAGGCGCCGCCGTTGCCATGAATGGAAGTTGGGAGCCGGCTCCGGGTCCAGCCCCGGGAGGAGGCAGCGGGCGCTCGGGCACCGGCGGGATCGGGCCCGTAAGGAAGGGATGCTTTTGTTGGACGACGCGCTTTGGAGCTGGTGTGGGAAGAGATGGAGGGCGGCATGAAGCGGCAGATCATTTTTCAATGAAAATAGCGTACAGCTGTGCCTGGCGCTCTTTGTGCGCGGCTCAGCATTTGCTTTCACCCAGGGAGAAGTTGGATTGCGTGATTTATTTCCCTGATTTTTTCTTTTCCCCACCCCACCCCCCTTTTTCCTCCTTTCTTTCTTTTTTTTTTTTTTTTTCTTTTTATCCTTTTGGTTTAGTTAGGTTAGGGTTATTTCCTTTTTAAAAAGACAAAAATATTTTTTTTTTTTCTGCTGAGAAGGGGCTGGCTGGCGGCCGAGAGCCGTAGTGAAGGACCACGGAATCGTTACTCAAAAAAAAAAAAGTCGGAGATTTGTGGTAGCACTTTAATTTGTGCACTTGACATTGCAGATTGGAACCAGATGCGGTGCTGACTGGGGGAGGGGGCGCTGGTGGCAGTAGGTGGCGCAGCGAAGTCATCCCTTGAACACATCACCTCCTCCAGCCGGGCTGCCAGCCAGCCCTGGCTCCCGCAGGAATGGGGGAGAAGGCTTGGGATCACCCCTTTGGTTCTCCAAAGGATGGCCTTAAACGCCAGCACGTCTTCAACCAGTGCTTGCTGGTGCTTTTAGCATTTGCTCTCCCTTTGCCCAAGGCCAGGCTGGACAGGGATCTGAGCAACTGGTCTAGTGGAAGATGTCCCTGCCCATGGCAAGGAGGTTGGAACAAGGTGATCTCTAGGGTTCCTTCCAACCCAAACCCTTCTATGAACCTATGATTCTATGACTGGTTCACTCTATGGAAAAGATTATCCTGGATTTAATGGGTTCAGAACTAGTCCAGCTATGAGGATCAAAACTCATTGCAATGAATGTGTCAGAGCACCCCTGGGTACCAGTCAAATGATGCATTCAAAGAAACAAAAGTAGATGAACCTTCCTCCTGCCTCCTCCCCTTTCCCCAAAGCCAGAGCAATTAAAGGGTATGAAGCTGAACAGATGATGGATAAGCAACATTATAATACACTGGGGGAAACTGATTGTGTTGACCGTGGGTTAATGAGTGCCTTGCAAAATAATTTCTTATTGCTTATTTTATGCCATCAAATTACCTTCATAAATAGCCTTAAAATTCATCTCGCAGCAATTTCATACAATTATAATGGGAGAAGAGGAAGAATTACTCTTCCTTCCTGCTGCACTGCAAAACTAATAAAAGGGCTGTGATCCCAGCCCTGGGAATCTCCCTCTCTGCATGGTGGACTCTGAGCTCATCATGTGCAGCAGAACGAGGCGGTTCCCACACCACAGGCACTTGTTGGCAGAGCTGTTTGGTGCCATTGTGTGAGCAGATGTGATCTCTGAGTAACACCAGTGTGGTGGGGAACGTGCCCTGCTCGGCTGGCACGGCCATCCTTGCCCGTTCCATGGGCACAGGTCTGCTTGGGCCCTATCACACAATCCAGCTTTGTTCTTCCAGCTGTGGTCAGCACAGCCCGTTGGTCTTCCTGAGCTGTGGGACATGCTCCTCATGCAGAACTGGCTGGAACAGGCTGGGATGAAGTGCCTGCATAATTTTTCACTGAAGTATTTATCCAGAGCATCCATCTAAAATGTCAGCGCTTTGTTTGGTTTTTATATAAAAGAATATCGATGAGGCGTTTCACAAGGCTTAGATAGAGAAGTCTGTTGGTCCTTGGGACCCCTTCACATCTGCCCCACTGAAGGAGCTGATGTTCTTTGTCCTCTTCTTTTGCAGAACTGCTTGAGGAGGAGGGATGCTGGGTTATTAAATCAGTTGCAAGAGCTGGATAAGCAAATAAGTGATCTCCGCCTGGACGTGGAGAAAACGACAGATGAGCACCTGGAGACAGACAGTCGTCCAAGTTCAGGTAAGGGCAGTGCTCAGCAAAATCCAGCCTCCCCTGGGACCTCGAATTAAACTGGCTGTAGATTTTAGTGCTGGAGTTTTCAGTACTGCAGCAGTAAATGTCTACATCTCGTTCACACTCTGATGATAATTAATCCCTACTAACAGAGTTCAGTGACCACTAGAAAGGCTGCTGGTTGCTTCTTTCAGAGGAGCATTTCAAGCTTAATTAGATTTTTAGTGTTTGGGGCATTTGTTTTTTCAAGGCCATCCTCACATTAGTTCGAAAAGTTCCAATTGTCGGGTATATTAGGGAGGAGGCTGAAGGAAAAATGGTGAAAAGAAGCACCATTATCAGGAGGAGGCTATCAAAAGTGGTCATACAACCAGAAAGGAGCATGGAATCAAACACTTTCATCCCCCATATATTGAATTTCATCTCATTCTAACTGTGTTGAAGCCAGTAAGTGGTATTTAACTATGGGGAGCCTTTCCTAGAGGCCCCTAGACCTGTTCTGAACACACCAAAAAGTGGAGAATCCTCCAACTAGCAGTGGTTAAAGCCATTGCTAATTTCTAGTCTGCATCTGACTTGTTCCAGCACTGATATTTTTATATCCTTTTCTCCCCTGAAGAAAGGTTTTTTCTAATAGCCAGCTTTTCCTCCTCTTGGAGGTGCTATACATTATAATTCTGGCTTTCATTTGATGAGCTAAACAGGTCAAGTTCTTGAAGTCATTCATTTTAAGGCATTTTTCCAAGCTCCTAAATAGCTTGGTGGCCTCCTTCCAATTTTTTAGCTTTGTTTTATGCATGCTGGATTCAAGGACTGGGCTCACCGTTCCAGTGTTTCTTACCAGGGCCATGTAGACTGCTGAAGTCATTTCCCTGCTGCTATTCATTTGCCTCTTTGTACATCCAACAATCTCATTAGCTTTTTTTTTTTTTTTTTTTTTTGCCATATCATTAAGCTTGATTAAGCTGCTTTTCCACGCTGACTAAGCCCTTTCCAAGATTATTGTTTTCCAGGATGCATCCCCATTCTGTAGGCATGCTCTGCATTCCTTACTCCTAGATGAACAATTTAAATTTTGGTTGTGGTATGTCATTTTTCCTTGAGTAGTCCCAGTTTACCAGGAAATTAAATTTGCTGCATCTGCACATTATTTACCATTTTTCTTTTTTCTTGTAATCCACAAATACTATGTTTATCTCCAGAACTTTGAGGAAAGTAATGGATATCATTGGGCCCAACACTTTTATAGTTAAGTAATAGTTGGAGAGTCTGGCTTGGAAGTATAACACTGTATTAAATGAGTGAGCTGCCAAACACAGCCTGGATCCTTGTTGCTAAAATCTGAAAATCCCTGAAAGGGCTAGAACCCCAACCCTTGTAAAGTTTTAAAAAAAAATCCATATGCTAAGATAAGTTCTGCTGTTTTAAGTGCTTTACTTTTAAACAAAGCAAATTCATGGCACTAAGGATATTACTAAATTGTTGGCTGTTTTTGGGGTGACTGAATGAAATCCCATAACTACTTGTTAGAGCAAGCCAACTCAAACACCAGCTTGACTGACTTTCTAGGGACACAAATAGTAACTTTGTGTAGACATAACTAATATAAATCCAAACTCTTATTTTTATAGGGTTTTATGAGCTGAGTGATGGAGCTTCTGGATCGCTTTCCAATTCATCTAACTCTGTCTTCAGTGAGTGTTTATCCAGTTGCCATTCTAGCACTTGCTTTTGCAGCCCTTTGGAGGCAACACTGAATATCTCAGATGGACGCCCTAAATCTGCAGGTATAGTAAAAGCAGGTGGAATACATCATACTCCAGGAGGTGGCTTTGGCTTTGGAAATACTGCCTCAGGAGTACCTGGGTTGGATTAACCCTTCTTCCTTTCATGTGCCATATAATGCTCTGAAAAGATCCCAGTGCCTCTCACGTACATGGGTCATGAGGCAGGACTGTTTGCCCTCCACTGCTCCAGCTTTGCATATGAATTTGTCACTCTAAACGCATAAAAATGGCATGTGAAGATCTGGCAGCTGCTCTACCCAGCAGAGGGCAGTGGTACCTGTACACAGAAACACATCAGTCAGCTGATTTCTCTTTCTTTAGAAAAGCATTTTTAGTGAATAGCAATAATTAACAATAGTTCTTGGCTATGTCAGCATTAAAGTCACAGAGGAAGGAGCTGGCTACAGGTTTTAGGGGGTCAGGGCACATGTTTTCAGCAGTAATTTTGTCAATTCTGATGGTCCTTGACCCTGGGTGAGCATGGTGAGGTGTATTCTTCATTTATATAGACATCATGAACAGGCCAGGTACATTTTGTCTCTTGTGCAGAGACCAGTCTGAAGATGCAAGCCTTGATTTGTGGTATGGTTCAATAGGAAGGCCTCCTCTGTTCTCCAGAAGAGACTCTTCAATAGGGCTGCTGTGATCCAGTGTTACTGACTGCAGAGCTTTTCAAAAGCTTTAGCTCATTCTGGCTTGGGGAGGATGATTCCAACCACAGCATTTCCACTTTGCATTCTGCTCCTTAAGGTTACCTTATAGTGATTTGTTGTGAATCAAGGACAGAATAATTCATGCTCTTGTGTTTCTGAATTGGGAAAATGCAGCCTGGAATACATTCATTCTGAGATGCTGACAAGTCCTCTAAGTTTTCCTGTGAGCAGCTCGAGGTAATTTAATGCTCCCTGTTGTAAGGTTTATGTGATCTTCATGTGCCATACATTAAAACAAGAAAAAACACACACACACAAGGAATTCCAGCTGATTGCATTGCTGTTTTTTCTGTATACATCACAAAAACGTAAACCTCTCATTATTCATACAGTCTCACTTTCAGGGATGAAATTTCACAAACTGACAAATTTCAAAAATGCCTTTTTGTCAACATTCCTTGAAGCCAACATAGAATTTAGGAAATGTAGGAAAACTGAGAGGTGATCTGGAGCAAGTTTATGCTCCTACCTTCCCTGTTCATCCTCTCCTGCTCACACAGGAACATCATCTCTATCAGCAAATTTCATCAATGCCCATGAGACCTCTTTGAAATAAGCCTTAGATAAGTGATGAGCACTGAGCATTCCAATCAGAGTACCCTGGCTGAAGTTTCCAGCCCAAGGGCAGAAAACAGGACTGGCAGAGGATCACTTAGATTGTACCCCTACCCAAGAAGACAGAGGCAACTTTAGCTTAAAAAATAATAGTAATCTTAGGTGTTTGGGTGGAAGCCCTGCTCTTAAGGTCGCTTACCTCTCTAGTAAGCTCCTTAGCCAGTAACTAGCCATTAAATCTGACTCATGCATCGTGAAATGCACTGGATTTCTCTGGCAGAACTCTCTTTGCAGAGCCAAGGCTAGGATGTCAGCTGGATTGACCTGCACTCCTTGTGTGAAAACACGTTTCCCATTCTTTAACCCCTTATCACTCAAAAGGAGCACCTGTTATTACTATTGGCATTGCTATAAATAGTATCATAATAATAGTAGTAACAATAATAAAAACAATAACATTAAGTCTGGATTTTTTTTCCTGACCTGAGACATACTTGAAAGAATCCAGAAGTGAAATTTGTCAATAAGCTACAAGAATTAATTGTTCTCTTGTCTGTATTTTTTATGTTTCTCTTTGGATTTAAAATTTATATATGCTGAGGCCTGCAGAGTTTCACAGGTGACTGTGTAACAAATAAGAGACCCTTGCAGACTTCTGGGTGGCTTGAAAGGAAGATAGGAAGATCTTAACAACCTGGGCACAGGTTTGAAACCAATGTACACATTCTCATTAGGGCTGTGATTTTTATTGTTTTAACCATGTAGTCCTTGTGGGGTAAATCCCACATGGATGCAGTGACAGGGAGACCCACAGAAGGATAGTGCTGCTTTTTGTGTTGCTTGAACAGCATCCCTGGTGGCAAAACTGCTGCTGCTGTAATTAAAGCTTTGCACTGTGTGCCTAGATGGACCGGTGTCCTTGGCAGCACATTAAAAACGTAGCACAGCTGTCCCTGGCAGGCTCTCTAAACTCTCCTAAAATGCCTTTCAGATCTCATAGGCTGGATGGACTATAATAAGGAAGGCCAGCATGAGGACCAGACCGCAGGCTCTGTCTGTCGCTCTTTATCCACACCGCACTCAAATTCCCTCGATGTCGTTGCAGATGTTCATCCCAAGTACCAGTGCGATCTGGTGTCTAAAAACGGGAACGACATCTACCGCTACCCCAGCCCGCTCCACGCCGTGGCTGTGCAGAGCCCCATGTTCCTCCTTCCCGTGACTGAGAACCCCCAGCGAGAAGAGGAGAGGCTCCCTTGCGATCTGAACGACGTTTGCACCCCATCCGAAACAGACTCGGGACAATCCGCCAGCGCCTTCCCCACGCAGAGCTCCTGGCCGGCTCCGTGCCCTTCCACCAGCAAGAGGATAGACAGCTACATCTTAAGCCTGGTTCAGAAGAAGACTCATGCAGTAAGGACTAACAAACCCCGGACGAGTCTCAACGCCGATGCCGCCAAAGGGATCTTGAGGCACGGGAGCATGTGTGTCCGGCAGCCGGCAGCAATGGTGGCCCATGGCAATGTGGTGAACCTGAAGAGCTCCAAGGCGGTGGTGTGTTTGCCTCCTGGTGGGGCTCCTGCTCCGGACCACACAGCTCCCTCCCCATTAAAGCAGAGGGCAAGGGAGCCAGCTGGGGAGCAGGTGGAGAGTAGGAAGGCCCCTTTGCCAGCAGCTTTCCCACCCAGCACAACAACAGAGCTCCAGAGCAAGCACCTGCCACGGGGCGCCAAACCAGCACCGCTGGAGCTGGGCCGCAACATGGCGGGCACAGCCGGGGATGGCCCCAAGGAGAACGGCCAGCTCTTTGCTGCATCTCCCAAAGACACCCCAGGGAAGCCGGTGGTGCTGCAGCCAGAGAACAGGGTCAGCCAGCCTCCCAAAAAGATCCTGTTGAAGAGCAGCTTGCAGGCCGCTCGCTCCTCGTCACCGGCTGTAGAGGAGAGGCCCGCGCTGGATTTCAAAAGCGAGGGCTCTTCCTCGCAGAGCCTGGATGATGGGCTGCTGGTGAACGCCCAGTACATCCCGGCCCAGCAGCAGAGCATGAAGCTTCACAAAGGCACCCGCAACGTCAAGATTTTGAAAAGCTCTGCGTTGAAACACAGGTCCCACCTTGCCAACGGGGTGGAAAACAGCTCACAGACCTTAAGGGAGAAAGCCAAACTGGTCGGCAAGAAGTGCCGCTTCCCCGAGGAGTTGGATACAAATAAGAAACTGAAAAAGCCCTCGTCGCGGGGGAAGAGAGGCGGCGGCCTGCCGCTGGAGCCGAGCCTCCCGGGCCGGCAGGCCGGCCTGCACAGATCCGCCCTCCGCTCCCACGGGCACGGCCGGGAGGTCGTGGTGGCCAAGCCCAAGCACAAGCGTGCCGACTACCGCCGCTGGAAGTCCTCGGCAGAGATCTCCTACGAGGAGGCCCTGCGGAGGGCGAGGAGGAACCGGCGGGAGGGCGTGGGGGTCTACTCACAGGTGCCCCTGCCCTACGTCAGCCCCTATGCCTACGTGGCCAGCGACTCGGAGTACTCGGCCGAGTGTGAGTCCTTGTTCCACTCCACCGTGGTGGACACGAGCGAGGATGAGCAGAGCAACTACACCACGAACTGCTTTGGAGACAGTGAGTCAAGCCTGAGCGAGGTGGAGTTTGTAGGGGAGAGCACGACCACCAGTGACTCTGATGAGAGCGGGGGCCTGATTTGGTCCCAGTTTGTCCAGACGCTCCCCATCCAAACAGTCACGGCACCAGAGCTGCATGAAAATGCGGCCAAGGCCTTTGTCAAAATCAAAGCCTCCCATAACCTCAAGAAGAAGATCCTCCGCTTTCGGTCAGGCTCCCTCAAGCTCATGACGACTGTCTAGTGAGGTGACTTGGTGGAATGTATCTGCTTCTGCTTTTGGAAGCAAGGTGCTTTTTTTTTGTACATATTTCCACAGATTTTTTTTTTTTTAATACAAATATTTAAAACTTAAGGTAAATTATGTCACTTGTCTTCAGAACTTGGGTGGATACTAGTGCCTTTTATGTGGAAATAAAAGACCGTTACACTTGTTTAAAAAATCCCAACAACACAACACTGCCATTTCAGTGGTGAACAGCCTCCAGCGCGTGGTGTCAGAAGGCTTTGAGAAAAGGCTAAAATGTTTCTGGGAATGGATCTTCCTTGCCTAGTTTTTCCAGTTCTGGGTCTTATACAGGATATCGACAGCTTAAGGTCATAAGGTTTTAGGGAATAAAGGGGAGGGAGTGAAGGTGTTTCTTAATGTTTTTGCTTGTCCCTTTCTGCTGCTGCTGTTGCCACATCTTGAACTTTTTCCTTCTGGTACTCTGGTCTGTTTTTTTTTTTCTTTTCTTGTTGATTCTCTTCTTGAAACTCACTCCTGTCCTCCCCCAGCCTTCCCCCACCAGGAAAGGGCTCCTGTTCAATCTGTCTCCAAGGTTAAGTCGCCTTCTCTAGAGTGCACTCTGCTCCGATCTCCTGGGAGTCCCACTGCAGATGGTGGTGGTGTCCAGAGTAAACTGCAGCTGGAGCAGCTGACCAAGGCTTAGTAACTTCATTATATTGTGTAAAACTGCTTTTGAAAAAGAAAAAAAAACCCATATGCATGTCATGTGCATGAGTTATCAGTAGTTTTAATATTCCTGTTGATGTCAAATTTACTGTACATCATCAATGGCTGTTTTTATATATATATATATATATATATATATCATTGTGTAAATTAATATAACACATCATATGCTGTAATAAACAGTCTGTTTTAATACTTTTTAAAGTTTGTTACGTTGGTGCAGAACCAATCAGTGCTTTTATATTGATGTTGTCACCACTTAGATGCCTCCTGATGTGACCTGATAATGTTCCTTGCATTCAGCCATGCAGGAAAAGGGGCAAGTTTAAAATGCTGCTGTGGATATGACTTGTGCTTTGAGGAAATTGGCTTGTCATGGCTTCTCTTGTTCTTCTCATAGCTTGCAAGGTGGGATTTAGGAGCTCAGAGGCATCTTCAGGTTGTTGCTGACGGGCAGCTCATGTTTCAGAGCAGATGGAAGTATAACATTAATCCTGCTCTCTGTCTGGGTGCTTGCAGACTTTGGTTGGTACAACACGGGGACAGATGGTTGGTTTCTGTAACCAAATCGATCTGTGGGACACAACAGGTGTCCCCATGGAATGTCCAGTAAGTGAATCCCCCAGAGCTGTGTGCTCTGGGAGCTGTGCTGGGTGCAGGAGAGCACAGGCTGCCTGTCCATGGTGCCCTCTGTGCCTTTGGCTGTTGGCTCTGTTACAGCCCTAGCAGGGTCATGGAAGGTGACAGTTGGGTCTGGTCACTGGTCACTGGTCTCTGTCTCATTCCCTTGGGACTGGATAGGAATCTGGCAGCAAAGGAGAAAGGAGCCCTCCATAGGCAGCACTGCTTCCATTCACAAAAACCTTTGGAGCTGCCTGGTGGGAAGGTTGGAGGTTTTGGGCAGCTTGAGCTGGTTGCTGCAGGTTCATCTTCTGCTTTGGCATCCACAAAGCAATGGACAAACAACTGGAGTGGGTGCTGTGGCTGGTGTGGATATGTGGGATATGTGTGCAGCCTGTCCATATATCAGGGATATGAGTGCAGCCTGTCCATTCCACAGCAAGGTCTGAGCAGAGCTCTCCTTTGTGGCTCCTCTGTGTCCTTCCTGCTGTCACCCACCTGAAAGGCAGAGCAGGTTTTTTTTCCCCCATATTTCCTTCCATCACGAATGTGGAAAGGAAGGATCCATTCAGAATTCAACATCTCAGGGAGCAGCTTCTGAGACAGTGGGAACACTTTTCCTAAGAGGCACATTTTATTTTTTAATCTGCGGCGTAGTAAATCCCTATTTATAATGTTGCATATTATTATTTTCCGATTTGTGGTTTATTTGTTTGTTTTTTTTTATTTTTATAAGGAGTGGAAAATCAGTTTCTATAAGAGTTTTGCAGTAGATCACCAGGCTGTGGATTCAGTGACCCAGAAAGTCCTTGCACTTCCACCTCCCATGAAACAGCAAAAGCTGTAACTCCCCTTATTTGCTCATAACTCTCCTATTACTTTATACATGGAAAGGCAGCCTGTTTTTATATATATATATATATATATATATATATATATATGTATGTATGAAAAAATGAAAAAAATTTTATATTGGCTTAGAATAATTCACCCAGAAACTGCTGGACAAAGGCTGCCACTACAGAGAGGGGAGAAAAGTAATGTTTGCTGTTAAATATGGCATTACTAAGCTAAGCAACAGCTTAAAGCCATCCCATTAATAACTGATGGGTGTTATATCAAACAAAGGGAATGTCTTGTGGAAGCTGGTAGTTTCTTTCCTAGAATATCTCTTAATCATGCCACATAATCTCTCTTTGAGTGAGAAAAACATGAGCAAATCCCTGTAAATCTCCTCAAAGGTGTGGGAGAGCAGCAGAGAGGGTCCTCAGCCATGCACTCTCTCTGGCTGTAAAGGAGCTGCTGGTGGAAAGACAAACCAATGCCCAGTGGCATTGGGATGATGAGTTTCTAATTGCAGTGCTATAGCAGAATGCCTTGTACCAGGTGAGGGAGGCTGGCTTTCAAAAGTGAGCTGCTGAATGGTTTCTTTTCAGATAATTGAGTAAAAAAAGAAAATTAAATAACTGCCTAAATATCACTAAGGCAGTATCAGCTGCAGCCACTGTATTCTGCAGTTCTCTTGTTGAATAGCTCAATACCAGGCTTGGAAATGGGCTGATGGTATCTCCCTCTTAATTGCATCTGAGTCTTTTCAGTTTGGGGAAGGAATTTTCCTTCTCTTATGTGATTTAGGTAAGCATCCAGAATCCTTTATCCAGGCCTAGTTTTTTTCTATCAACACCCAACCCCCTCCTTTTTTTCTTCTTTTTTTCTTTTTTTTTAATAACAGATCTTAACAGTGCTGGAAAAGTACTTGATATGGTCCCAATACACAGGACACATTCTCATCTCTGGTTCTGATTTAGGAAACACATCTGAGTTAGTAAGTTTCTGCAACGTTAGGTTGAAAAACATCTGCTGGTCTTGGAGACCAGTTGAATCTGGCACTTCTTTAAGCTACCTGGCTTTCCAGTGTATTTTTCATGATGTTCACTTTTTAATTATCCCCAGTGTTCATGGTTGTTTTTGGAAGTCTGAAGCGGGAACATTTCATTGCGCTGGGAGCTGTTTCAAGGTGGGGGTAGGTGGTAGAGGGGAGTTTTGGGATTAGTGTGCTCCTTATGTGCACAGGAGCATAAAGGAACATGAGCAGAGCCCTTTGAGCTGGATTCCTTGTGGTTCAGATAATGCAGTGTTTCTGCACACCTCTGGAACCACCACTCCCACTGAGGGAATCAGCACCACACTCTGAGGGGATGAGCACGTCCCTGGGCTGTCTGCCTTCCAGCAGCCTTTCTGGGTCTTTCCTCTGCTTCCTCACCCCAGCCACCAGCTCTGGGTCAGCAAATAAAGAACCAGGCTGTGTCTGGTGTGTGTGGGGTCAGGGAGAGGCTCTGGCCTGGTGCCCAGACGTCCCAACTGCGTGGGGCCCCTGCTGTGGATCTCCTGCTAATGTGCCTGTGGAGCAAGCGCTCACACAGCTGGCTCTGAGGGAAGGGAGGAGTGGAGAGTCCCATGAATAGAGTGGTCTGATCCTGGTTCATCTGCATTTCCAGAACAGGTGGGAAGAGGAGGTGTTTCAGCCTAACACCTCGCTCAGTAAGTTAGACTGCACTAAATGGAGTTCTCCCAGGGATTCTGCCTCATTTCTTCCAGAAAACCATCTGACCAAGTCCTGTGGGAACTGGGGACAAGAGATGAGCTTCCATTCCCCAGGTCTGGGTTTGGCCTTCCGCAGCACAGCCCCTGCTTGCAGAGAGCCTGTAGGTCCCAGCCCTCTGCAGCTTTCCTGGTCCTGGGCCTTCAGCAGGAATCTGTGCATCCCTCCCTTTCTGCTTTTCTCATGGCTTGGGGTTCATGCTGGACAAGCACTGAAAACAGATTCTCCACAGCAATCCCGTGCCTTCAGTAACCCCAGATCTGTTTGTTGGCTCAGAAGAAGGTCAGGCACTCCTCAGGTGGCAGCCAGCAAAGCCATCCCTGAGGGACCTGCACCCCTTCCTATCACAAAGGGCAGCAAAGGCTTTGATGAGCAGTGGTGGCCCCTTGGCAGGTGACTCACCATGCTGGGCATGGCTTTCCCCAGGCACATGGTTCATCTTACAAGAGGGAACAATGGCATTTTTGAGAAAGCAAAAACACTAAATACATTTTTAATAGCTAACTTCAGAGTATGTACCTTTGGCCAACAAAAATCATTATGACTGAGCTGCTACTACAAAAAACGGAACCTTTCTCAGTTTAACATTAGAGAAGGAAAACTGTGGTGAGAAACAATTGATGCTGGAGCATGTCCAGAGAAAGGTAATGGAATGGATTAAAAGACTGGACTAGAGCAGAAATATTGAGAGAAGTGGCTGAGGGGGTTGGGAGCCTCAGCCTGGAGAAAAGGAGGCTTAGGGGGAGACCTTATCACCCTCTACCACTCCCTGAAAGCAAGGTGGAGCCAGGTGGGGTCGATCTCTTCTCCCAGTTAACACACAATAGGACATGATAAAAAGGCCTCAAGTTGCACCAGGGGAGGTTTGGATTGGATATTAGGAGAAAATTCTTCACTGAGAGGATGTTCAGGCAGTAGAACAAGCATCCCAGGGAAGTGGTGGAGTCACCATCCCTGGAAGTGTTCAAAAAGTGGCACTTGGGGACTTGATTTAGTGGTGAACAAGATGGTGCTTGAGTTAAGAGTTAGGCTTGATCTTAGAGCTCCTTTCCAACCTTAACTGTTCTATGATTCTATGAGTTGCTTTGGGGTTTGAAAATTGTCACAGTTCTGGAATGAGGGGAGATACATGAAAACCAGGGGGATCTATTTAAAAGGGATACTAGAAAGTGCTTTTTTACACAGCAGGGAATTTGTTTCTGCTGGAAATAGTGAGATGGATGTAACATCAGCAAGTTCAGAGGGAAAGAGAAGGTAGGGATGGATGTGCTCTACCAATGATTGTGAATGCCAGGAAGAGTGTGAGGTGACTGGACTGCAAACAGTGGCCAGGCTTGTGTGCTCCTCCTCAAGACTGTCTTTTCCTGCAGCTGCTGAAGCACCATTAGCTGGGGGAGATGCACCATCCTGCTGACCCAGCAGACCATTTCCTGTGCTTCTCTGATCTTGAAGTAACTATTGGGAGTTGTCTATGCTATTGAATTTTCCTCACTCTAATATTTATTAGTCTTTTGCCCTCCCAACTTCTGCTGAAGGCCAGTTTTGCATTGCTTTGTCAAGAAGTTCACTTTCCACGCTTGGCTGATGGTGACATGCATTTATTCAGGCTGTGGACACATGGTTTTGGTCACTCTTGTCCTCTGGCACAATAAATTCATCCACCCTTTCAGGCAGGCACTCTAAATCCTCTGTTAGGGTGAACATCATCCTCTGTACCACAAATACAGTTATGGACACAACCCATGTGTGTTCCTCATGACTTCAGTCCTTAATGAATCTACCTTGGGAGTCACTGTTGGGCAGCAATTTTACACCCTGCATTTGCTTATAAACTGCAGGAAAATCTGGTGACAATTAACCATCCTAGAGCCTGAGTGCCTCCACTGGTCTTTGCCTTGGGAATTTGCTGTCCTTGGGGAGTTTTTCTCTTCATCTGACTGTGTCTCCACTTGTGCCTTGGTTTGGAGCAACAGAGCAGGCTGGAAGTGTGCACCATGGTCATCTCCACTTGACCAGTGTTGGTTGGGGCAGCAGAGCAGTTTTGGAGCATGTTGGTAGACCACTGACCAGGGCAGGGCAAATGTGCTTCCCCTTGAGCAGGATCTGGGGATCTGACCCAGTGATGGCTGCCTGGAATAGCTTCCAGTCAAAAAATATGGACAGGCTTGGTCCAAATGACATTGGGGACCAGACTAAGTCTAGGCTGAAGTAAACTTTGTACATTGTTCTTGTGGGGCCCTCG
Organism: Ammospiza caudacuta; assembly: GCF_027887145.1. Classification (NCBI taxonomy): domain Eukaryota; kingdom Metazoa; phylum Chordata; class Aves; order Passeriformes; family Passerellidae; genus Ammospiza; species Ammospiza caudacuta. Next base: position 61,377,502 of record NC_080598.1, on the reverse strand, counting down.
GTTTGTGGGGACCTGAGTTTGGATCTGCTCCTTTCACTCCTTTCATGCTGTGTGACTTTTGGATGTAAACAGAGCCTCTCTCTCAGTTAATGGCCTTTGTTTCCATACTGTATTCCTTTAAGATCAATAAAGTATATTAATATTAGCAACTTTATTTCACAGAGCCAAGCTCTGAAAATCTGGATTTTGTTTTTTTTAAAGGAGTTGTAAATCCTGGGAACTAAGACTTCCTTGACAATACTGAAGGAAAACCCGTATGACTTGGACTCTGACCTCGTGATGGGGTTCATGCCATCAGGCTTTGGAAGCAAATTGTTTTATCCTCCCTTTAAAAGGTCAAGTCTTCTGTGGTCAAGGGGCAGGAAGCTGGAAAATTTGCAACCTGTTGAAAAATGTGTTCTCTGTGTCTCCTTATGAGCTTCATGGCCTCAGAAATGAGATTTTCCCAAAGAGGGGAGGTATGAGGTACAGGTAGGAGAAGGACCTAATTAATCTTAATCTCTGAAGTGCTCATGCAGTAAGTGTTTAAGCATGTGATTAAGCCCATTCTTACTCAGCCAAGCATTTCAGCACACGCTTTGGGGTGAGTTAAGCATGTGCTCAGGAATGCTGGATCAAGGTCACTAAGCTTTCCAAGAGTCCCATGCCTGTTTGTACAAACTGTCCCAATGGCTTCTTTTGGCTCATGTTGGAAGGAATTCCCTGCTCTTCCTTAAAATCCAAACTGAAATTCCAGTTTCACCAGCCACAAACTGGATTCAAACTGTTAATTTCAATTTGGGAGAAGCAGTACCTTGAGTCCTTGATTTAAGCAGTAATAGCAAGGAGAGCTTTTAAAGGAAGAAATTAATTTTGTTGTATTTGAGAACACAGACTTAAACCATTTCAATTATCTGTATAAATATGATTTGTGCTCTGTATCATTAGCAGGACTTTGTGTAAACCCTGGGAATGGCACTTGGGAAGGGACAGAATGACCCTTTCTGTATCCACTCCCTTCTCTTCCCTTGGATGCCCAGGTAGAGCTGGGAAAATGAGGCAAGAACAAACACTAAATGTGGAGGGTCTGGAGCCCCACTCATTCATCTGCCTGGCTAATCCAACTTTAATCCCAGTCTCAGGCAGTGAGATTAGCAAAACAGCAGGATCTCTGGGCTGGAGAGCAGAATGAGAAAGCAGAGAGGGTAACTTTGCCTGGCTTCAAAGGAAAGATGCAGTTTAACTGAGCAAGCAGTGGAGGCAAGGGAATGCTCAGTGCTCAGAGGTTTGCCTTCTCTTCCCAGACACATTATTTTCAGTGGCTTGGTTTCCTTTTGGAAGGGCCCTCTGTGAAAGGAGACGTTCCCAGCCTTTCTGAGGGTTAGACCTGTATCACATTGCAGTTTTCTTTCCTGGCCTCTTGACTGACATGATTTCCTGGAGTTGCTCTCCTCTAGGGAAGGTGAACTCAGGAAATAGTAGGTGTTTGCTAAAAATCCAGAGTCTTGGAAAGCAGAATCATGGTGATGGTCTCCTCGTTCTGGACCTAAGGTCAGTCCTCAGTGCTGCATCATTCTCTGTATCTCCCAGTCCAGGGCAAGGACTGGGAAAGGAGTGGGAGAGGAAATCCATGAGGTTTGATAAGAGAGAGGTCTGTAAATCCTGTTGGAGCAGCTTGCAGAGGAGCCTCAGGAGCTGTGCCAGGAGCAGCCATCCCACCTGGTGGGCAGGGAGGTCAAGGGCAGTGCTGGCCACTGATCTGGATTTCCTGATCCCTGCCTTTGCTTAAGCCACCTTCCTGCCCCCAGGCCACAGCAGACAGCGTGCTCATCCTGCTAAGTGTTTCCTTTACTGCTTTTTTTTCTTCCTTGTGAAATAAATTGTGGCTTGGCATTAAAGCCTGAGTACTGAATGAAAGTGAAGTTCTGGCTTGTTTCTCCTGTCAAACACCTCATGAGAGTGTTTTCCTTGATGTTCAGTTGCTTGGAAGGAGGAGATGTGATCCTCTTCTCATCTGCAACACATCCATGTTTTTTTACAGGTGTCTTCTGAGTGATTTGTGTGGCACAACAAACCCATGGAGGTATCACATCACTGTCTTCAATACTGTGGGAGCAGCCCTATTGCTGCACAATCCACAGCTACCCCAAAGTATTTTTCTCTGACAGGAATATTGGGATTGAGAGGTTTGGATCTGACTGATCCCACCTGAAGCCCATCAGGGTTTAGGGTGAAGATGTTCATGCAGGGAGAGGAGGAAGCACACTCAGAAGTGTTTATTATTGCTGTTAAGTGACAAGCTCCCTTTCCTTCCCCTCCCCTTCCCTGCCATGGAGATAGGGATCTCTGCTGTGGTTCCTGCTGCTTTCTTTTTCCTGTGTTGATCCATGGTGAGACTTGCTGCCTTTGAAGGATGGTCTGAGCCCTGAGAGAGGCTTTTATTGCTGAGCCACTGACATTTGATTCAGAGCATGTGTCTTCCCCTGGGCCCATTGCAGATGCCCACTATCACCCTGGGTAGGTTGCTTGGGCTCATGAAGATGGTAATTATTCATTACAGAAATATGAAACAAACAATTAATTTCATATTTAACAACAAATAAAAAGGCAAGTGGAGAGCTGTGTTTTCTTTCTGTTGCGTTCCCACCCTTTATTAGCTACTCAACACAAGCATCATAATATGGAAAGGAAACACAGCAAAGTAAAAATAATAAATCACCCTCCCTAAATGTATATCAGAGTTATATGGAGTTATATATATGGATTTGTGTGAGGCAAGGAAACAAAAGGCCTTTTGTCCTGCCAAAATATCCTCACTGACATTAATCTAAAAACCAAAATAATTTACATATCTACAGCAAGGATTTACATATCTACAGCAAGGAGAGATGGCAAAATGGACAAGTGTCCCTGTGCTAGAAACTGCTTCCTCTGGCTGCTGGATCCAGTCCTGTTCCTGTTGCCTGATTCTGAGCCCATTTTCTTGGTGGTCAGGGCTGCTTTCAGAAACTGCTTCTGGTGCACTGATGAAAAGGCCAGTTTGGTGAGTAAACATCCTAATAAGCAGGCCCTGACAGATGGTTTGTTGCTCAAGCCCTACATAACCCTTCAGCTGGTGTCAGTGTCTCCCACAGATGTTTCCCAGGAGAGCTTCCCCATGGTGTGCTCGGGAGCTCTCGGCTTTCCCAGCACGTCCGGCTGCATCCCAAGGAGGAGCCTCAGTGCTTGTTCAACACATTGCAGGTATGTCCTGGGAACAACAGGCTCCCAGAAATGTGTTTATCACAGTATAGATAAATTTAGGCTCCCAGGCTAAACAGGGTGAGCAAAGGTGCCTGGGCACAGTGATGCTGCTATTGTCATTTGGTCCATGAGCAGTGAGAAATGTTTGGTGTTACATGAAGCAGAACAAGACACTTTTAAGTATCTTTCAGCCCCTTTTGTTTTGGTATTGCTTCACATCAATCTTTCCAGAATCTGTCCCCGTATTTTCTAGCAAATCAGAGAATAAATGTCATTTAGGCAGTGATTTGTCCAAGTGGATCTCTTCTTTTTGCCCCATTTCCTTTGTCTGAGTATGCTGAACTGTTCTAAGCCCCACAACACTGTAGTTACAATATCAGGTGTGCAGTCCTCAGGCAGATCAAGCATTTCCATTAGATGGAAAAATACAGAGATTTTACTTCATTCTCCTCCCATGGTGAGCTCATGGGACTGTAAGATTGTTCATATCATCTGTCTTCCAGAGCAGATAATTTAGATTTGGCTGATTTGTATATCCCTGCAATGTTCCTGGTGGGCTGTACAGGATGTACAAATCTCTGCCCCTGACCTGAGAGCAGCTGGAACTGGACTGTGATGTGCAGAGGCTGCTCTTGAGAGGAAAATGAGCTGTCCTGAGAGGGTGCCTGCTAGGAAGGGGCTTAAATAGCAGATTATGGTTTGGGAAAAAGTTTAGTTTTGATGAAACTAGGCTGAATTCCTGCCAAAGTAGAGCAGAACACAAGCAGGTAGAAATTCTGCAGAAGGGAATAGTGCAGCAGCTTGCACTGTGAGTTGTCTCAAGAGCTGATCCACGGATCTCTCAGCCTCTCCACTGGGTTTCTTGGGTTCTCCATCTGGATGCTCTGGTGTTTCCTGCCTGAGATGGTCCAATGTCTGGGACACCCCAAGATGAGAAGTGTGGGAGCACTGAAATCCCCTCTTGCTAAGCAGCCCTATTTGGCAGCAGGCTGCCCCAGGGCCCTGGAAACCTGAACGCTGGAGGAACCAGATGGGTGACCAGGCAGGAAACTCAGCAGGTTTCTGATGTTTGGAGCCCTCTGCAAGTTTCATGGGAACCTGGGCAAAATTGACTCACCTTGCTGAGATTTTGCTGAATTGGTGAATTCCTCTGAAATGCTGTTTTGCCTGAAACCTTCTGAGCAGGTGCAGTATCTCCAGGTATCTCTTGCAGACAGAGACAAGGCATTGCCCTGTGCTTCCAGAGTGGGGCTTTGGGAGTCAGAGGCACATTTGCCTTTGCTACTGAGCCCTGTGCCAGCATTCACACTCTGGAGTGGTGTTGAGGAGGGAGGACTCAGGAACCTGGCACTGATGAGTAAAGGATGCTGACAGGTTATTCTGATCCTTAGAAAATCATTGTGTTCTCATTGCACTACACTCATCCACCTACTCTGTCTTGTCCTGTAGAGTGTAAATTCTCCATATTCAATTAATTCCCCAAGTTCTTCATTTGTTTTCACAGCCTCTAGCTGAGTTTCCTAGGTGCTACCCTCATCCAAACAATAATAAAGACGGCTCTGTCCTGCTGCAAACCACTTCTGAGGATGCTCCCTCTAATTCTCTTCCTTGTTCAGCGTTGTATCATTAAAAGGCATGAGGTGGTTAATTGGAGGCTCACAGCTTTTGTGACTGATGCAAACCAGTGTGTGTGTGTGTGTAATTGCCTGCTGCAAATGCTCAGGTGAATGCTTGAAAAGAAAAAGGGGAGGACACAGATGGCCAAGAGCAGAAGGTTCCCTGCAAAAGGTCAGTGGAAAAGGTTAGTGATAGGGCTGCCCTGAAGCTGGAAAAAAGAACCTAATACCTGGACAACTGGTGAGGAGCCGGGCTAGAGCAGGGCTTTGTTCCCTAAAGGGGGCTGCTGCTGTCAGGAGATTGTACATCAAAGCTCTGGTAAGAAAACACAGCAGAGATCGGTATCACCCAGCCTGTGGCACTGGGGAAATGGATTGGTTGACAAGTCAGAGGCCCTCTCTGGGCAGATGGCTGGGTAGGAGTTACTGGCTGCTTGCAAAATCTCGGAAGGAGCCTTTAATTGCGTGTGATACTGTATGTTTTAGCGAGCATCTAGATGCTTATCTGGGCTGCATTAGTCACCAGGAGAGTCTGTTCTCAACCTTTCCTCTGCCATACCTCAGCTGCAGGCTTCTTCCCCCAGCTTTTGGAAGAGATGTGAGCTGAACGCTGCAGGATTCGTTGGGCTTTTTGTAGTTTTGACAAGGAAATATAACAGGGGCAGGTTTTCTTGGTAATGCTCTGCAGAGCATATTTAGTGCTGTGGTTTCACATGTGCTGTGATAGACTTTCAGAGCCTTGCCCAGTGGTCTGAAAAGTCTTATCACGCTCCAAAACAAATAGTTCTGTCTTGAAGCCCATTAGAATAACAACTACAAAGCTTCTCCCAACCTGATGTCAAATGCCTTGCTGTGCCAAAGGTAAACAGGATCAATCACTCATCCTCCCAGGGACCCTCTGATGGCAGTCCATGAATCAAGCTTGGCTTTTGAGGTCATTTTTATCTGCCTCGGGGAGCACAAGCTGACCAAACTGTGGTCTTGCTCTGCATGTGCAGGCTGAAGAGTGCAAGCTTGGCTCTGGCAGGGTGTGTTAATGAGGCGTATCCAGTGTAAATATATCTGCTGTGATGAGCTCTGCAAAGCGGCGAGACCTGGGCGTGCAGGCTCTGGCCACCTCTGCTCTCCTCCAAAGCCAATATTGCCACCAAGCATCTGCTGGCTTGGCCAAACAACAGCTTGATGCTGCTTTTCCTCCTGTGCCTTTGTACCTGCAGTGTTTTGTTTGTCTTCCTTTGACTATGCCAAAAAAGAGCTTAGCTCAGTGGGGAAACCAAACTCCCAGCAATGCCTGAAGACTGCAGACGATGTAATAGTCTGGAGTTTTGCTAATCCAGACAGTAACATGAGCTCAGGGTGTTCAGCTGAGATCCCACTATAACTTTCCCCATCACCCAGTGAGATTTAGAGCCTACCAGGTCATGGGCTGTATATGCAATTAAAAAGATCCTTTCCCCAAGGAGTTCACAATGCAGAGACAAAATATTAACCTCCCAATTAGTTTATTGTGGCAGACTGGGGCACAGAAGTCAGATTATCCGGGGCAGGCTGAGACCATTCATGTGCCATTGAACTTGGAAAAGGCTTTTTTTCACAACATCTGGTTTCAATCAATTTGTCGTCAATTCAGTGTGCTGGGCTCATTTTCTGGGGCCATTAAAGTACACAGCACTGACACAGGGCTGCAGCTGGAATCCAAACATCAGCATCCAGAGCCCTGCTACTCCTTGCTGGTGTAGAGAATGAGAAGCTGGTGGCCAGGGTCTTCTGGATAAAGCTCCTTTGTTCATTTTGGAAAGCCTCAGGCTGGGCCATCCCCTTTCAGCTTGGTCGTACATGAGGTGCCAGGACAGACTTCAGCAGGGACCCAGTCTCCATAGGCTGGGGAGGAGATTCAAGCCAAGCCTTCTGGAAGTCTTTGAAAAGGTTCCCCTGACATGGACCAGGCTCTTTCCCCAGCCTACCTCTGCATTTTGCTCTTAGGGCTCCAAAACCACCTTCTTGTGCAAGCAGCCAGTCCTGCCTGTGCCTCTGCCAGTACTGGAACGTGCTGAGAGGAGCCTGGTTCATTTGAATGTGTGGAACCACAGCTCATGCTTTTACAGCATATATTCAGTGAAGCAACGCCTTTATCTGCAATACTTAGCCTTTATCTAACATCTTTTCAGTCTAAAGCTTTTTTTGAAACACAGATTAAGTAATAACAACATAGGATAATTGAGCACATTTTTTCACGGTGACATAGTGATACTTATCTGTGGCTACTGAAAAGCAAGGATAATATACTTTGTCACTGCTGTATTATCTTGCTTCTGAAACAGAGCAAGTTTGGCATTAGGGCTTAAGTAATTGAAATACGGCTCCTTGTAGCACAGCCTGTTTGTTTACAATAAAACCTAATGCATCTTTCTAATGGACACTGCAGTGTCAGAGGCACTGACACGACCCCTGGCTCTGTGCAGCCTGTGGGGCTGGTGCTGTGCTGGGTCTGGAGGTCACACTGTGCAAGGGCTGTGCTGGATGTACTGTGATGGTGTTCACAGGGGTCTGAGGAAAGAGACAAGGATCTGACTCCATGTTTCAGAAGGCTTGATTTATTATTTTATGATATATATTACATTAAAACTATATTAAAAGAATAGAAGAAAGGATTTCATCAGAAGGCTGGCTAAGAATAGAATAGGAAAGAATGATAACAAAGGCTTGTGGCTCGGTTCTCTGTCCAAGCCAGCTGACTGTGATTGGCCATTAATTAGAAACATCCAACATGGGCAAATCACAGATGCACCTGTTGCATTCCACAGCAGCAAATAACCATTGTTTACATTTTGTTCCTGAGGCCTCCAAGCTTCTCAGGAGGAAAAATCCTAAGGAAAGGATTTTCCATAAAAGATGTCTGTGACAATGTACTGAGGTAAACCCATCTTGCTTCAGGAGGAGGCGACCTCAAGAATCGGGGTTTGGTAATGTTTTTTGGATATCAGGTGAGATGCAGTTCTGAGCATGTTCTGCTTAGCATCACCATGGCTCCTGCAGGGAATTAGCTGTAACACTGTTGTGAGCAGACCTTGCAAACCCACTGGGTGATTTTATTTGCACAGGAGGCCAGGTGGAGTAAAACGACAGGCTGGCATGGCAAAACAAGCTGGATGCCCTTTGAATCCCACTGCGTGAGGAGGAAAATCTAAGTTAACTCCCCCTTCCAAGCCCTCAGACACACAGGTCTCTTCCACAGCAAAACAGCATGTGCATTTTCCAGGAAAAAATGGAGGATCGATAGGAAAACGCTTAGATTTAAATTGACTTGCTGTCCAAAGTGGTATTTGAGTCCCTCTTGCATTTATTCAGGCAGAACACGATGGCGCGTCTCTGGATAATTTTTCCACCTGCCTGTTTTGAATATCAAATGGAATCATTAAGCTGGTGAGCTGGAACGGTGCCAAATTTCACAGGAGCTTTTTCTCCCGACTTCTGCTGTTTTTGTAGCTACTTAGACAGAATTATCTGAGCATGCTCCCGGCTGGCGCAGGGTAAATGCTGAGCAACACAACATGAGTTGACTCTTCCACTCTTTGTGTGTCAACACAATTCCGTAGCTAATGTTAAGCAACAAGCTATTAGGGCTCGTTTAACTGTAATTCACAGGTTTTCAAAGGGCCAGGAGGGTATTTTATGTCATCTGGACCTGCAGAACGACACTCACCCAGCAGCAAAGTCATTTCAGGCACTGAAAAAATAGTTCACACAGTTTTCTTGCTGGATTTTTTTTTTTCTGCAGTGCCTCCCAGCGTGCATGACAACCGAATTGCTGAAAGCTTCTTACTCTGTTAAGCATCCTCTAATAGGGTGGAAGTGGGGGTTAATTCAGCAGGTGATGTGTTGCTTTGAAGTTGCTCAATCTATGAAATGTTTACCTGTGTATGTATAAGTGCACTGGATACAGCTGGAATGTCAGGATCCTGCCAGGCTCATCTCTTCCTTCCCCGTGCAGTTTGATTGGCATTAATCCTGAGGAAGGTGGTGCTGGTAACTGTTCTCCCGAGTGGAAAATGAGCATGGTCAGCCTCATCCATCCTCACTTGTGGTTGGTATCTCCAGAGCGCAAGAATTTGTTAGCTTAAAGCTTTTCTCTAAATAGGTGACAATTCTTCTCTGATAAGCTGTGGCTGCCCTACATGTGAGACCTCAGACGGCAAATAAACAGCGCTGGCATCAGATAATTCTGTTTAGAATGCTGTGGCCTTAGAAGTGCCCTATCTTTTGAAATGCAATGTTTTTTTCATGGGTTGTTTACATCTATCTCCCTGCAGTGACTTCATGTCACCTCGTAGCTCTTCAGTGTCTGTGAAAGCTTCCACCACTGATCCTAGAAAGCGTTTACAGGACTGGGTTTCTTTTTCTCGGGCTTTTGGGGGATGATTTATCTTTAATACTCCCTCATGCTCCTAAAACATCCACTGCAGTGCTGATGGGCAAACCAGAGCCCGCAGTCATTAGAGATGTGACATTTCTGGAGAAGGCTTCACTTGTGGTGTGCTCTGAGGGTGAATGTTGTGGTCAATGAGGAAATGATACAAATGTCCTCATGCTCAAAGTGTAAAAAGTGTAAAAACTGTAAAAAGTGTAAACCCCCATGTCAGCAGGTGTCAAAGCACTGTGGAGTGGAGATTTTTGCTCTCCCCCTTGAAAACACAGGCTGCAAACTGGGAAGATCACGACCTTTGGCAACTTGAGGGAAGGCCTGTGAGTTGGGATTTTGGAAACCTCTGGTGCTCAGGAAGCTGTTGAGCAAACAGGACTGAAGCTGGCTGTGTGAAATCACAGAGCATGCCGAGCGTGGAAGAGAAAGCACAAAAAAGCTGAGAGTTTTGAAACTGTTTATCTAAGTTTCTTGCATGGCCCCTCTTATCACAGCATCACAGCACCTCCCAGATGGTTAATATGTTTTATCTTCTTGCCAACACCCTCACAGGGTTCCTATCCCTATTTTACAGTTAGGAGACCCAAGTGGAGGTGCTGAGTGATATGCCCAGTGGCACTTGGGGTTTCTGTGGCAGATCAAGGAATGAAGCTCAACTTTCCCATGCCCCAGGCTAATTCCTAAACCCTGTGGGATCCTGCTGGAAATGAGCAGAAGGGCTTAGCAAAACACAGCAGCATGTGGGAATAATGCTCAAATGCACTATGGGGGAGCCCATCCTGGACTCCATAAGTGTAGATTTCAGTCTTGGCCTTTTGGAGCAAGATGCTGCACTGTGGGCTGGTGACAATGGCCCTTGAATGAGCAGAATAGGGCTGCCATCAGAAAAGGTTCATTACTCCCCACTAATAATGAATTCTAGCAGGTGCTGACCAGGCTGTGCCACTTTGGGGGTGAGATGAGCTGCTGGGTGTGTGGCTCTTGCTGCCTATGCAGAACTGGGATTTCAGGCTCTCTCATCAGGCAAGAATTGCATCTCCTTGGCTGCTGGCAGGTCAGTGGATTCTCCAGTGATGTTTGCCCTTGAGAAGACTCCATCCCAGGAATCCCTTTTGCAAAAGTTCACTCCAGGATGGAACAGGCAGACTTTGATCTGCCAATTTCTTGAGTTATGCTGAGCTCTCACTCCTCCTTTACTATCCCACTTGCATCTTTTGATCCCTGCTTTTCCCATTCCTTTATTCTAAAAAAAAGTTTTAGAATCGCAAGATACTGGTGTAGGGGAATGCATAATGTAGGGAGAGTGATTATTTAGTGTGTCCAGAATATTACCTAATAACGACTTGGTTCATTAATTGATAATGTTTAAACTATTTAAAATTGCAGCACCTTATAAATGCTACTAAATAGTGCCATGCCCATAACTTGATTGCAATAATCCATCAGGGAGTGTATTTCAAAATATCAGCAATTACCTGGAAAACAAGTTCTTAGCAGGAGTGCTGGGATAATTCCGTGTACAAGATACTGCTGGGTGTGTTGGATGCTGATTCTAAATGGTGATTTCACTTTCTTACTCTGGGCTGTACCTGTGTCCAAAGGCCCTTTTTAGGAGGTCAGAGAAATAATGATTAAACAGGCAGGCAGCCTCAGACTGAAGCCTCTGGCTTTGTCCAGGAGGGCAAGGAGGCTGCAGGATGAAAGGACAGTGGAGCACAGGAGGCAGCAATCCCTGCTGGCTGCCTGCCTGCTCCTCTCTGCTCCCCACAGAGGTTTCACTGAGCAGGCAAGCTGCTGTGCTGTCAGCTGGGAATGCTGTCAGCTCCTCAAAACCTTGGTTTCTCAGTGCTTGCTCTCCCATGCACGCTCAGCAAGTTTCCAGCATGAGCAAAAAAAAAAAAAAAAAAAGTCTTTCATTGTCACTGCGAGGCAGCAGCGCATCCCCAAGTCCTCATCTGAGAAGATCCCTAGATGAGTGTCTCATTTGCATGTCTAACAAAGCCTTGGGTAATCACCAGGAGGACGCTGGCCTCAGTTGAAAGGCTTGGACGATAGCAGCAGGTATTTGGAAAGAGGCATCTGTGCAGGGTGATCCCTTGATCTGCCTCACATCTGAGTTTGGGTGCTTGTCTTGCAAAAGGATGTTGCAGCAGCTTCACTTCCCAACGCATCTGGAAATTCCAGATTTTTGTGGAAGGCAGGGGGCTGGGAGCTGGGAGGTCTGGGACACCCTACAGCTCGTTTTCTCAAGCACTTTTCTGGAGCAAAAGCAGAGTCAGGAGTGCGGGGCCTTGCCCATGGAGCAGCAGAGAAGAGGAATAAGCAGGGGCCGCTCACACAGCAAAGATCACCAAGGGCCATCCCCAGGCCAGGTCTGGCTGGTTGCTGCAAATTTCCTGTGACATTAAACAGAGTCCTTTGAAGATTTCCTCTCAGCAGAACCTGTCACATTCTCACAGAGGCAAAGTAGGAAATGATCTAAATCTTTCTAGGGGCTGTAAAGCAGTCAGAGCTCCGGCTGCAGAATCACCCTGTGGGTGACTGTGGCAACAGAACAGGCTGACTCTGACCTTGAGATGCAGATAAAAATCAAGAGAAAAGATGAGTTAAGGCTTCTGGAATATGGGGAGATGAGCAGACTGCAGCCCTCATAAAGCGGGACCCTTTTTTCTGACATTCCACCTGAAGCACCATAATCTCTATTTCCTCACAACCCTCTTATTTCTTTCAAGTCTCACAAGTCACAGGTATGCTTTTGCCTTTACCTGCCACTGTGTATCACTGGTAACTCATTACTTAGTCCCAAGGTGACTGCTCACATCTGGGTCAGGTCATTCTCTGAGTGTGGAGGTGACAGTGGCGTGGCCAGGAAACTCTCTGGACTTAATTTCCTGCCATTCCCCCTCACTTGGAAGTGTTACATCCTCCAGGCTGATCGGTGGACCCCAGCACAGATGTTCTTAGCTTCACAGACACATTTTTCACACCTCAGGCCGTCTAATTCCCAGACATATGCTGCTTGTGCTTACTTTTCCTGATAAAATATCTCCCAGTTTCTCTGTCCATGTTTGTTCCCTCTCTTGACCATTGAACTCTGAGGAAAGTCAAAGGGAGAAATCCCATGGGTGGCTGAAAATAGTTCTTCACTCTCCTTTTAAATTTTGCTTTGCATTTCAGCAGGACAGGTAGCAATCCTTAGGAACAGCAAAATTCCTTCTGCAACATCCCAGCACTTCCAAAATAAAACTGAAAAGCTTTGGGCAGCTCCTAATTTGTGAGCACTGACATTTGCTTTCACTAAAATATGAATATTTTTATAAGAGAACCTTCCTTTGCAGGTTTTTCAGGCAATGTCATGATGTGCTGGGAGCAAGTATGGAATCACAAAATCCCAGAATGGTTTATATCAGAAAGGACCAACCCCACTGCTCCTTGTCATGTTGTTTGTGCTGAACTGTTCCTCTCCTTGCAGACTAGAAAGTCTTCCATGGGGCAGAGAGATGCTGTGAATCCCCACATTTTCTCAGAAAAACTCCTGCTTTTCTCATCACCTCACAGGCTGATTTCAGGAGGGATTGCTCTGACTTGAGCTATGCCCTCCTGGCAGTGGGAATCCTCTATTTCCATTATGAATAAAATGAGCATTTCTAGGGGGACTGATTTGAAGGAGGTGTTGAATCCTCCTCCTTCCTGAGCCAGCTTTAATAAATAACAGGGTATGAACACAAATTGCTGAGTGCTTGTTGAAGGACAACTGAAGAAATGCCTTTAAAAAGCCAAGCCACTGCCATGGGTTTCATTGGAGCTGCTGCTGGCCCCATGGTGAGGGACTGTGAGTTGAGCTGAGTGCAAGTATGGCTTCATAAGGATGTAGTTTGCCTGGGGGACATTTCAAAGGCCTGTGAGATGACAATTTCCACAGCTGATTGTGCTCTCTGAGCTGCTCCCCTGTGTGTGCTCAGTGTCACCAGACCAAGGGAATGGCAGCTGTAGAGCACAGCACAGGCTCCTCTCCCTTTCCTGCACTCCCCAAGCAGGAGAGGAGTTCATTTTTGATTATATAGTTTATATTTGTCTATATTTTCCCTCTTCCTAAAGCACCTCAGTGGGAAGCTGCCACAGCCCTGGGAACTCGTGACCATTATAATCATCATCTCCCAGCTGTGTGACATAATGTGCTTTTAGCAATCAAACCTTAGGCTGCTTTGGGCACTGGTGCCTGGGAATAATCATAGGTCGGTTTTTAAGTGGCACAAGCTTGGTTCTGGGCTGGTGCCTCATCCTGAGCTATTGCTGATTCCATGGATTTGCTGCACAGGCTCTGCAGGGTGTAATCGCCAGGCTGGCAGCGCTCTGCTGTGCCAGGTGCCTGTTTCTGACAAGAGCAGGGGTTTTTCTTGTTTTGTTGTTGGTTTTTTTTTTTCTTCTTCTTCTTTTTTTTTTTTTTTTTTTTTTTTTTTTTTTGTTCAGAATGACTAAATAACCTGTAATCAGTATTAATTCCTTTGAATGCTCCAGAGTGAGTTATTGCTGATTGCTGCTGTCTGACCCTCGTTAAGTCCATTTCTAGAAAACGCTTTGTGTGACTGTGTGTGTACAGCTGAAAGGAATGCAGCTTTCCCCTAATTACACACTGGTAATGCAAGAGGAGACATTTCTAGTTCTGCTTCTGAAAGTATTTCCTTTAAGCACTGATGAGCCAGTGATAGCAGTAGCCTCTGAAACCATTTTGAAAAGCAGAGACAAGGCAGGAACTAATAGAGTTTCATCACTTGAAGCCTTTGCATAGATTGTAGCAGCAATTGAGCCATCAGTACGCCACGGGGGATAATATCTTTAAAATGCTCTGTATTTTAATGAGATTAAATTGATTCGGGTCTTTGCCAGCCTTTTCAAAGCCAGTGCTGTATGATGGTCAGTATTTCAGGCAGCTCTGCATTGGGAAGCAAAGAATTAAAGATTTATGTGTTTAAACTGAGGAATACAAACCCTCTTGTTTTTTAAATGTGTAATATATTGCCTTAGATATATACAAAAATCCCCCTATAAGCAAGTCACATTCCCTTATCAGCTCTGCCTTTCTGATTTTTCTGCAGCCTTTGTTCTTAGCTCTTTAATTTTATTTAGATCTCCTGTCAGAACCGTGAAGGCATTTCTTACTGTGGGTGCTGCAAATACAATGAATTTCTTGCAGAAGCGAGTTTAATTGTCAATACCATTTGTTACAGTATTAGTTAAGGAGCTGTGCATAAATCAAAAGGATTAACATGATCTCTTGGGTAGAATAGAGGAACAGAACATTATATTGCTCATGTATCATTGATGAAGAATATTTTCCCAACCTTTGGTTTATAGAAATGAAAATGTATTTCCCTAAAGTGAGTGCATTTCTGTATTTTCAAACTGGTAACACAATTTTTGCCATTTAATCATTAAAAACTGTGTTTAAACCAGCACTGTGTTTTCTTATGGGTAAATATTACTTTATTTAAATATACTTGGGATACTGTCTCAATGCATTTAACACTTCTCGAGTTGGGCGTTTCATTCATGAATTATTCTCTCCAAAGCAATTAGACGAAAGGAAAAGAATACAAATGAGTTTATCTCCATTCCTGAGCTGTGTTTTAGAGATAATCCTGCTCTGGGTGAAGGGCATTTGTGTGGACATTTCCTGAACCTCAGCTGACCTGTGGTAACTGCTACTCATTACAGGGCAGCCAGGAGTAAACGTATTATTGTGGAGCAACCCCCGTGGTTTAGCTGACCCAAGAGGTGAGGACACAACTTATTGTGGCCTGGAGTACCTGTGTGTGGAAGAAATTTCTAATGGGAGGTGATGCTTCACGTTAGCAGGAAAGGTTACAATGGAAATGAGAGTGAATTAGAGCTGGAGGACTTGGAGCAAGGAAGGCAGCTCACCTTGGAGCAGCAATTCAAGGACAAGTTGGATTTTCCATCTTCTAAGCCTTTATGTTGAGTGTGCATATTTCCCTGGGGATGGCTCATAGCTCAGGCAGGAGTTACAGACTTGGGGCAGGAGCTGTGATACATCTTGTGCAGAAGGTCAGGCAAGGCACTTGTTAAGATCTTCCTGGGCCCTTGAAGTTTATAGATTCCAGTGAGAATTACTGCAGGTTCACACAGCTGGGCTTGAACTTGGTGCGAACTTTAATTGCAAAACACTGCATGTCTAAAATACCTTATAAATGAAAAAGTACATAGTAGAGTTGCCCTATGGCTCATTTGTAACATGACATATGATGCTAAGTCTTGTTCTTTAGTCTGTTCCAGTTTATAGCATGACTTTGGGGTTAAACCATGGTGGGACTCAAAATCCTGGTTCTGTCTCAGGGTTTCTATTTGTTCTGGGCTAAGCTTTTCACCTTGGCTTCACATGGGTATTTATTTTCCCAGTATCCAATATGAAACACTCTTGCCTCTTCCAACAGATAACCAACTGCATATAAACCACATCTCAAGTAATTTCCAACTTTTAATCTCTAGAGCTTCTGCAAGGCATAAAAATTCCCAGAAATGTATTTTCAGCCCTTCTGATTTTGAGCAACACAGAAGCTGGGCACTCTTTCACTGAATCTGGCTTTAATTTACATAATCTCTATAGTACAATTCAGTGATATTTCAGACCCTCAAAGTGACATGAATGGCACACAAAATGTGCCTATATTTTTAAAGTACCATTTAAAAATAACTTGTCATTAGGACTGTGTCCAAAAAAACACAGGATTTAAAAATAACTCTCTTTTAATGAGAGCAGATTGGCAGTAGCAGTGTTATAGGTTAGATTTATGCCTGTGTGTGCCCTCCATGATAACCAGCCCTGGCTTTCTGAGACAACAGCAGGGACATGATGCCCTCAGTCCTGTGGTGTTTTCCTCTCTGTTTGGAAATCCAAAGGTCTCTAGAGACACCTTTGAAAGTTTCCTCAATAACAGCCTTGAAAATCTCCCAAGCAGGGGCTGTGGTGTACCCACCACATGTCACATCCATGGAGAAGGCTCCTCTCTCACCGAATCAGTCCTGCTGTGAGTGGAAATATGCCCTCAAAAATCAACCTTTCAGGTTACAGTACAGATGGAGAGAGGATGAAAATGAATTTCAGCTTTCAAGTGACTATATTCAGTCTCCTTGATTGACTTGCTGGGTTTAATACTGTAAACTGGGGGATTGCGTGTAATGCATTCATGCCCTCCTTGTCTGGAATGAAGCAGGAACATAATTTATGGGGATATTCTCATCTCAGCCTTTGAGGAATTAGCTTCAATTAACTCTGTTGGGAATTGCATGTGTCGGGTGTCAGAAAGCCATCAAGTTTTCTTTAGAAACACCGGCTGCCGTGCGCGCCTCATTCTTTGGCTGTCTGAGCAGCTTTAGCAATGGAGAAGGATTCAAAGCTTGGGAAATGCAGATCTGGGTGACCAAGTTTCAGGGGGTTAATGCCACGCACAGATGATGGACAGGATCATAGCTGAGTGCATTGCAGGCTGCTATAATTTATATCCCTCCAGAACGGGTGAGACGGGGTTTGGGGAGGAGGCAGCAGCTCCTGAACCCAGAGCACTGAAAGAGCAAACACACCACAAGACACAGGCTGTAAAATAAGATCTCTCTGGATAAATCTTTCTGACATCCATGAGAATCAGAAAGGACATTGATTTCAGGCTGAGTTTGGCCACTGCTTCTGATCTGAGATCTTTAGGCTGCAGTCTGCATGTCTGTGTCTATATTGCTGCCAAATTAGAGGCAAGGCCTAGAGAAAGTGGGGTGATAAGTATGTGGGAGAGGGGTCCCAGCAGTTCCTGGTGCTTGGGTGCTGTGGCAGAGTCCATTGTGGTGTTATCACTCCTGAGTCCTTCTCAGCTTCATGAGGCCTTGCCATTATGTGATGGACAACCAGAGAGTGGTGAATAAGACTTTTTAGGGGAAAGACTTTTAGAGGAAAAATAATGGCTGTGGTGAAATAAGCCTTCTGAAATAATACCTGACTTTCTTGCTGTTTGCAAAAGAGTGTGATGGGGAGCACTGCTCCTTGCCAGACACTGGAGATTCCGAGGGGCAGAACCTCACCAGTGGATTAAACCTGACCCTGGTGTCTCTCACAGGGGCAGTGCTGCTTCTCAGCCTCACCAAGATGGGAAGGGCACACATCCTGCCAGGCTTCGCTGGGCAGGTGTATCAAAATACAGCACCAGAGAGCCATGGGGCTCAAACAGCCCAAGCAATGCCCCTTGTGCCTCCCTTGTCAGTGGTGACTCTGTAATTCCCCTATCAGGCATCATTTCAAATCTGAGATGAGTGGCGGGTGCTTTTCTTCACTCTTAGCCCACATTCCTCAGCACTTCTCTAGTTTCTGTGCTAGTGGAAACAGAATCAGGCAAAGATGTCTGGTGCTTCTTGAAAGCCAAAAATTCCCCTCTGCCCCCACACCCCGGGTTATCACTTTATTATCAAGCAGCACTTGCCAGATCTGACTCTGAAGTCATTTTGCGTCGGGTGCAGCGAACCATTTCCCAGCGATGCACTTCTATCTAAATGGCTAATTCTCTATCCACAGCTTATCCCAAAGATTAAAAACCCAACCAGGCTAGATCTGAGCAAATCCAAAGCAGGCATCCTAATCAGTTCTGTCGCTAGAAGTGCATTAGTGCAGCACGAGAGAGAGGGAGGGTGGCTTTCTTCCAGACAATCACGGCTCATTTGGGCGGGGAATTTTTCTACCGCTGTGAATTGACACAAAGGAGCACTTAGCTTGATAATGCCTCCTGGCTGCTGCCACCATCTGAATAGTAAGAACAAATTAAGGTGTAAGATTAAACCCTGGAAGTTGCTACCTGCTCACAGTGAGGCAGCAGTCGCATCTTCAGCTTTTTCACACCAAAATATTGGCTGTCAGCACCTGAGAGTTTAAAAATAAAAATTAAGCTCCTGCCTTACGCAGGAAACAATTAGGATCTCGAGTCTCCTGTAATATTTCTGCTACGGAATTTTTAATCTGCATTTAAATACGTCATGGACTGCAGACCTCAAGAGCTCTGCTTGTTAGAGTGGTTTACTCACGAAGGAGGTTCAAAGTGGCACAAATACAGCAGTTGCAATAAATTGAAAGCCAGCTCAAAGTTTGTCACAGCTAAACAATCCCCGGAGGATGAGATGTAGGAGACCCAAAAGTCTCCATGCTGGGTGGAGACTCAGTTGGTTTGGAGCAAACTTTGCTTGCCTACTTTTACAATTAACATAACTACAGGGGGATGGACGTGGGGCTGGCTTGCAGGAGGTGTCTCTTGGGTTACAGATGGTAAATCTGGCCAAAAGTGGCACTTCCATTAATGATCTCAGAGCTAAATTCTGTGTAGTCAGAGCTGCAGTCACTGTGGAACTGGGAGGAGCCGGGGGAAGTGAGCAACAGAGGAGATCAAGGCTTGCTTTGGAAATTCATAAACTAAACAACATGGCTAAAAAGAAAATTTTATTGATGAGACAGGGAGGTTGGAAAAAGCATGGAGAAATTTTTGTGGAAGATCATGAATGAAGGATGAGCAGCAAGGACAGAGCAGCTAAACTGCAGGGAGATGGGCTGGGCTGGACTGGTCTGTATGTGCTGACCTGCCAGCCCCTCTCTGCTGAGCCCGTCTGATCCCACCCAGCAGCTGCATGTCCCCGTCCTGCCACTGCCACAGGGTGACGAGTGTCAGGAATTCAGAAATTCAGCTGGGCAGGCTGACGGCCAGCTCTGTGCATAGCTTAGCTAAGCACCCGTCTGACATTGGGTGAGGAATAGGGCAAAGATTAGGCAACAGCCCGCAGTCATTCGAAAGCCTGACGTGCCGGTGGGGGGGAAGAGATATTTTAGGTTGTGAGAGACAAAGCGAATAAAAAACAATGGTGGTATGGTAAAACAAAACAAAACAAAACAAAACAAAAAAACCAAACCAAACCAAAACAAAACAAAACAAAAAAAAAAACTGTGGTGAGGACACCTATAAAGGTGTTAAATGGCTTTCTAAGGCGAAGGGGTGTAGTTCCATAGTGTGAAATCGGGGTATTCTGTGTTGTCGGAATTGTCCCTTGATGAGGCTGGAAAGGAATTAAAACTCTTCTTTCCCCCTGCTTTGAAGGAGGGCCTGGCATATTTCTTGTCCTTAACAGGTCTCTGATAATTCTAAGTGAAAAATTTTCCTTCCAAAAATACTGAGGTGACTTGGAAAGACACATGGATAATTCTTCAGTTATGCGTTTCCAGCCTGAGCTGGAGCACTTCTGAATTCACCCTCCTCGGGGACAGTGTATTTAGATGAAATGAACTTTCTTCCCAAATTCCTCTAGGGAACTTGAGCATTTTCCTCAACAATGGACATGAATGTGGCCAGCTACACAGTGAGCTCAGCGTTTCTTCCAGCGATACAGACTTGCTGAGGCTACTGGAAATGTGCAGCTGGATTGGGAAATGCAGGAAGTGTGGCTAGGCAGCAGCTTAGCAAATCTTGCCAAAATCTCTCCGGCTGCTTGGGTTTTTCCTCTGCATTTTCTTCCCTTTCATCTTCATTAACCTTTTATAACTCTGTCTGATTGCTGCAGCATTCCCACCATTTCCTACCGAAATGCCTCTCTAACAGCTTTGTTATGGACAGCCAATGTCCACGCTGGCTATCGCAGGGTTGTTAACTTCTAAGAGAGTGATTGAGATGGGATGGAGCTGTCTGGGGAGACGCTGACTGTCAAACCACCCGAGGAATGCATGTTAGAGGGGAATGGGAGGAGGAATGCATCTTGGAGGGAAATGAGAAGAGGGGGAATGCATGGCAGAGGGGAATGGGAGGAGGAATGCATGTTAGAGGGGAAGGGAATGGAGAAGGAATGCATGTTGGAGGCGAATAGGAGGAAGAATGCATGTTGGAGGAGAATGAGAAGAGGAGGAATGCATGTTGGAGGGGAATAGAAGGAGGAATCCACGGCAGAGGGGAATGGAGGAGGAATGCATCTTAGAGGGGAATGGAGGAGGAATGCATGGCAGAGGGGAATGGGAAGAGGAGGAATGCATGTTGGAGGAGGAATGGGAAGAGGAGGAATCCACAGCAGAAGGGAATGGAGGAGGAATGCATGTTGGAGGGGAATGGGAAGAGGAGGAATGCATCTTAGAGGGGAATAGAGAAGGAATGTATGGCAGAGGGGAATGGGAAGAGGAGGAATGCATGGCAGAAGGGAATAGAGGAGGAATGCATGTTGGAAGGGAATGGGAAGAGGAGGAGGAATGCTTGTCAGAGGAGAGCAGAGCACGCTAACAGCAATCCCTGTGTGAAATTCACCTCCGTGGGTCTCCCGAGATCGCTGATAACGCCGTGAGAAATCCAACAGCTTCTGGAACTCATCGAACCAACTGCACAAGTTTTTTTGAGGCTTTGTTTTTTTGCAGTTGATATTTGGGGCCAAGTTTAAAGCAACAACAAAACCAAAAGAGCTCTCGAAAAATGTTCCTGCTGAATAGTTTGGAGAAGATGCTTGTCAGCTGCTGGAGCCTTTGTGAGCTGGGTGTGGCTTTTTTAGGGTATAACTCAGAAATTTCCATTGTCTAACAGCAGCTAGCTAGGGCATTAAATTGTCACGGATCATGTCTTTTTTATCACACATGCACAAACCCTGAAGATTAATTATACTCCCCTTTGTAAAACTCAGTATCCCAAGTGATTAGGGAAGAAATGAATCAAGAATATGATTTTAAGTACCTAAAAGTGACACAGCCATAGCTTGACTTGAAAGAAAACAGCTGCCAAGGAAAACAGTAAAGCAAAAATGTGGATCAGCATCTCCAAGGCTGGGGGAGGGATGAGGATTCGGGATGCTCCCAGAGAGTGTTTAGACTGACCTGAGGCCCTGACACTTTCAGATGGGATTTCATCATGTCTTTTACTGAGCTGGGAGAAACTCCAGAGGAATTTCTGTAAGGGACAGACTGGCTAACCTGTGCAGGAGGTGATGTTTTCCCTATCAGTTAGAAGTTAAAAAATTCTTGCCTGTCCGTGATTGCAGCCTTACAGTTTAGGCTCGATGGTGTTTGCTGGTGTTAAATGGAGGAGAGAGCAGCAGTGCCCAGGAATTTATGCAGCACATTTTGTCTCCTGTTCTCCCTGCTGCACCACTTCTTGCAAGATTGCTCCGCTGTGCTCTGTGAGAGGAGATGCAAGGAGGAGATGTGAGAGGAGCAGGAACTCTCCCATTGAGGGCTCCCATGGGAGGTGTTGCTGCAAACTGCTGGCAGATCTCATGTGCTCAGTGGGTGCAGCACAGAGGGGTGGACGTGTGTCCTGTCCCCAGCCACGACAGGGAGCTTCAGAGGAGGAGCTGCAGCTGTGTGGGTGGAAAATCTGCTTTCCTGGCTGGAGCTGAGTCATACCCAAGGTGCTGTCCTGTGCAGAGGCCACAGTCCATGCTGGAGGGGGAGTGAGGACCACAGCAAAACGTGAAACATTCATAGAATCATGGAATCATGGAATGGTTTGGGTTGGAAGTGTGGCCAGACTATAACAGAAGGGATGTTTAAGACCATATTGTTCCAACCCCCCTGTCATGGTAGGGACACCTTCCTCCATCCCAGGCTGCTCCAAGTCCTGTCCAACATGACCTTGGACACATCCAGGGATCCAGGGCCAGCCACAGCTTCTCTGGGCAACCTGTGCTTCCACCCCTCACAGGGAAGAATTTCTTCCTAAAATCCCACCTAGCCCTTCCCTCTGTCAGATCATACATGTAGGTTTGGTCTAGCATTCTGGTTTTATAGCTATTTTATAACTATGTCTCACTGTCTGACCTCTTGCAAGGAAAATCTTCAGAAGAGCATTAAAAATGGAAAAATACTGCAAAACACAGCCTTGCACACGTGTGCCAGCCCAGAGGTGGGAGTGCAATGCTGGCACAAGCCATGCTGCAAAACATTTCTGGGGTCTCCTAGTGGCTGGCCCTGGTGGCCCTTCTGGGACCTGTTTTTATGCTACCACAGCTCACCAGAAATGAGCCACAGCACCCTCTCCTTCCAGCACTGTCAGCAGCTCTGCTTTGTGCATTGTGACCAACCACTTATTCTTTGATTTTCCTGAAAAAAAGATGCCACTGCTTGTCTAGAGGAGAGATGCAAATGTAGCAGAGCCTGAGTGGGAGCTGTAACCAGCTCCAGATGTGTGCTGGGAGCAGATGGAATGAACCATTCCCTGGGTCTGCCAGGGAAAGTGTCTGGGCTGAAACTGCTGTGAGGAACATCCAATTCCAGAAAAAGCTTTGAAGGGTCAAAAGGAGGGAGTGGAGGGAAGCAGTTGCTCAGGAAGACTGGAATTTTGGCCAGTGGATATTTTTAGCACCGGGTTGGGCAATAAAGTGTAATTTTACCCTGCCTTTGGGGGATGAACTAGGACACCACTGGAGGTCCCTCGTGGCTCCATTTGATGTATTGTGTTGTATTTATCTGTGTTTATGTAGCATTTAAAGGGGGCTGGTGGGTATCTGTTCCTGTGCACTGGGATTTGAACAAGGGGCAGGGAGTTCACAGCGTGACCGGACACATTTATCAGAGTGCTTATCAGTAACAGTGCACAGATAAGGTGGCAGTGAAGCTCTCATTTTGGAGAAGAGAAAGGTTTATAATAAGTTTCCATGAGAAGCAGCAAGTGGGGGGAAGGACTGGAGGAAGTCCCGCACTCCTTTCCCTCCCCTCTCCCACCCCCCATGTTCCCAGGGCTTATCTCTGCCCGGCTCCAGGACTGTGGGATCCCCCAGGAGCTGATATAAACCCTGGGCTGGGAGAGCACTGACCCAACACGGGCACTGGTGCCCAGTTAATGAGCTGAGGTGGCTTGGGAGAGTCTGGTCACCATCAAACCCGGGTGAAGGGAGGAGTGGGGTGACCAGCTGGAGATGTGGGAGCCTCCCTATGGCTTTCCTTGGCAAAACTCAGTGGGAAAGGTGACTTGTCCAAGACACAGAAACCTGTGATGTGGCAGGGCTTTTACCTATGCACTTTCCTCTCTGAGCAACATTTTAGTAGGAAGTAATGTCACAAAACAGTGTTTTCTGTCATCTTTGGTAGCTCCTACACCAGAAGGTCCCTTGCAGCTCTGCTGTGCAGTTATTTGGACAGGTTTTGTGAGGCTGGGGTGGGCTGTGCTGCTCTGTGAAGCTGCAGAGCTTGTCCCAGCCGTGCCTGCTGCCAGCTCTGTGCAGAGGTGCCAGCCGAGCTCTTGCGAAGCACTTTGGGATGGAAATCACAATCTATATTTGTAACACATCAGCCTCCTCAAACACAAAGAACAAAAAAAAAAAAAAAAAAAAAAAAAAAAAAAAAAAAAAAAAAAAAAAAAGAGAGAGAAGAAAGAAACCTTTTTTCTTCCTCCTGGGAGGAGCTCTTATCTGATTCCCGAGGATCGTTTCAGTGTCTGCGCTATTTTTGTAGCTGGAAGTGCAGTCTGCTACAAAGCAGGCAGTGCTGAGAAACCTCACAGAAATTCATTATGAGAGTTGGAGGCCAAAAGTTGAGCAGGGACACGGGAAGCAAACAACTGTCTGCTTTGCTGCCTCTGAATTTGATCTGCCTCTCTGAAGTCCCACCAGCCGTATGGCTCCTGAGCTGGGAGACAGCTGGGCTGGAGCAAACAGCCTCCACACAGAGGGCTGGAGGCAGGATAAAGTTACCTGAGCATCTTCACCCCATCACTGTCTAATGTGTCACACTTGGTGTCTGCTATCGACTTTCAGGGCTTGGGATCCTTATGACCATCCACCTATAGATCTGAATTAACTCCTGACCTTTTGAGAAGGGGTGGTGCTGAGCTGCAGGGTTCAAACCTCTCACCAGTTCGTTGCTCCTGCTCTCCAGGTTGGCCATCTGTGTGCAGCTGCCCTTATCTCCCATGAAATGGTTATTTCCAGAGGGAAATAACCCAGGGAAGTGGACTCCTCTTTGCTGCTTTTCCAAGAGGGTGAGGGGTGCTGGGATAAATATGGGACACCAGGCTGCTTCGCTCCTGTTCACTCAGGAAAAAAAGGAAAGACCTGCCAATTTTTTTTTCCACATAGCATCTGAAGACCACGTGATTAAAAATCCTACAGAAGGTGGCTTTTTTGTTCCATTTTCCTTTTTTTAATTTTTTTTTTTTTTGGGTTAATGCACAATCCAAAGCACTGATCTCCTGACATATGGCTGTTGACAGGTGCCCATCTGCTCCCCCTGGAAGCCCATCTTTCCTGCCTCTTCCCCTGCCGTGCGTGTGAGATGGGGTGAAGCAGCAGCAGTGCCAGGCTGGCGCGTGTGCTCCTGGCAGGGCTGAGCAGCTCTGCCGGGTGCCTGCAGCCTTGTGGCACGCAGGGATGGATGGGGATGGATGCAGGATTGCATCTCCCCACAGATGGTCCTCAGGCAGCCGGGTCTGCTGTCCTCACCCGCGTTGGGAACCGGCGGTGCCCGAGCGCATGGGGAAGGGGGAGAAGAGAAATCCACTGCAGCAAATGCCTGTGTGCGTTCATCACACACGGGAATCTTGGGTGGGAATGGGAGATCGGTGGGGATGGATGCAGGATTGCATCTCCCCACGGATGGTCCTCGGGCAGCCAGGTCTGCTCATCCTCACCCGTGTCGCGAATGGCGCTGCCGGCGGTGCCTGAGCGCACACAGGGAAGGGGGAGAAGAGAAACTCTCTGCTGCAAAGGCCTGTGTGTGCTCATCATTGGGTGGGAATGGGACATCTGTGAACTGCCAGCAGGGAAGGGGTTAAAATTTTTGATAGTGTTTCTATTAAGCCAGGAAAAGTTTGACCTCTGCCTGTTCTTCACTTCTGACTGAATTCGGGAGATTAAGACAACGGCTGTGTAGGCGTGTTCCCAGCGTTCAGTTTCCAAAAGATGGAAATACCATCTTCCTCAGCCTTCAGTGGTTTTAGCAGCAGGAGCCGGAATGCTGAGTTCTTGGCTCATGGTGCAGCCTGGAAACCCCCAGCTCCTGTACCCCAATTCCTTCTGTGCAGCCCCCCTCACGCCACTGCTGATGGCAGGGCAGGGTTTGCCAAATTATTGGCAGTATGGAAGATGTGGCAGGAGGCAGAACTTGCTGCACTCTGCTCTTCCACTGAAAGTGATTTATGGCATTTTGGGGGTCATGGAGAAGCTAAAGGGTGTGCATGTATTTTCCCTCCCTTTTTTTTTCTGTGTATATATAAATATCTGTGAATGCTGCTACTGCAGGTTTTTGAAATTATTAATATTTATTTAGCCCAGGATTCATCCCACCCTAAATTTGCCTGAGGTACCTGACTCTGGAGCACAGACATCCTCGGGCTCCCTCTGTTGTCGATGCAGTGAAGCACCTGCAAAGGTGACCCAGCTCTCAGGTGAGAGCTCAGTTCATTTATTTCTGGCTTATCCTGCCCCAGCAAAGCACCTGCTGGCAGCTGGGAAGGATCTCGACCTTCACATCATCCTGTGCATCTGGGACCCTCAACCGGGCTCTGTTGCACCAGGTGCTGCACAGACATGGGGCAGGAAGGTGGCCCTGACCATGGCAGGTTGAGATCTGGTGGTGGATCCACCTCTAGAGGTGCAAACCCAGGAGCATCAGGCATAGAATCCCAGAATGGTTTGGAAGAGACCTTCAGGATTTCACTCCAATGCCCTGCCATGGGCAGGACACCTTCCACTAGACCAAGTTGCTCAACCCCGTCCAACCTGGCCTGGAACACTTCCAGGGATGGGGCAGCCTCTGCTTCTGTGGAAATCTGGGCCAGGGCCTCACCACCCTTACAGGGAAGAATTTCTTCCCTATATCTAATATAAACCAGACTTTTGTAAGTTTAAAACAATTTCCCCTTGTCCAATTGCTACTGCCCGCATAAAAAGTCCCTCTCCAGTTCTGTTGTAGACCCTTAATGTACTGGCAGGTTCTAGAAGGTCCCCTCAGAGCCTTTTCTTCCCCAGGCTGAACACCTCCAGCTTGTCTTCACAGCAGAGGTTCTGCAGCCCTCAGAGCATCCTTCTCTGAGCCTGCTCCCACAGTTCCATGTCTCTCTGGTGCTGGGGGTCCCAGAGCTGCAGCAGCAGTGCAGGTGCGCTCTCAGCAGAGCAGAGTGCAGGGGCACAACTCCCCTCCCTCACCCTGCTCACCACGCTCTGGGCATGCAGCCCAGGATGACCTGACTCATTCCCAGGGCATGTCCAGCCTGTCCTCCACCAACATCCCTAAATCCTTCTCCTAATGGCTGCTCTGAGCCCATTCTCCTTCCACCTCTTACCTGCGCTTGGGATTGCCCTGGCTGAGCTGCAAGATCTTCTCCTTGACCTTATTGAGCTTCAGGAGGTTTACACAGGCCCAGCCTGTCAAAGTCCCTCTGGATGGCCAGCTTAGGGTGGAGACAGAGGAACTCATGCTTGTCTGGACCAGCTGGTCAGTCTAAGGTCCTGGAAGCACCTGCCCCATAATCCCAAGCCCTGTGACACCCCTGTGTCCATAATGAAGGAGACCTGGGAGAAGGGCAATGAGATGCCATTGCAGGAGTCCCTGGGTGACAGTGGGAAGCTGTCAGCCGAGGTCTAGTGTGGGCCCATCCTGCAGCTGCTCAGAGCTGGCATCTCCAGGGTAAGGAGGAATGAAACAGCCAGGAGAGATGAGAGATAGGGCAGGGCACACCTTGAGATGAAAGACGTGTGGTTTGTGTTTGAGGAGCAGTGACGTTCAGTGGAGAGGAGTATTTATTTCTTCATTAACTCAGTGCCTGAACAAGTTTATCTTGAAGCACTGAACAAGTGTCATTAATGTTTCCTTTGAGCAAACAAGGCCCTTTGATAATGCTTACCCTCTTCTGACCTTTATTTTAATTTTGAATGATACTAATTAACACCGATCATTCATTCAAACACTAAACTGGTTGTTCCTGCTAAATGCAAAGCAAATGCTTTGTGGTCAGGAGCAAAATGTGGGCAGACTTCTGTAGGGAAACTCCAGGGCTGTGGGACATGGCACTGGTGTGTTCAAACAAGGGAATTTCCTCTCTGGTCCTGGGGGAGTAGCTGGGAATAACACATCCCTTAGGAGAGGAGAGGGAGCTCTCAGCAGATGGATTGTGGGGGCAGTGCTGGGAACCAGAACCTTGTACACACTTTTCTTTGAGCTTTTTTTCCGAAGTGCTTGGTTTTCAGCTCCCTTGGTGAGTGCATTTGGTGATGGATGAACAGTTTTTCTCTGATACCAATTCCCTCCCCAGCACTGACCAAGGATGTGCTTCCCCTGGTCATGGGGGATGCTCCTTCATGCTCGGAAGTTCATTCACCCTGTGCACCAACCTCAACCTGTTCTCCAGAGCAAACCTGCCCACAATTCCCCACACCTGTGCTTGGAGGTTGTCTTCACCCAGTTACTCCAAAACATAAGCAGAGAGGGGGGCTCACTTTGTGCCAGGGTCTCTGTGGCCAGAAGACCTGGGATGGGTTTGGGGGAGGAGGAAGGAGTTTTACTGCAGGGACACCAAGGGTTTTCTTTCTCTGCACAAGCCACACCTGGGCATTTTACTTGGATAACTCATGGAGAGTGAGACAGCCAACACAAGCTTAAGGGACAAAACAGGATTTTGAGCTCCAGTTGAAACTCTCCCTGTGTCATATGAGTGTGAGTAACCACTGTGGTGAGACAGACTGTGGCCAGCACGTAGAGGCTGGGGATTTGGAGGTCAGATCCAACTGGAAGCAACTCCACCAGAGCTTTAGTTTCCTCTCTGAGGAATGGGGCTAAAATATTTCCCTGCAGAGAGTTCTGGATCTCCACACCAAAGTGCTTTTTATCTTGTTTGGATTAGATATTAAGCAAGACAGCAGTGCTGCTGAAAGACAGGACCCATCTATTTTGGGCTAATATTTTGCACTGTCTAACACTCTGACATTATTGTGGGCCCATGATATTTCTAGCACAAGTAAGGGAAGATAAAACATCCACTGGCAATGAATGCCAAGACCATAACAGCTTCCAGAGCAGGCCAGCAGATATAATTATGACTTTCTATGACCAACAGCTTGGCACAGCTAAACAAAACCTCTTCCTAGACCCCTTGAGAATTTTTATCACCCACAGAACAATCTGGTTTGCACAGATCCATGCCTGTTATAAACTCAGCCTGCCTTTAGCCATGCTTCCTCAGCCTGGAAGTCCTGTGAGCCTGATTTTAAGCAGGATAGTTTAAACTTCTCATTCAAGAGCCCCACCACATCAGAGGGCAGCAAATGAATCACGTACCCGCTTTATCTGATGATGTGTTTTTGTAAAAGGAGCCACATGCAGTGAGGAACTTGCTGTTGCAGGGAATTTGTGTTTACATAAACCTCCAGCCCACAGATTTATTTCCCTCTGCCATTCCCTGTATGTAAAAATGCTCGTTGGGAGCTATTTAAAAACCATCACCATACAAATAGTTTACAAAGTGAAGCTGGGAAGGGGGAGGAAATGCATGATTGCCAAGGGATGGAGTGTTTAGGGAGCTGGTTTGTGGCTCTAGGGAGACCTCAGAGCACCTTCCAGCACCTAAAGGAGCTCCAAGAGAGCTGGAGAGGGACTTTGTACATGGGCACGGAGTAACAGGACAAGGGGAAATGGCTTTAAGATGAAGGAGGGGAGATTTAGATTAGATATAAAGCAAGAGATTTTCCCTAAGAGGTTTTTTTTTTTTTTTTTTTTTTTTTTTTTTTTTTTTTTTGTTTATTTGGTTTTGGTTTTGGTTTGTTTTTAATGCAGAAAGGAAGAGTTATGTTAAATGTCCACAAAGACACCTATACCTAAGGACATCAGCAGCACATTATCTCCGCTCCTGGCAAGAATGAATCAATTTATTGCACATCAAAAAAATGCTTGCAGGCTTGAATGTTGAAAGGACTCTGAAGCAGCGTCTCAGATCTGCAATGATGCTTAATTATCCTCAAAAGCCTTGAAATCAGGCCCTGAAATCCCACAGATTTATGTGATTTGGCTGAGTCCTGATCCTCATCCTGCTGTCTTGATCCAAACATCCCCCAGCAAAACAGCTCCTGTACCCTCCCTTTTGGAGGCTCTTGCACACAAGATCACATGCTTGCCAAGCCACACACTGCAAACTTACTCTGGACAACACCAGAAGTGATTTTCTCATGCCTAATTCTCTCTCCCTGGCCATATTTTTCCCCTAGGTTGGTTTGGGGCTACCTGCCTCCCACTCATGGCTTCCTTGTCTGGTCCTGCCACTGAATCCTACCCAAATCCAGGTTTCCCTTTCCTCCAGATGTTTCTGCTTTCCTGAGCAGAGTTTAAAAGTTCTTCCTCATGAACACAACAGCAGCCCCCAGTCCTGAGGACTGGGTCCTTTGCGGATGAGGCTGAGACTGTGGCTACAAATGGTGGTCTGGAAAATCTCCTTGGGTCACAGAAACACAGAATGGCTCAGGTTGGAAAGGACCTTCAAGATCATCCAGTTCCCACCCCTTCCATGGGTAGGGAACCTCCACTATCCCAGGCTGTTCCAAGGCCCATCCCACCTGGCCTGGAGCACTGCCACAGCTCCTGTGGGCAGCATGGGCCAGGCCTCAGCAGCCTCAGAGGGAAGAATTCTTTCCTAACATCTAATCTAACCCCACCCTTTGCCAGTTTAAAGCCATTCTCCCTTGTCCCATCAATACATGTCCCCCCACCAGATCTCGCTCAGGCATTTTTGCAGCAGGGAGCCTCTGTTCCTGCATTACCAAAGGAGGACAGTGCTGGTGCCATTCCCCTTTCCTGGTGTCCCATGCACTCTCTTGGAGGACAGTCCTGCCCCACGGAGCACCTCCCTTCCCAAGCCTCATGCCAGCCTAATTCTGGGAAAACCCTTTGGCTCCCACGTCACTGAGAGCTGGCCCTGAGCCTTTTTTGCAGGATGCAGAACACATCTGGTGCTGCCTGCGTGGGCTTTGATTACAGTGCTGAGAGTTTATCATCACCTACTTAACCCTGCCTTAGAGGAGCTCGTTGTGCTGCCCCAGGTTACTCTGTTTGCTGGGGCTGCTGCAGGGAACAACAGCTTGTGCACACAGACATCATTAAAGGCAGGCTCGGCTCGTGTGTGAGGCACCTGCAATAACTGGGCTGCACTAATGGGCTGTGCCTGTTGTTAACATCACTGAGGTGCCCTGTAGATTTCAGTGTTTCTCTTTTGCTGATTTATGTCCGGAGATAGCTCAGGGATGCCACTTGCTCGGTTTCTCGGCTGTTTAGGCTTGTAAGTTTTCTGTTTCTGCTGTTTAGGTGGCCTGGAAAGGCCCAGGGATGGCCTTGAAGAGCCCGGCGCTTCAAAGGACGAGGAGAGACTTCTGATCTTGTCTCGGTCTCGGTGTTTATTAATTATTTATCTAAAAGATTTTCTTTCAGCCTGACAGAGGTCTGCACAGCAAGTCAGCCATGGGCACACTGCAAGCCCCTGGGGCGGTCACTTATCTTTATACCCGAAGTTACGTGTACAATATTTATCATTTTTCCCCAATACCTTCTACCCTTATTAACCGATGCACTTTTAGTAATAACCAATCCCAAAGTGCCACCATCACCACAGAAGATGGAGGCCAAGAAGAAGAAGAAGAACGACAGGACACGCCCCAATTCCTCCATCTTACTTCTTTAGACCCCCCTGTACCAAAATCCTAAACCCTGTGTTTTACACTCTAATTAACTTATCCCTTCACCATTCACCCAGTGAATTCCTTCCAGTCCTCATACAGGTCTCATCTCCTGTGTAGGATCAAAGTCCAGCCACCAGACACTTCTGGCAACATTCCAGGACTCCCGAGCCCCCCAAGGGTGGTCTCGGCCACTCTGCACCTCCATCCTGAGGTGCTCAGATCCCACAGTGCCCAGGGCTCAGGCTGGGATCAGCACTGCTGGGCTGACCCAGATCCCAGGGCTCAAGCTGGGATCAGCACTCCTGGCCTGACCCACACACCAGGGCTCAGGCTGGGATCAGCATGCTTGGTGCCATCCAGGTATTTGGGAGAGAAATTCTGATGTGGTGTAGTTTGCAAGGAGGTTTTGTGAGGGGCTGATTGTCAGAACTCAGTACATCCCTCTGGGTGTCCAGAGTTGCTGAGGACTCTGCTGGGGCGCTCGGAGACCCTGGCACGCAGCCCAGAACACCTGGGGATTTGATTGGTAACTGGAGCAAGTTGCCAGCTTTGTATGAGGACCTGAAAGTCACAGAAGTTTGAATAGTATAATAATAAAGTTATCACAGGGTGAAAATGTAGATTTTAGGACTTTTGGTATGGGGATTATGGGAACAAGATGGAGGAACTTGGGCATGTCCAGCCTTTCTTCTTCTTCTTCTTGGTCTCCATCTTCTGCTGTGATGTTGGCACTTTGGGATTGGTTTAGAGTAGAAGCTCACTGTCTAACATAGGTGATAAGTATTGGGAAGCTACTGTAAATATGATATACCTAGTTTGTAGTATAAAAAGATAACACCACCTCAGGGGCGGTCAGAGTGCCTGTGGCTGCCCTGCTGAGCAGACCTCCGCTGGGCAGAAAGAAAATTTTATAGATAAGAATTAATAAACAACTTCAAGACCGAAAACTGAAGAGCTCTGACTTGTTCTTCAGACGTGCGGGCTGAAACAGAGACATCCTGCACATCTCGGGGCAGCAATTAGCAACCATCTACCCAAGAGCTGACCACTGCCCTGTGTAGGTTTGGAAGGACATTATTCAAAACCCAGTGAATGCTGGAGTTGGCAGAAGGAAGGAGTCTCTGCTCCCACTGCAGGGGTCCTGACTCTCCTTGGTGGGTTGGAAAGGAGATGCAAGGGGGGTTTGCTCTGCTCTGAGGAGATGTTTTTGGTGTGGGGCACTGTGGTTACTTGCTGGGCAGAACCGCTCAGTCACTGCATGGGCTTGGGCTGCATGTTAGGAAATCAGAGAAGCTGTGGATGCCTCATTCCCAAAAGAGTTCCAGGCCAGGCCAGGAGAAACCTGGTCTAGTGAAAAGTGTCCCTGCCCACTGCAGAGGAAGTGGATGGTCTTGATGCCCTCTTCCTGTCAAACTGTTCTACAATTCCATGGTTCAATGAAATCTGATATAAGGAGGCATCAGGGAGCCCTCCCAGCAGCAGAGCAAAGTGGGAACCAGAGCAAAAAAGAGAAAACAGGGATGCAGGGAAAGTGAAAACCTTAAGCTTGGTTATTCCTGTGGATACTTTTGGGGCACTTTGGCATGAGGATCCTCCAGGGATGTGTCCCAGCAGATGCTCTGTGCTTTGCAGCCTCTCCTCTTCCTGCAGCCCCCTCAGCAGTAACTCCAGCTGGCTGAGAGAAGAGGGAAGAGAGCTCATCCCCAGCAGCAGGTGATTCATCTCCCAAGCAGCCTCCTTGTGAGTGTCCCAGACACCCCTCTGGAGTGTGGATTCAGCAAGAGCAGGGTCAGCCCAGCCCCTGCAGCGCCAAGTCACCCCTTTGGTCACCACATCCAGAGTGAAGTGTTGCAACAGCCTGAGGGCAATCAGGGGTGAGGATGCCAAGGAATGTGCTCAGCACTGGATTGGTCTATGCTAGGGAAAGGGAGGCATTTATATAAAAAAAACCACAGTTTGGGCAAGAGAGGCCTTTGCTTGCAACAGGCTGAGAGGGAAGCTTTGAAATATCCTTGAAGGATATCACAGATCTTCTATTTGCCTTGCAAAACAAAAACCATCCCTTTTCACTGTGTTTCCACAGATACAAAATCCAAGGTTATTTCTGATGGGTTTCTTTAGTGCTCAGAGCTCTTTCCAGAGTGGAAGCATTCCAGCAGCAGTGCCCTCAACAATGCTATTTATCGAAGCAAAGCCTTTATTTTGTGATGAGATGTGCTGAGCTGGAAAACATGGGGGCTTGTGATCTCAGGGACTAATCTGCTTGTTCAGAGTGTGGTGGGGGAAGCAGTTATTCATGGCAATTTTAATGGCTGGAGCAGCTGGGTTGTAAATAACCCATGTAGGGCTGAGTCTAATTTTTCCCTTAACAGGATGCTCCCATAGATGTGACAATTAATCACAGCAATCAGTGTTTCTGTACCAGCATTTCCAGATAAACTGAACGAGGGGCTCTTGCTCTTTCAAGGGATCAAACCAAAAATTAAGTCTGGAGGCTTAACACTTAGTCAATAGTTCCCCAGAAACACAGGATATTGAAAGAGAGAAATTACGACGTGGGAAATGTCTCCTGGACTTGCAGTCTGAAGGCCACAGCTGGGATTTATTGGAAGTATCTTGGCAGTTGCCATGGCATTTATTTTGCCTTTTAAAGGTCTTCCAGGTGATGCTCTTTGACGTTAGAAACGCTAAGTGCAAAAGGAAGCAGGTTAATTGGATTTCTCTGGAAGACAAAACACAAGAGGACCCAGGCTGAGGAGCAGCTGGAGTATTTCCCCACGAGGTTGCCAGCTGAGCCTCTGAAAACCAACCCACACCAGGGATGCCCTCGTGTGCTGCTGCCTGAGCAATGAGCTCCCAGCAGGTACACAGAGAGCAGGAAAATCCTGCAGGAAAATCCTGCTTTTCTCTCCCCATCTCCATGAGAGCTGTCTCAGAGGGGCTGCTTGACCCTCACATGGAGGGGTTGACCCTCACAGCAGTCCTGGGGCTGAACATGAGCCTGGACTCACAGAATCCTGGAATGATTTGGGTTGAAAGAGATCCTAAAGATCACTTTGTACCACAGGTGGGGACAGGTTCCTTCCCCTAGACCAAGTTTCTCTCCACCCTATCCAACCCAGCCTTGAACAATTCCAGGGTTGGAGCATCCATAGCTTCTCTGAGCAACCCGTTTCAGGGTCCAGTCTGAACTGGTCTCACAGTTCCAAACATCCAAATCTCTCACCTTTTAGTTTGAAACCACTCCCTCTTGCCTTACCACTATCTGCCCTGCCATGGTTCTGCTGAACATGAGCATGGAATCACAGAATCCTGGAATGGTTTGGGTTGCAAGAGACCCTAAAGATCACCTTGTTCCAAACCCCCTGCCACAGGCAGGGACAGGTTCCTTTCCCTAGACCAGGTTGCTCTCCACCACACCCAACCCAGCCTTGAACAATTCCAGGTTTGGGGCATCCATAGCTTCTCTGAGCAACCCGTTCCAGGGTCCAGTCTGAACCACTGCCCTCACAGTGAGATATTTAATGCAAACATCCAAATCTCTCACCTTTTGGTTTGAAACCACTCCCTGTTGTCTCACCACTATCTGCCCTGCCATGATCAGGCAGGGGTGCCACATGCTGTGTGTGAAGCCTTGGCTGTAGGGACAGGTTTGGGATCGATCCTGAATCTGCTCCCAGATGGAGAAGAGGCTGCTTTGCTCTGGATGAGTCATTCCACCCTTCTCATCAGCCTCCTGCTCTGTCAAACCTGCTCAGGGAGCCCCTCTTCCCATGAAAGGGCTGGAGGAAGGCTTGGACCATTCCTTGGGAGCTTCCTCATCAGTTTATGGTGTCAGGCAGGAATTCCTCCCTCTGGGACTGATTGTATCACACAGCCATGTGTCACCCAGGCACTTCAGGATTTATTGGGGTGCTGGTCTCTCCAAGAGGCTGGATTTTACAAGCCTGAGTCAGGGGAAGGTGAATAGATATTTCTCTTCTCCCCAGTTGTGATACCACCCCCAGGAGCCCACAGCAGGGCAGGGAGGGAGCCTGGATCCCATGAAGGCTCCTCATCAGCTGGGTCCCTGAAGGCTCCTCATCAGCTGGGTCCCTGAAGGCTCCTCATCAGATGGGTCTCCAGACCCAGGGCTGAAATGGGAATGCAGGAAAGTGAACCTGTGCCTGAAGTGCCTACATGGTCCTGAGTATCTGTGTCACATCTGCACCCCCACCTGCTTTAAATCCTGCTCCTGAAGGGAATACGTGCTGAATCCCTGAGAGCAGGGTGGGAGATGAGAGATTTTGGCTTTGTTGTCACCTTTGGAGAGAAAGAAGAGTTGTGGTTAAAGGCAAAAGAGACAGTGAGCTCTCATTACCATTTGCCCTGTGCTGTGTCACTCTTGCTTCTATGAGCAGCAGCAGATGAGGTAACCTGTGCCTGGATATAAAACTGAACAGTGTGGATAAAAAAATAAACAAAAAAAGAACAATAAATAATCCCTAGAAAAGATGTGCTGTTTGTTTTTGTCTCTTGACACTGCAGTGTTTTTCTTTAAAAGCCAAATAATCATGGCCATGCTCGGGATTTTCCATCCTGATGAGAACCATTGGGTTTGATTAGCCCATTAAGTGCCTGTTGAAATTAAAATTATCAGCAGTTAAAAGATGACCTGAATGGTGAGACAAACAAGATACAAACTTTCTATGTAAAAGCTTTTTTGTGAATGAAACAAGATGAAGACAGCTCCTCTTTTTCTCCCAGGAGAGCATGCAGGACGCTGCTTATATTTCTTGTTCTCCCTTCTTCTGCTGCTTTTCTTTCCTCAGTGACCCTCAGATCACTTGGCCAACACCAGACTCCTGATGGACATTTTCACAGCCATGAATTGAATTATTGACAAGTGAAAAAATGCTCCACTGTGAAGCCAGCCTGCCTTGACCCTCCACCTGCCTTAAAGGAGAGAAGAGCAGCACATGAAATATCTCATTACCAAGGTGAAGGTAATCCTCAGCTGAGAGGAGACTTGTGAGCCATGTCATGGGCTGCCATGTCAGGGCCAGGTGCCCTGCCACTGACAGAGATGTGGGAGGTTCTTTTGTGGTTCTCTGCAGGTAGGAATGTCAAGAAGGGCCAATTACACCCAATTTCTCCAGCGCACATTGGTTGGGTTGGGCCTGCAGGCGATGCTGCTGAGCTGGCAGTGAGTGCTGGCTCACGTCACTGCTTGCTCTGTGCGAGCCTCAGACTCGTTCAATCCCCATGGACATGAGCAAAATGAGAGGGTTTTGTGGGCACAGTGAGTGCCTGAGCTGTGCTGCCTCTGCCCCTGGCTGGGCTTCCTGCAAAGAACATTGCTGAGACCAGTTCACCTCCTTGTGATTGCCACCCTTCCATTTCTGTAGCTCCAGATTTACAGTTTGAACCTTTTCCAGCCCAGTTCTGCAGCCATGTGACATCATTCTGTCCCTGCTGGGTGGGAGAGGCTCTGATACTGGAAGCTGGCTCTTCTTGCAATATTTATGGGCCTCAGCGTTGTCGGCATCTTTGAACTCCCTCTTGCATTAGCAGAGCAGATTGACTTTCTAACCTCTCACTCAAAACCAGCTTTCCCCCTTTATTAGAGCTTTTCTCTGAACCATTTAGAGCTTTTCAACTTTCTTTTTGAAGTGAGAACCCCGGGCATGGATATGTTTTTCCAGCAGCAAATGGTGAATGTGCTGCTCTCCCTCTGGGCAACCCCCACATATCCACATCCCAGGACCCCGATTGTTCTCAGGACTTCAGCAAGAGGAGCTCGAGGACACCACAGCCACCAGCCAGGCCCTTGTCCAGTGAAAATTAAATTAAACACTCTTTGTTAGGTCTGGAGGGGATGGAGTTAAGTCAACCTACCACAGCTATTTAATTTTGATGGGTCTGGGGCTTTGCTTCTTTTTGGCAATGATGTTCAAACAAACACTTGTCCAATCTGTGGGTATTACTTCTACTCCTGACTCTGAACTGAGCCAGATTAATACAAAAAACCTACAGGCTTCAGTGGAAGAAAAGCCCAGCTGAGACCTTTGCATGTGGCAATGCCAGCGTGGGTTTGGTGCTGCCCTGTTACTTTGGTGACCCCAAAGCTTCTCTCTTGGCTTATGGACAATGATATAGACTGAAACTTGATTAATGAGCACATACACTAGAGGAAAATGGCTTCAGCATTTGCAAGAAGACAGACAGCCTCAGGCATTTTGTGGCTTTTGACAGCTGGGAGCCATGAATGTCTGTTGTCTTTTTTTTTTTTTTTCTTTAAAAAGAAAAAAAAAAAAAAGCCCTCTGTAGAATGAACACATTCAGCAAATGGAAAAAAAAAAAAAAAGAAAGAAAACATTACTCCCAGCTGGGGTGAGAAAAATCTAGTCTATCAGTGAGATTGTCTGGTGGCTAAAAGGCAGCTTCCTGGGCTTTGATATTGGTGGGTTCATTCTCTGCATTCCTCCTTTCTCTGCTTAGATGGCTGGTTAGATTCTTCTAAATCCTTTTTTTCTTTTTTTTTTTTTTTTTTTTTTTTTCCTGGGTTTTCATTCAGGAAAGACATTTGAGCTATGCAGAGAACTTGCAGTGAAATTCCCCCGGGAGCACAGTGCATGGACTTGGGAGTTCAAAATGAACTCTGGAGAGCCTGGAGAGGTTGGTAGGAGTGAGATTCCACTTTGAAATTCAGAGGGGTACAAAGCAGGAAATTGGGAGTGCTGGCCCAGATTCACTGTGTGGGGTGGGAGGGTTGACTTCTGAGTTCCACCTGAAGGAAGGGATCCATGATATTTCTTCTTCAGCATCACTGCTGTTTGCTCACACAGCCAGACAGACCCTGCTGCTCTGGACGTACCAGTTGTTGGTCAGGGATGCAAGGAAAATGATTTATGGAGGAGAAAAAGGTTCTGGACAATATGATGTACTGTGAACGTGTTGTGCAGGTTGAAGCTGGCCAACAGATTGTGTGCTTGGCGTGTCTGCTTTAAAATTAATAATTTGTTTAAGTGATATCCCGATTTGGGATGATTTCCTGAGTTTGGGACCTGAAATGGAACTTTAGGGAAGAATTCCTTAATCCAACAAATAAATCTGTTGCAGACATAGGAGTGTTTTCTGTTGTTTTTTATGGAGTTCTTTATAGCTTTCAGATGGGGCACTCCCAGCTTCCTCCAGAAACTGCACTTGCAACAAGTTCAACTTCTGGTCAGCACCAAAAATCCACAAAGAATATCAAGTTGTTCAGGGTCCCAGCTGCAAAAGCCAAGAAGGGCTAGCAATATTTAGTGATTGCATTTGTTTCCTTTCCATAGGAAAGGATTGATTTCTGTGTTCAAAGGAGTGTGTTTCTTACAGAGCAGGCAGCATGATGTGTTGGTAGTTATTAATAATAAAGGATTTCTCCTCTAAGATGTGGCAGTGGGTTTTAGACTCACCTCCCCCTCCCCTTCCCTTACAAAAAGAGAAACAGAGACTAATTTGAGATAGGCTGTGCTGTGGGATGGCTGGCAGAACACATGATTATCTCTCCATGCTGGAATGTTGCACCGTAGGTCTCAATAATGGGTCCCAAAGCCCCCTTATGTCCCAGCCTGGGGACAGGTCCCTCCAGTGCTGGCATTTCCTGTACTTCCCACAGCCAAAGCTTCTGCTGGCAGCAGGACATCCCTCCTGAAGGGCTTTCAGTGCCTGTCAGTGACCTTCCAGCCTGTTTCTCCAAGGTCTGTGGGATGTGTGTGTGGGTTTGAGGGGTGGTCCCTTGGCCCTGGGAGCACTTGTGGCAGTGGAGTCAGGTGTAGTGAGAGAAACGTGGGGCCTGAGGCTCTGCAGAGTGGGGGAGGCAGAGCAGAGCTGGCAGGGATGGCGCTGGGAGGCTGAGGCTGTGATTTTCTCCCTCTGATCTGCCTCACTTGTAAACAGGCATTTCCAGCCCTTGGGAGTGGCCTGCACATGGGATCCATCCACTGTGTGCCAGCTCCCCCAGGAGTGGGTTCAAAGGGAAGGCAATGCTCCATCAGAGGGCTAATTGAGGAACTGAGCCTGGAGTCTGCTTGCAGAACAACCTGTTTCCTCCATCCTATTTGATTTCAATTCCACTTGCCTGGAAAACTCAGATCTGTGCATCCTCATGCCAGCTCTGCTCATTTCCCTGTGGCACCACACATCTTGTTGCAAATTATCGAAACCATGCTCATGCATTTCCTCTTCATCCTGTGGCTGCCTGTATTTAATATTTGCAATAACCTGTGCTGTGTTTCCTGCAGTTGTAGCTGTGTGTTTTGCTGGCAAAGGCCAATGGTGTTTAAAGGCCATTTATTTTTCCATTCTGGGGAGGGAGATTTTGCTGCTTATATATCAATATGATGGCTTGCAGTGTTCTGGCAAGCTGGGGAAAGAAGATAAGAATGAAAAAAATGCTGCATTTCATGACCCAGTGGCTTATGCTCTGTGTGCTTCACTGTGGACATTTAACAATCAGGAGAGAAGCTCTTCTATGCCCCTTAAAATATCCACATCTTTAATGTAAATGAATCAGAACCATTTTTTCATGGTTGGGTCATGGGACTCTGGAGTCAGAAGGGATAACAGTGGGGATATTGTGCAAATGGATGAAAAGAGCAAGCCCTGACACTGGAGCAGACACTTGGTGCAGGGAGATATAATAAAGAGATGGCTAACTACTCTCATGTGCTTAATTTCTGTGTTATGTTTGGTTTCTCTCCTGAATGTCCCTGAAATGAGAGGTGACATGTGCAGGTCAGCAGGGTGCTGAGCCCAGGGCTGGGAGCTCCATTCTTGGTACCACCACGACCTTGCTGGGTGACTTTAGGTACATCTTTCCCTTCTTTGTTTCCATTGCAGCTTTTCTCTCCCACTCAGCCATATCACAAGTGCTTTGGGGCAGAGATCATCTGTCCCTCTGTGGTTACGCAGTGTCTGGGACCATGGGGATTTGCACTTCTCTCTTGTTATTTCTTTAGGATAATTTTTATGAGAGGCCTGACTCATCCAAACTCTTGAATCAGGGATGGGGTTTGGTGCATCTGCCTAAGGGGAAATAGGATGTGATTTGCAGTTGTCCTTCCTTACAGACCCCAGGCCAGGTTCTGCTGACTGGTTAAGGCTGGCTTGGGGTTTGGTGGTCTCTCCATGTGGTCAGGACCAGCCCCTCCTGCAGGATGTGTCAGACATCAGTTTGCTGTCTGCACCAGGGATGCTCTGTCAGTGCTGGATGCTACAGGGCAAACCCAAAATGCTGAGGAGGGAAAGACCATCTTCAACCTCACTGCTCCTGACCATGGGGATTTGCTCTTCTCTCTTGTTATTTCTTTAGGATAATTTTTATGAGAGGCCTGACTCATCCAAACTCTTGAATCAGGGCTGGGGTTTGGTGCATCTGCCTAAGGGGAAATAGGATGTGATTTGCAGTTGTCCTTCCTTACAGACCCCAGGCTGCCTCTCCACCCCAGGCCAAGTTCTGCTGACTAGTTAAGGCTGGGTTGGGATTTGATGGTCTCTCCTTGTGGGCTGGGCAGGCTGGGTTGGGGTTTGGTTGTCTCTCCAAGTGGTCAGGACCAGCCCCTCCTGCAGGATGTGTCAGACATCAGTTTGCTGTCTGCACCAGGGATGCTCTGTCAGTGCTGGATGCTACAGAGCAAACCCAGAAATGCTGTGGGGGGAAGGACCCCCCTCAACCCCACTGCTCCTGGGTGGAGCTGGCACTTGCCCCAAACACAGTTTGTGTCTTTTGTCTGGCCTGGGAGATATCATAAGGAATGGAAATAGAGCAATCAAAATACAAAATTCAGACAAATGTCACTCTTGGAGAAGCGAGTGGTGGACCCCAGTGGTTCAGAACTGGTTTGCCTTGCTTTGTATCCCATCCCACACCCCAAGGGCTGCTGATCCTGCAGTCCCCTGCAGGGCTCTCTGTGCTTTCAGGAGCTTGCTGGGTCCCTAAAGAAGAGCAAAGCATTTTTGTTCAAGGTCATGCTTTCAGTGTGACAGCGGGAGAAGCTGTGTGTAAATGAAAGGTTTGCATAAAAAATGAGAAAGGTACAGCCAGACTGGAAAGGACTTTTTTTTTTTTTTCCCTGGGTGTGTCACTGGCATTTCACAAAGGTAACTTCATGTTTGTGGCAATGAGTGTGGCAGGGCCAAATTCAGGGGACAGCTGGGGCCAGCTCATTCTGCCAGTGGTAAGAGGCCGTGAAGTGCCCTGGTGGCATTATGGAGAATTTTGTGAGAATTTTCTCTGTGTGAGAATTTTCTCTGTGCCCTCTATGGATTTCATGCTCTCAGTGTGTGTGGCTGAGATGCACAGGCAGCCTCCAGCATACTGATGAGCCCCTGACATTAGTATTCAGTGCAAAAAGCCAGAGCTGTTAGACAGGAGTGATGGTGTGAAGGGGAGAACTGATAATTGATTAGGCTGTATTATAATATCGACAGCCCCGACCCAACTCCCTCACAAAGGACATTTAACAAGTACCAATTTAGAGCCTCAGCACCATAAATAAGTCACTGTGGAGGACATGGGTGTTTTGGGTGCTGGGTTTGTCCCTGGGGGATTTGCAGAGAGGGGAACACATGAATGACAAGGGGTTAGAAATGTCAGGTCCCAGGCTCCTCTGTACACACATGGTTTCTATCAGCAGGGCACCCACCCCTCCTTGGCACAGCACCTGGCACCAGGTTAACTTCAAATTAGGCTCAGGCTGAGGTGCTTTTGTTGAACAGAGCCCCGAGTACACGATCACATGCAGCTCTTTGGGCTCAGAGTGCAAGGGGACCGCTGGCAGCGTGATGCATTCCAGATGTTCCAGCTGAAGGTGAAATTTCCCCTTTGCCCTCAGGATTTGGGTTAATTTTTTGGGGTTGGGGTTGCACAAGGTGTTTGATACAGGGGCAGGTGCAGCCTGCAGACTGAAGGTTACTGTGCAGAGGTGCCCTGCAGCTGTGGGAGCCACAAACAGATTTCATGGGTAAATTAATTCAAACAGGTAAATGACTTTGCTCTGGTTTGTTGTGTTTAACCTTCCCTGCAGTCGATGGTTTATCTAGACCTCTGGATAAACAACAGAAAAACCCAGAGGCTAAACCAATGTGATGGTTTTTTGTCTAGTTTTCAAACAGAGTTGATTTATAGTGGGCACAAAAATATGAGCAAGTGGTTAGGCTTTTTAAAAATAAATTAAAGACAACATCAGCAATGAATGGAGCACATGACTGAGCCAACTTTTTTCCTGAGCACTTTTTTATGAGAACAATAGTGAGGAACAGCCTCTGATTTTATGATTAGCTGTGAATGGTTGTGAACACTTCCTTGACACCAAAGGCAAATGTGAAGCGTCGTGAATTAATATTTGCAAGGCAGCATTTTGAGGTCTCTGAGCTCAGCAGACCTGTAATGAAACAAGGAGCAGAGATCATTACTTTTGTTTGCAAAGCTCAGGGTAGGCAGTGGCTGGGGACCAATCTCTAAAATTATCTGGTGGCTGTGGATGTAACTGGGGGGCAGGAATGGAGTGAATTCCCTCCCTGTTGGGGAAGCAGGAGATGGGGACAGATGAGCTGGAGATATCCATCACGTGCAGCAGACACCTCTGACAGTGATCTGCACTGCAGCAATTTTCTCTTGGCCAGGCAATTATTACTTGTCAGCGGCAGCTGTTACCTGCAGGACCCCAGTTAACAATTACTGGAGGGAGTTATCCCCAGCATCGATTATTTTATTAGCTCCCTGATGGATCATCTGTGTCAGCCATCTGAGCCCTGCATACCAACCTCTGGTGCAAGTCAGGGAGCCTTGGCCAACACCAAGGTGGCTGCTGTGGCTTCCCAAAAGGCAGGGGGATCCTGGGGGTCACCTTCTGCCTTGCTCTGTAAGGAGCCCTCATCCCCCCGCCCCATCTGGCTCTGTTTTTGGAGCCACCACACAAGTGCCAGGTGAGAGGAGGAGAGTGTTGGTTGTCCCACCACCCCAAACAGATGGCACAGCAGACACCGGGGCCCATTGTTCTCAGGGCTCTGAGAAAATAGATTGGTGACACACAGAAAATGATCTCCGGACTGAGCTTGTGCAACGGGTTAAAAGGAAATAAAAATCCACCCAAAAAATCCAAGAAAATTTAAAAAGGACTAGATATTAATTTCTGTTTAATGATGAGCAGTTCCTGTGGGGAGTGATGGCACAGCAGAGGAGATGGTGTGGAAGCAGTCAATGCACATTGCAGCTCTTGGTTTGCCTTATTTTTAACCCAAGGCCTGCAGGGTCTTAGGGCCTCCCTGTTCAGCACTGCTGCTCCTAATCAGTGCCCTCAAACATAAAAATGAAAGAGAAATGCCAGCAGGTGAAATCATTCCCACTTGGTCCTAGAAGAATAAAAATTGTTGATCTGCAAGAGAGCTGGAGAGGGACTTTGGACAAAGGCAGGGGGTGACAGGACAAGGGGCAATGGCTTCAAACTGACAGAGGGCAGGGTTAGATGGGATTTTGGGAAGAAATTCTTCCCTGTGAGGGTGGTGAGGCCCTGGCAGAGGTGCCCAGGCTGCCACATCCCTGGCAGTGTTCCAGGCCAGGTTGGATGGGGCTTGGAGAAACCTGGTCTCGTGGAAGGTGTCCCTGCCCATGGCAGGGGGCTGGAATTGGATGATCTTTGAAGCCTCTTCCAACCCAAACCATTCTGTGATTCCATGATGTGTGAAACATGGGGACTTTTTGAGC
Organism: Ammospiza caudacuta; assembly: GCF_027887145.1. NCBI lineage: Eukaryota > Metazoa > Chordata > Aves > Passeriformes > Passerellidae > Ammospiza > Ammospiza caudacuta. The sequence continues at coordinate 61,333,860 of NC_080598.1, read as the reverse complement.
AATGCCACCACCCAGAGCCCTTGTGCAGCTTCAGCTGAAGCAGCTGGAGAGGGCACCAGCCTCTTGCTGAGCACATCCCCTTGGTGCTCACCTCCTTTGGCAAACACCAAACCTTCATAGGACTGAACCACCCTGCCTTGTTGTGGCTGCTGAGGGTTTGGGAATGATGGTAAATAATAAACTGCTCTGGCCCTCCATGGGTGCAGAATAAGCCAGAGCCTGGCACCAGGTCTAAGGAGTAGAAACCTGAAGGCAGCATCTAGATGGGAGGATTTCCAGCTTGATTCAGACACTGCAGTTGGTTTGTCCACATTTGGCTCAGTCTCAGTGTAACACAGCTCTTCAGAGCAGAGAGGAAAGATCCAACAGAGTGAAAATCTTTGAAACAGGGGGAAAAGAGCAAAAACATAGCCTAGGGAGCCTGTCTAAAGAAAACAAACAAAAGGCAGAGAGGAAATGGGAAGCAGTGGATGGTATGTTGCACAGTGTACAAGCCAACAAGCAATATCTGCAGGTCATCCATTCCTCCAAGCCTCGGAGAGGACAGAGGTCCCTGGGATAAATTACAGCCGTCCCTCTTCCCCCCCAGCCTCTCTTATTTTGTCTCCAAATGCCCAGCAACGGCAGTGACAAAAATAGTTTGCAAAGTCTGACAAAAATCTCCATTTCCCAAAGTTTTGCCAAGCCTTATTTCATGTCTGAAGTGCTCTGGCTGCTCCTCCTCAGCTCAGCCCTGACCTTCTGGCTGCTCTGTCCCTGCCTGATCTGATGGAGAGGCAGAAACACTCTGCATTAACCAGCACCCGGCCAGCCCTTCAAAGCCCTCTTCCTAGCTGTGCCCCTCAGTTTTTATTTTTGTTTCTTTTCCTGAGTGCCTTGCCTTTAAAATAAGATTTTCTTTGGTTTGTAATACTTCACACTTCATATTTCCTTCGTGGCTGGAGGGCTGTGGGAAGAGAGCAGCAGGGGATGTTGAAAGCAGCCTCTGAAGGGATGTCCTCAGCCTTTTTTGGGCAGCCCAGCAGCAGGGAGGGCTCACTCTTGGCATTTAGGGAGTGCCTCGGGCTCCCACCCTGGCACAGGGACGTGGCACGGAGCAGATTCGGCTCCTTCACTCATTCTTCATGTTACAGACAACAGATTAAATTGTCTACAGCATAGCAATTATCTTAATAAAGACAATTTCAGCTTTGCTGGGGTTACTGAGAAGAGCCCACAGACAAAAAGAACATTTGGCAGCAGCGACTCATTCTTTCAGATGATTTCTGGGAGTATTTATTTACTCGCCGAGCACTGGGATGGGAATTGCAGAGCGGAAAACTCTGAGATGCAGTGGGTAAATCAGGGGAATAAACAGACACCCTCCCTGCTTTCCACTGCATCTGATTATGCAGCTTGTTGCTGTGCTTGCTCCTCCTGCAGCTTTTTTTTCTTAATTTTTTTTTTCTTTTTATTATTTTTTCCCTTTCCTTGGGGTTTTGCTGACAGAGGAAACTCCTGTCAGGCCACCTTGGGTTCCACGCTGCTGCCTTGGCTGTGCAGCAGCGACGCAGATGGAGAGGGGACACTTTGCTGCTCCATCAGGTGGGCTGGGTTTGTCTGCCAGCTCTGGAGACCTAAGGAGACACTGTCAGCATGATCCCAGAGCTGAGGACAGGCAGAGGATCTGCCTCAGAGGATGTGGTCTCTGCTGCTAACGAGGACAGGTCTTAGGAGCTGTTGCTTTGTTTGCTGCCTCCTCTGCATTTTTGGCTCTTTTCTGCCAAGGACACCACTGTTCGTCCTGTGGAGCAAGAGGAACTTAATGAAAGCTTCTTGTTAGCTTTCCCCATGGTTTGCTTGGATTTAGCCCATTTTCTTCTCCTTAGAAGGACACAAAGTGGGGAGAGGTGTATTTCCTGCACACCTGCCAGAGCAGACATGGAGAAGACAGACCAAGAGAGAGAGTTCAGCCAAGACCAGGTACAGAGAAGGGAAGGTGTGATTGAAAAGAGAATAATGGAATCATTAAGACTGGAAAACACCTCTAAGATCACTGAGTCCAACCACTAACCTAACACTGTCAGGGCCACCACTATACCATGTCCCAAAGAACCACATCTACATGCTTTTTGAGCACTTCCAGGGACAGTTACTCCACCATTCCCTGGACAGCCTGTTCCAGTGCTTCAACAACCTTTCAGTAAAGAAATTTTTCCTAAATCCAATTGAGGTCTTCATTGGCATCTGCTGGGCTTGTTCTTTCTCTCCTGTTCTTGATATCATGGAAGTGTTCAGAGTCCAGAACTGGGGATGGTGTGTCCCAAGTTGCTGAGACAAGTTAGACCAACACTCTGCCACAGGAGCTGTTGCAGGCTGTGTGCAGGGCTATTTGGGACAATGGGGGAAGAAACTTCTTTGAAAGCAAGCAGGCAGTTATGTGACTAATGAGCCCAAAGTCTGCTGAACTGCCTGGCATCCCTTACTGTAACAGCCTGGCATCTCTTACTGTAACAGCCTGCAAATCATTATCGGTATTTTTAGGTCCCTGACAGCTCTAACAACCTGGCTAGGGCTGCTTAAGTCAATACTGAGAATGGAGATCAGGTCCTTTAGTCACACCAACACAATTCATCCTCCCTGATCTACCCAGGTACAGTCAAGCCTTTGGCTGCAGCAACTGCTCAGAGCTGACTGTGTGGCTGGGGCAGAAGGACACACGGCCAGAAGGTGATTTTCCTCTTCCCAGGATGTGTATCCAGCTCAGGATTGACACATGACCTGCTGGAGAGGCTTTTCTCTGTCCTTTGTGAAGCAGCCTTGAAGATTTCAGCTGTCTCTAAGTGGGGTTTAAGGCTCACAGCTTGTAGGAGGATAAAATTAGATAAAGCGAACCTTTCCCATAGATACTGCTACAAGATTTCCCCTGTGTTTTTAAATAGTTCTGTATAAATAACGCTGAGGAATGACACAACCCAGGTCTGCGAGGCATTAGCACTCTTGGGCACACTGCACATTTCACAAGGAATGATGTTAGCAGCAGGGAAAAGGCCAAGCCAGACCTTCACATCTAAGCATGCTCAAGCTGCAGAAAAATCTGGATCTGGAGGAGGATCTGAAGTCTCCTTCTGACCTCTATCTTCACAAGGAGCCAAACCACTCTGTCTAGCATTGCTGAGCCCATAGTTCCCTAACCATTTCAATCCAGCTGCTTCAACCCTGGGTCCACCTCAGCTACAGAAAAGCTGCAGATGAGTAATTCTGATCTTTATGAACGTGCAACTCACAGTGCTTGTGCAGGGCTCTCGTAGACCTCATCTGCTGCACCTTGGATCCAGCCTGGCTTCTAGTACACCCTGGATTATGTTTATAAGACAGATGTGGTGTAAAGTGTCCGTACAAAGATATTATCTGGCAGAATGGCCCCAGCAACACCAACATCTGCTGGGGAGATGCTGCATGGGGGGAATGGGCATCTGCTGCTGTATTGCTGTGCCTTCCTCAGCCACCACCCTTCCTCTGAGAGATGGCAATGGCATGTTTCACCCCTCACAAGTAAATCACATTTGCTAATAATAATTAATAATTATAATAATAAAAAATTCAACAGCTGTCATGAACTCATTTCACTTTGCAGGAAGGGGACACCTGAGGGTGTGTGATTACTACAAGTACTTAGACACAGGGTATATCTTCTAACCATGGCCTTGGAGGATCCCACTTTATTCCCAGCTGTTTGTACACACCATGGATCCCAGGGACAGCACATGGAAGTTTTCACCTTAAACCCACACACCCCAGACGTGGTGAGCAGTACCTCTCACCCACGTTGTTCTTGTAGGTGTCTCTGCTCTTTCCATGGTCTCAGTTTTGCACCACCCTGAAAACATTCCTCTCCCATTTTTTTCCTGGTGTTTCAAGTGCTTTCAGGTTTTTTAGGTTTGCTTTGTGAGGGGTCTAGTCCCACAAACCATGAGAGATTGCACTGCTGGTGGCTGAGCAATCCCATGTGGCAAAGCACTGATGCAGAAGTACACACAAGTTTGCATTTTCTATTGGTTTTAGTAAATCCTTGCTGAGAATCTCATATTTTTCCCAACTGCTACAGGCTGACAGGAGGTGGGAAAGACCTGGAGCAAAGGAGAAATTATGTGTCCCTCCTTGTGAAAGATCTTCAGGGACTGAGGGGGAATACCCGGAGAAGGCAAGTGGCTGTGGTGCAGCTGGAGTCTGCCCAGGGCAGGAGATGGGACAGGTTTGCTGATTTATTGGGGCCTGAGCACGAGGTTTGCAGCACTGGTGCTGTGCCATAGGCAAGAAGCCCCCCAGCCCTGGGCTGCTGCAGTGGCAGGTGTGTCAGGTAACACCCACACAAGCACACACAAACACTTCCAGCAAGGCTGGGCTCCTCCTTGGAGCTCTTCTGCAGCACCACAGAGGTTTTCCCTTTTTAGAGTTGTGAGGTAAAAGACTTTATGGCATAACAAGACTGTCCTGAGATGCAGAGGAGGTAACAGAAGAGTGAGTTTGCCACCTGTCCCTGGAGTTATTTAGCACAAGTGTGCCTGTGAATGTAGAGAGCACAAACAGACTGAGGAAATTGCAATGTGCTCCACACTGTAAATCCAGGGCTGCTCCTCTGTTCCTCTGTGCACAACCAGGGTCGAATCCTTCTCCTTGCTGCTTTCCTTTAATTCAATATTCCCTGCAATAGGCTGTTCCCCTTAATGTGCCTAATGTAAAACATGCTTGTTTGCTGACTGTGGCAGGAGTCTCTGGCTCGGGCTGCCCTGCACGTCGCCGTGCAGTCTGATGCTGGGGAGGGTAATGGCTCTGGCAAGTTTGACACTGAAATGACATATTGGGAGTATTTACTGGGCAGAGCAAGGGAGGGGAATTATTTTGTTGTCAATGATTAAATCTGGGCTGGCTCAAAACACTTGCTATTAGGCTGGAGGATGCTAATTTTTCGGAAACAAAAGTGGATCCTTTCCTAGATGGCTGCATTTACAGACATATTTGTGTCCCCTTTTAACACAGTCAAAGCAAGTATGTCTGCCCCGTGCTGAAAGCCTGGGCCTTCTTCCCAAACACAACCCCAAGCAGGGTTTGTAGAACATCCAAGGGAGCACAACAGCATCCCACTGGCAGGAGGGGGAGCTCCCCTCTGGAAGTTCCAAACTGGAATCCTGGTCCCCAGGGCAGAGGCTGGAAAGGGCAAGCAGCATTTCCAGACGCTGTAGAATGAACTCATCTGTCATTGCCATTTTTTAATTGTTTTCTGAGGTTTACTGCTGATGTTTAATAGGGTGTGATCCAAACCTTGCTGCTGTGCTGTGGGTAGCATGTGCCCCTGCTTCCCTGCTGTCTCTGCACAGACTGACAGAGGGACAGGCTGGGGACAGGCTGGGGACAGGACACGTCAGAAATCTCCACCCTTGGCTAGCTCTGAGCAGGGGAAATGTCCCTGCTCCTAATGGGCAATGAATCCCAATGCAGGGACGCTCCCCTTGGGCTGTGGTGTCACAACTCCATCAACACTCTCTTAAACAACTGCTCACTTCTGACTTTTTTTTGCTCATTCTAGTGTATTGCTGAGATCATCCAGGTGATAAAACCTCTCTTTTTTCTTTTTTTTTCTTTTTTTTTCCCCTACTAAATGAGGCTTTCCCCCTAAACCACATCCATTCCCAGGCACCCTGCAGCGGGCAGGGGATGGGGACCCAGCTGAAGCAGTCCTGCATGTGAGACCTCAGCTTTAATGCCATTCTCTCTTTCCTACCTACAGCAGAACTGGGTAGACATCAACAACTGGTACCAGACATCCTTGTAACGAGTTCACAGGCCTGCAAGGTTTGAATTTGCACTCAGCGGAGCTGAATGCAGGCATGGTGGGAATAGGGAGAAGTGGACACCTGCAGCGCCAGTCCTGAGGTGGGATCACAGCCCTGCAGCATCCCAAAAAAGCAAAGGTGAGCTTAAGAGTCACTTAAGTCTTGGTTAATATGGGACCCTTTTATTGCCCTTTGGTTTTAGGCTTCTGAGACAGATTTAGTTCAAATTTTCTGTTTCTTTCCAACAATGTGTTTCTCTTAACAATTCCTTTAACTGCAGGATCCAGAGATTTAATGTATGCACTGAATCCCTCTCCCTCCCAAAGGAGAGGGGTCCTGGCAAGGACGAGCAGAAATTCCCATTCCCAGAGGCTGATTCCCTTTGCAGCTAGGGCAGGGGATGATAAGATGCCATTTGCTCAGCAGGTCCCCCTTCTTTATATCCTATCAGAGTGGCTGCCATCAGCCAAAACACACGCAGGGGTTTCCAGGGACTAATGACATCTGCTGGTAATCCCACAGCCAGCAGAGCACGGTGGGTGCCTCTGTGCGTGTCCCAGCCCCAGCAGGAGCCACTTCAAAGAGCCCACGAAGCTTGTGCAGGTCAGAAGGAGCCAGGATGCTGCTCTCCCAGCACTCTCTTATTTTGGGGAGCTGCTACCCTGTTAATGACATCCTGGCCTTGCAGCCTGTCCCTGCTCCAGCAGCCCTCTGTGCTGCCTGCCAGCCATTCCCAACCTTTGGCTTATTGTCCACCAAGTCCTCACCTCCCTGTTTAACTGCCTGACAGCTTGTCTCTTTGCTCTGCCAGGCAGCTCCTGGTCCCTTACCTGTCTGTCTGTCTCTGGTGGCCTCAGAGGTCTCTTTCCTTTCCTTTCTTTCCTTTCTTTCCTTTCCTTTCCTTTCCTTTCCTTTCCTTTCCTTTCCTTTCCTTTCCTTTCCTTTCCTTTCCTTTCCTTTCCTTTCCTTTCCTTTCTTTCCTTTCCTTTCCTTTCCTTTCCTTTTCCTTTCCTTTCCTTTCCTTTCCTTTTCCTTTCCTTTCCTTCCTTTCCTTTCCTTTCCTTTCCTTTTCCTTTCCTTTCTTTCCTTTCCTTTTCCTTTCCTTTTTCCTCTTTCCTTTCCTTTCCTCCTTTTCTTTTTTAGATAATGCAACAGCATGGAGGGGGAGTGGGGGGGAATTTTCTGAGCATGTGATCCCTTCCTTAGGTCTGAAACAGAAACACTTCATGTCCGAGGGGTGCAGCAGGATGGAGAGGCTGCTGGATTTTATTTTATGTGAAATGAGAGAAGATGGGGGCTGTGAGGGGAGCAGCTCCTTTCTTCACTGAAAGGGTGATCAGGCATTGCAAGAGTTTGACAGGGAAGTGGTGGAACTTATTAAATAATAAATATTTTTAAATTGAAATATTAAAGAACTGTGTGGATGTGATGTTTGTGGATATGGGTTAGTGGTGATGCCGGGTGATGTTGCACTCAGTGATCTTAGGGGTCTTTTCCACACCTCAGTGACTCTGTGGTTCTGTGATTCCTGCAGCAATCACACCCCAACATGATCTCCACCTCCACCTAGCTGGGAATGGCAGAGCAAGTTTCCCTACATCTTTTTTATTTTTTATTTCTCCTAGCAGTATCTGCAAGCCCTGATCACACCAGTGCCTGCTGAGTGATCAGAAGAGTTACCAACACAGATCCACCAGGACCAAGATGCTCTGCCCTGCTGACCTGAGGCATTTGAGGCTTGTCCTGGAGCCCTGGAAGCAGTGCTGCTGGCTTTGGTGAGCTGATGGATGATGCTCCACCCCAGGGGTCTCAATGTTCCCAAAATGTGCCCTTATCTGGGGCAGCAGGAGTTAAGAGAAAGCAAGCTGCTATCTCACTGATCCTGCTGGGACGGCTCTCCTCGTTTTTAGCTTTGATATTCTTGTGCTGGAACAACCCTGGCTTCTCTGGGCTCATTTTTTTGCAAAGCCTGGCTGGGATTTTAACCAGAAAGGGTTGGGGAATTCTTATCAATCTGCTATTATTATTTTCTTTTTCTTTCCCCTTTGAATTCCAATCTGCTGCCGGACCTGTGAAAACACAACAAGAGCCTCAAACCAGTCGCATTCAAATTGGGCACCAGTTTGTTTGTTTTGGGCTAAAGGCGGAGTGAGAAAGCCGGGGCTTTGAGATGCTATTGGAATCACCTGGGAAAATACACACTCCTTTCATCTGCCTCCATCCCCTGTGGCCAGCAGGGCTCTCTGCCCCCAGCTGGGCTGCCCCCAGCCCCCTCCTCCTTTTTATCAGCAGCAGGACCCTGGCTGTGCATTGGGCACTGAGTGCTGCCCATATGACACCGAGTGAAAGTCCCAGGGGAACAGATGTTTCTCTTTCAAGGAGTGTGGGGGCAAGGTATCAAATACCTGCCAGGCTGTCAAAAAATCAGTGCTGGGAGCTGCTTCTCTTGATCCTCCTGGTAACACCTAACCCCTGGCTCTGCTCCAAAAAAAAGGACCAGAATGCAACAACTCAGCCTCTTTTTTTTTTTTTTTTTTTTTTTTTTAATTTTTTTTTTCTTGCAGAAATTCATGTCCAAAGACATGCACAGACCTCCTTGAACAATTATTTTTTTAGGCTTTGGAAATTTTTTATGCATCTTTCTGAGCCCGTAAAAACAATGATTCTCTCCCCTCTCATAAGAGCCAAGGGCAATGCAAATAGCTCTGCTATTTTCCCTGCAATAGAAATAGCTCTGCTGGCCCTGCACACCAGCACTGGTGTCACCCATCCCCTGATTTTCTTCCTCAGCCCCAGGTCCCTCACTAGAAGGTGATGAAAGCAGTTGCTTACATGAAGCTTTGGGGATGGCATCAGCCATTTCTTTGCTCCATGCTGTCTGTGAGGAAGAAATTCTTGACTTGAAGAAGAATAATTCTTCTGTTAGGAAGAATTTCTTGTTGAGAGAAATTCTTGTGAGGCTGGGGGAGGCCCTGGCACAGGGTGCCCACAGAAGCTGTGGAGCTGCCACATCCTGGAATTGTTCCAGGCAAGGTTGGATTGGGGCTTGGAGGAACCTGGGAGAGTGGAAGGTTTTCCCTGCCTATGGCAGGGATGATTTTTAAGGACCAACCCAAATAATTCAATGATTCTATGATTTTCTGCTTATAGGAACGAACATTTCTCTCTTGCTTACCCTCAAGTCCTCAGTATTTTCAGATTCCTTAATCTTTCACCAAAACCTTTTTCCTGCTTTTTCTTTTCTTTATCCAGGACTGTATGAGTTTTCAGGACACAGATCTGCTGCAGAGCAGGAATTTGCCTTTCTGGATTCATCCAGCCTGCTCACACCACTGCTGGAGAGTGATTGATACGAGCTCAACCCAGCAGCCCTGGGTTTGAGAAAGGTTTCATTTGGAGGGTAACATCCCACATTAATCAAACCCAAGGATGACATGGCCCCTCTGAAGAGGGCACTGAATGTTTACATGAACTTTGCTGTCCAGCTGTAAGCTCAGCTCTCCCATCTGCAGCCTAGAAGGTGTGATCCCACAGGGTCACACCCCAACCCCACCATCACCTGAGCTGTCAGACAAGGAATGGTCTCTGCCTGTGGGTTTGAACATCTTGGAAATGAGGGGGTTTGTCAGCATGTTCTGGTCTGCTTTTTCAGGGAAGGAAATTTGTCCACAGGTTCTCTTTCTCCTGTGTAGCCAAAGTCTCATTGCAGGCAGTTTGGTTTCTGGCCACTTTGAAAAATAATTTCTGAGACTGTTCCCTACAGCCTTTAACTAAGAATTTGTACCTGGCTTTTGACTGATCAGTGTCAAGTGTTTCATAAGTTTCACGTATGACTGAGACCAAAATGGTTAAATATGTTTGCCAGTGACTGGATTTGGGATTTCGTTGCTTTCTCTGTTAGCTCCAGTGGATGAGCCTGAAAAAAAGCACGCACAGACACCAGGTTTTGCTGTTTGAGTCACTGCCAGAATAAGCCATTCATATCCACCCCAAAATCTTAAGTTTCCTCACCCATGCTTGGTGGTACTTTCCCTTTCCTCTCTGCCCTCAGCACAAACTGATGCTTGAAGTGCTTGTTTTGGAAAAGAACACAGCATGAAGGATTTGATTATTAGGAAAAATTTCTTAATGAAAAGAGTTGTCAAGCACTGGAATGGGCTGTCCAGGGCAGTGGTGGGGTCATCATCCTGGGGGATTTAAAAGATGTGTGGATGTGGCACTTGGCATATTTTAGTGGTGGGCTTGGCAGTGCTGGGGGAAAGGTTGGACTCGATGAACCTGAAGTACTTTTCCAACCTAAACAATTTTATACAGCACAGAAACAACTCTCTGCACCTGTAGGGAAGGTCATGAGTGCTGATCTGATCATTCTCTGTGTGTGAAGGTCATGAATGGAGCCCCCAATTAGCTCATAAAGTGCTGTAAAAGTTCAGGGTTTTAAAAATACTGAGCTATGCATTTTAGGTTCTGTTATTTTCACTTCCCTGGGTTTTCAGGCTTTGATTCCCAAATTCACAGAGCAAGCTGAGGCACAGTGAAGAATGATTTTAAAGAAAAGAACTACCCTCTATCAAGTGGGTTCATTTTTGGCACTGTTTCATTGGTCTTTTAAGCAGTGTTTGCTCCCAGTTGCCACAATAAAAACCTGGCTCGAGGGGTGAAGACCAGTTTGGAGATGACCTGAGATCTTCACATCTTATGCACTACCATCACCACCCTGGTAGCAGGAGTGAAATGCCTCCCAAGGAGTCCCCAGGGCATGGCAAGGCTGCTGTCCCCAGGAAAAGGTGAGAAATTGGGCACTGACATGGGGACTTGCCCCAGAGCACTAAATAAATGCATGAACAAATCTGGCAGAGGTTTTCACCTGGGGAGCAGAAACTCCACATTTGCAACATAAACCAGTGCTAGCCAGCTGAGAAAACAGTCTGTCAAGAAAAAATGGCCCAAAATTTCTGCTTGCATCCAGGCTTTGGTGCTGGGTTATTTTTTTTTGTCACTGAGAGATGATTGACTGTGACCTTTTTGAGAGCAAGGAGCTGTCAGAAGCTCCAGATTCCAAGGTGGGAGTGTGGACTGCAACATGCACTCTGTGGCAAAGCCTAAAAATGCCTTTTCAGCATCACCTGCAGCTTTTTCTTCACTCAGGTTTGTGTCCTGGTTTGTGAGACAGTCCCTGACCACACCAAGGCACTGTGATGATGTAGAGTGGCAAACACATGATTGTGTTAAATCTGTGGGATTTGTGATGGTGTTTTTTCCTCCAGCAGCACATCCCTGAATTCAAACCAGGCAAGGATTTCCCTGCACAATAACTGCATGTGACTGGAAGCCTCTGCACTGCATCTGCTCTTGGTGGGAGCATGTGCCTGGTATGAGCAGTCCTGCCTTTGGCCAGTACATTAGTGTAGAGCTTTAGGAAAGGTTTTACAGCAAAATCCTGATTTTGCAGCAAGCTGGCTGCATGTTTTCACTTCCCCTGGTAATGAGCAGCTTCCTGTGTCAACATATCTCTTTCAGCAGATTTTGAAGCCACCACGCTGGCTTCTTCAGTTAATGGCAGAGGAGTGTTCTTAGACATGGACCCTTCTGGAGAAACAGCTCATTTTTTTTCCCCAGGGAGCTGTGCTTCCATGTGCACATCCCAAAGGCACTCAGTGTCTCCACAGCCCAGTGTTTCACAGGCATTACCATCTTTTGTGGCTTTGAAGGGGCTTATCCCAGCCACTCTGTCTGGGGTGAGATTGACCCCACTAATGCAGGGCAAGCTTAAGGGTTTCAGAGCCTGCATCAAGCCCTTGGAGAGCTCTCCATATTCCCATCCTGTCCTCAGGATGCTGCTGGCTCCTTGTGCAATGCCCAGACACATGCAGCCTTTTGTTTTCCCCCTGTTCCACTGACAACATCCTGACCATGCTCTGTGCAAAGTGAGTTTGCTGCTGCTGCTGCTGCTGTGCTTGTGTAGAAGGTAAAACCCCTTCAGGTAAAACCCACTTCAGGGGGTTTTACTGAAGTTTATCCCACTTCAGGATAAGAGTTACGCTTCCCACCTGTGACGGTGGTCACAGGGGTCTCAGGTTGAGGGAAGAGACAAGACTCCATGTTTCAGAAGGCTTGATTTATTATTTTATAATATATATTACATTAAAACTATACTAAAAAAAAATAGAAGAAAAGGTTTCACCAGAAGGACAGCTAAGAATAGAAAAAGAAGGAATGATAACAAAGGTTTGTGTCTCGGACAGAGAGTCCGAGCCAGCTGACTGTGATTGGCCATTAATTAGAAACAACCACATGAGACCAATCACAGATGCACCTGTTGCATTCCACAGCAGTAGATAATCATTGTTTACACTTTGTTCCTGAGGCCTCTCAGCTTCTCAGGAGGAAAAAATCCTAAGGAAAGGATTTTTCATAAAAAGATATCTGCGGCACACAGAAGCCTCTTCCAGAAATCAGTCTGAGGCAGAAAAAGACAGTGGGATGATCCAGCCAGTCTTTCATCCCTAACAAGAGGCTCCTAATGAGAGCCTCCTCCTCCTGCCATGGAGCTGAGCCATTGTCCCTCTCTACATTGTTGTGGTAGAGCAAAGGAGGAGCAGGGAAAAGATCATTTAGCACGTGAAAGGCACCTCCTGTGTGGGGCTACAGGCGTGGCACAGTTCAGCTGGGGTGAGCAACCAGCTCCTGCCAAGCTGTGATGTATGAGGCAGAAAGGTCAAAAGTTCTCCTTTACAATCAGCAAGAAAAGAGAAGGCAGGCAATGGTCACTTAATTTGTGGGTTTTTCCTCTACTTGTCAGGAGGAGTTTGGGCAGCAGAGATGGATGAGCCATCAATTAAAGTCGGCCACTTTGTCTTTTGTCCTGGTTCCCAAAGGGCCCAATTCAAGCCCTGGCCAAATCCACAGGAGTCCCTCCACTGATGCCAGCAGCTCCAGGATTGGGATGATGGAGGCTGTGGAGCAACTGGATTGGACACCCTGCCCTTCTCCAAGCTCAGTGCTATGTCTCTTGGCTCTCCGATTATCAGGCAGGACTTTTCCAGAGCTGAGTCCTTTAACATTTGCTAGCAATCCTTGGACTTCTCTCCCTGCTCCCTCCCCATGTAAGTTCTTTGAGGTGCAGCTGGGACAAGCAGTGGGCTGCACAGTGCAGCAGCTCCTACTCCCTCCTTCCTGCTTATCTGGCCACACATACTGTTAATATTTCCTCTAAGGCACTCAGCTCCCATGATAACGCTGCTTTATCCACGAAAAAAGCCTTTAAACATTTTCCTGGCAAGAGGAACCTTTCCACAGTTTTATTGCAAGCATGTATGGCCCTTAATGGTTTGATGCTGTAGGACCTGCTCTGCAATCAGCTCTCACAGCCCTACACAAGCACAGGCCACCTGGGACCCCCTTCTTTGGGAAGTATAGTTCCACATTATTGCACACACTGGCCTGGGAAAACTAAGCCAGATTTATAGCCATAAAAACTCAGTTTGAAGGTGAAGTCAGCCCTGACTGTGAGGGATGGCTTAGCCTCCCTGTTCAGGCCTGGCAGGGAGCCTTTGATGTTAGATGTTTGTAAAAGTGTCCTTCCATGTTGGAAAGAGACCTCAGTGTGTGCAGCAGACACTTCTTCCTCCCATGCCAGAGATGCTCCAATGTCCTCTCTTCCCTGTGACCAGATCTGTGGGATTTGGAACCACAAACATGTGGAGATCACCACCTCAGAGGATTCACCTTCACTGGGGGCCTGGGCCTGGTGCAGACTTCCTGAGTAGGAAAGAGGAGATACCATGAACTTTCTCCTTTGTTCACCCCTGTGTCAGCCCTAGCTGGAGTGAAAGATCTTCCAGACACATAATATGGGCATGGCCAAGTGGTTTCCTCCACAAAGGGGGATAATTAGGAAACTGGACACATTTTCCTCCATCAGTGGTCTTGTTTGGCCTGAGTAATAACCTGTCCCTTTAAAACAGACCCACAGGCTGTTTTCTTTGTGTCACACAGGCTGTGTGAAGATTGCTTTTCCTCAGTCTGGAGGGAGAGGTTGGGGACTGTGGGATTTTATGGCAGCACTGGCTGGAAAACCTCCATTGTCTGGTCGTCAGAGCCTGCAGACACTGTCACATGCCTGAATGCTCCCAGGCTGGATGGTTTGTGTTGGCCTGGGATGAACACACACTAACACACACTAATCTTGTCTCTGACACATATCTCCTTGGAGAGTTATCCCACTCTCTCTTTGCTGGTCCTCAGCACAGGACCTGGCATAGAACACCATGAAAAAATTTCTTATGGGAGTGGAACAGAAGCCAGTTCAGTGTTTTTCAATCACCCTATTTTCTTACAGCAACACTCCTCAGGAGGACACAGTTGTGATTTCCATTGAATGGATTGCTTGGTATTTCCATTTGGAGTGAATGAAAGCATTTTGGAACTCACCAGTTGAAATGGTTCAGATAAGAAAATACATATAGTAAATACTGTAAAAAACTGGGGAATCCATGGAGACATGTTGTTCCAGTTGGCATTTTTAGTCCTGATGTCTATGCCATGGTTGTTTCTGGAATACTGCAGCTCCATGAACATATTCCAATACCAGTAAATGTATATTCCTGCAAATTTTAGGACTGGATGGAGTCCCAGGGCCATGTTGTCCAAGGTCCTGTTCCTCACTGCCTGGGATTATGTTCAAGAGGTCAGAGGAGCCCAGATCTCCTGATCAGAACATGGCCAGAAGAATCCTGGAAGACTCTCCAGCCTTGGGGACTGTTCAAGTTGTGAGTGTTGTTTTTGGATGATGGCAAAGGTTTAATAAATGCTGCAGCTGTAGAGAGCACCCTCACTGGAGAGTTTAACTCCCCAAGTCAATGTGTGATTTACATTTCCAGGCTCCAGCATCCAGCCTGCAGGACTCCTCTGGCAATGGGGTGGGCAGGCCCAGAGCTTACTTTGGCAGAAGAGTTCCTCAAGTCTTGTTTAATTAGAACTCAGACCAGCTTCCTGGAGACTGTGGGAACCTCATTAGCAGCACAAATAGAAACTTGAAGAGGCCAACTCAGTGGGAAAAGATTGCTTGCTAAGAACTTTACTTACCAAGAACTTAACCTCTTCAAGAGTCATGTCTCTTAACCTCTTCAAGAGTCGTGTCTCTTAGGTACAGCAGAAGAATTTATGGCTGGAATACAAGGACTCACAATCTTCCAAATGCTGGAAATTTTGTTTTTCAATGTGAATTAAAACCTCTCAGAGGAGTAGACAAAATCTGTTTGGCTTAACAGTCTCCACTTGCTCTTAGCTGTCCTTTCTTGGTTTTGATTATGGAATCATGGAATGATTTGGGTTGGAAGAGACCCTAAAGACCTTCCAGTTCCAATCCCCTTGCCAGGGCAGGGACACAATTCCTGGTATCTGTCTCAATGCTCTTCCACCATTTGGAGATTCTGATTGCTGATTTGCTGTCCTCATCCTTGCCTCAATTCTGTAACTACCTTATATTTTAATACGTGTCAGCCTATTAAAAATGTCAGTTGTTTTAATATTTAAGATGTAATAGCAAAATTTTAGACACCAAAATTCAGATTTACCTAATCTCAGATGACATCCTACCTCTTGTGTCTTCAGAAGGTTTTAGTGAGGTCTTCTTAGGCTAAATTAATAAACTCTGTCTGCCTGTCTGCTTCAGGACTGGCATGGGAAAGTATAAAATACAATTAGAACAGTTGAACTGCAACTCAGTAAATACACACACTTGCCTGTGAGAACTGGATGGAGTCTCAGGGCTTTGATTTGCATTTCTCTTCTCTTCTCTTCTCTTCTCTTCTCTTCTCTTCTCTTCTCTTCTCTTCTCTTCTCTTCTCTTCTCTTCTCTTCTCTTCTCTTCTCTTCTCTTCTCTTCTCTTCTCTTCTCTTCTCTTCTCTTCTCTTCTCATTTTCTCCCTACACCAAAGAGGCTAAAGGGACCCAGATCTGTTGATCAGAAGGACAGAAGACTCCTGGAAGAGCAGATAATTGATCATTTCCTATCCCCATCCCAGCTTTGTGCTGGCAATGTTGCTGTATATTTCAGAGGAGAAATATGTGTAGGTCTATAAAACAAATCCATATATTTTTCCTGCCCTAAAGACATTATTATCCTCCTGGTTCTTTGGCCTCAACAGACACATGGAGGGAAAAACTGGATAACTGTATGTACTTACCACTACAGCATTGTTTACAAAATCATGAGGATGAATGATGTTGGTGAAGCTGTGTTTTCTTTTTTTCTTAATTAAATGCATCCCACCCAACCAGGAAAGAAATCAAGCCCCCAGTTAAAATAAAGGAAGATTAAATAAACATGTGTATGTTTTGAAAAACAATGTTGTCAGTGGGAGGGGGACAGATCAGGGAAGAAAGACCAAACAGTCTTTCTAGAGGAAAAACCTTTTCATGGGCAGTTCTTGCAAGACATGAAAAAGGATTTCTGCTGCAATTTTCACTTCTGGAATTATCCCAGGCTGAAAGACCTCTGGTCTCATGTTGATGAAAGATAGAGCACAGAGGCAAGATTTCTCAAATCCCTGTTATTATTGTGCTGGAGAAATAATCCTGTTTTGCTGAGTTTTGAATCTTTCCTACTGTTGCCAATAAAAGTAACTTATTGCCATGATTGCAAAAAAAGTTTCCCCAGACCAGATATCCACTACAAAGAAAGTGGTTAGCAAAATATAAAAGAGAGAGTGACCTGCTGCCTTGATTACAGCAAACCATTAAATGCTTAAGAATAGATCACATTGTGCTTCCCACAGCTCCTGTTTCCTTCAGGTTGGGACAGATCCTGCCTTCTATCCAATTAAAACACTCTGATTCCCTGTGCTTTTACCATAGGGCTCCCCCCAAACCCTACAGAATGCCCTTTGGGGTCTGCAGCAACATCAATGCATCATTTGCAGCCCAGAGTAGTTGTGGATGCCTTATCCCTGGAAATGTTCCAGATGGGGCTTGGAGCAGCCTCATCCAGTGAAAAGGGTCCCTGGCATGGCAGGGCACAGGAACCAGGAGGTTTTTAAGCTTTCTTTCCAAACCATCCCATGGTTCTGTATCCAGTTGTCTTGGTTTGGAAAGACAGGAGTCTGCTGAGGAAGGCAGGAGCCTCCCCTGAAATGGAGAACGTAAACCCTCCCCACCCCTCCCAATTGCTATAAATTTTGAATTAAGGGGCTCTCAGGCAAAAAAAAATATGGGAGCAGGAAATAACAGTTCTTTAATAAGGAAAAGAAAAAAAATAAAGGATAAAATAAACAATGCAGTGCACTAGAACAACACTGACAGAGTCAGAACCCAACCTGACACCCTGTGGGTCAGGGTGTTGGCAGCAGTCCCATTGGAATTGTGGCTCAGCCCTCCTGCAGTGTCAGGGGTGGTTCTGCTGGAGCAGGGATCCTGTAGAGAAGGATGTATTCTTCCTCTGAAAATCCAGTGGGAGAAGAGGCAGCTGCTGTTTCTCTGGGGAATCCCATGGAGAAAGCCGTGCTGGTGTCTCAAAACCTCTGGATTATATCTGGGTAGGAATGCTTGGCTCCTCCCCCTGGGCTCACATCTCCCAATAGGATGCTGTAGTTCTTATCAGCCATGCAGTGACATTCAATAGCTGTTATCAGCAATGTCCCCTCCCAGGGAGGTGTGACTGTGGTCACTCAAAGAGAGAGATAAGGCAAACTGCCCACTTGACAAAGGTAACCTGCCATACAGATGGTAATGGAAAACACCTTGCATTGCAATCTTCAACACCAATCCTTGTCCCAGCCTGCCCATACAGCTGCTGTCCCTGTCCCTAGTTTGCTGCTCTGTTACTGTGCTCTTGCCCCAGCTCCTGCAGTCTTCAATTTGCCTGAAGTTTGGTCTGCAAAATGCAATCAGAGGTGCAGCTTCGCTCTCTGGTGAAGTTCCTACATCTCAGTGGTGCCAGGAGTGTTGTTATGAGCATCCCTTACCTTGAGGATCCTGTGTGGGGTCCATTCCTGCTCTGTGACACTGGTGTGACACACTTGTTCTCTATCCTGCCATTCTCTTCCAAACCAAGGTATCATTTCCTCCTCCCAGTTCCTTCAAAACCTTGTTCCAGGTCTCCTGTGGATACAAACTAGGCCAGGCTTCAGTACTGTACCTAAACAACAGTTTTCCACCTAAAACCAGAGATTTTCCTCAGGTGTAAGCAATATCTTAAGGTGCAACCTGTGCCTCAGGAACAAAAACAGAAGGGAAAAGCTAGGAAGGTTTAGAGAAGCAGCTCTGCTGCTGGGCACAGGGGATGCTGTGCAGATGTGAGCAGTGTGAGGTCACAGGTTAACAGGCAGAAGTGCTGCCTGTGGAGATGTCAGACTGGCTGAAAATTCACCATGGGGAGGTAAGGAGAAGCTGGGCAGCTATAGCTGGCTTTTCTGATTTTTTCTTTTTTCTTTTTTTTTTTTTTTTTGAGTGCAGGTCCTGACATCCGCTTGGTAAGTCTAAGAATTTTATCTGCATTATTATTAAAAAAAAAAAACAGCATGCATTTGTGTGTTTGTGTACACACACCTCTATGCTTAACTAGCCAGAGCTCCAGAGCTGTTTTCACACTTCATTTGATTTTTATCACTATCTTCAGCACAGAAATTTCCACACAGTTAATTGAAGTGACATATGCTTGCCAGCAGCCAAGTCTTAATCCCATCCTTCCCTTTCACCACGTTTCTGATCATGCTGATGGCAAATCCTCCTCCTTTGACTCAGCCCTGCATATACAGTGGATGCAGCTAGAGCCAAATCTTCTCTTAGAAGCACAGAGATATTTGCTGGATGTCCCATGAGGTCTCAAGTTTTTTGCAGTAATAAACAAGTGTTTTGTTGGCTTCTGAGACTGATGGGAGCAGTTATCAGAAACTACAAGCAGTAACCAGCTCCTAAATTATGTAATCCAGAACCATTATTGGTGGTAGGCAGACTTTGGTAGGGTCTAGAATTCTTGAATGTAGCCCTCATTTTGCTGCATGGTTCAGGCATTCAATAATATCTGACATTTTGCCTGACATAACTCAGGGGGTCTTTGGCCAGGGGCATTCCCCCCATTTTGAAGTTTATAATGAATTTTCATTCCCAGAAGGAGGTGAGGCTTTCTGTTCCAGAGTGGATGTAGATTGTTGTTGGGATTAGGCTGATTAAGAAGGAAGTTTTGACTGTGTTTGTAATTGTGCTGGGAGTGTTCCTGAGGTACTCCCTCCTATTCTGAGCTACAAATTGTGCAGGAGACTCAAATCCCAAACAATGATGAGATTAATAGAGCAAATCCAAATCCAGAACCCACCCTGCATTGCTGCAGAGAGCACAGGAATGTGAATTTCAAATCCCTGGGATGGGACTGAATGCAAATGCTGCCAGTGCCCAGGATGTGCAGGCAGGTGTGCCCTGCTGTGAGCATCCTTTGTGAGCCAGGCAGAAAGTCATTTGTGCTAAGCACAAAACACTTTGCTGATCTTCCCAACCAAAGTCCCCAGAGCTCTAATCATTGCACTGATGGTGGAGGTGAAAAGACAAGCAATTTTTACTGTGTGAGAAGCTTTGATTTCCTGTTAATCACTTCCTACTATAAATCAGCTATAGGCAGCTGCATCCACTTGCTCCTAGGGGTAGAAAAATATACCCTGCTGCTAGACAGCAACACAGGCGCCAAAACCATCCCAGGATCAAAGGGCACTGCCATTTATCCCCAGCAGAATCTAAACAAGCCTGTCAGCCTGCCTGCACCATTTGTTTATTTTAGCTGAGGACACCCCTGTCTGTCCAGAGTCAGGGGATGGATTTATCATCAGCATCTGAGCTCACTCTGAATGTACCTTTCATTCAGCATCCTGATGTCCAGTACCAAATCCACACAGGGACCATTTTCCAAGGGCTCAGCACTGCAAGAGGAAATGCAGCTCTTGCCTGTGCTCAGGACTCTCTGTTCAGCTCCTTAGAGAGGGAAGTGTTAATGTTTCAGCTGCTCTTCCTTCTTTTCCTGACAAAACCCAACCAAGGGCGATGCCAAAAGAAGTTATTGTGCAGAAACACCCATAGCTAGGTTTAATCTCAGTGTGGAAAAAGTGCTTTGTTTCTTTTCTCCCCATCCAGGCTGCTCTGGAGTGAGCTGGTTTGCAGACTGTGCTCCTGTTTCCTGGCTGGGAGAGCTCAGTGCCTGCTCTGAATCCCTCCCTGAATTTCCCAGAACTGCAGAATGTTTCTCTGGAAGCTCAGGGTGGCTGCTGCACTCGTCTGGAGAGGGTCAAACATCCTTCAGGGTTCCTAGAACAGACCTGCCAAGCCAAGTGATGATGTTTTGGGTTTCTTCTTCCCTCACCCCTATGTAAACTGTACAGAGGGCATGGGAGGTTTGGCCTTTCCTGTGAGATTGGAGCCACAGTTGCTTTTTTGATGCTATCTCTCTGGCACTCAGAGCAAGGATGTTTTGAAGGACAGAGGAATGGGGTTGGGCTGTGAGGAAAAAAATAGGTTTAAGATCACAGTGTCTCCTTGTGTCCTGCAGCCATCACTGCCCTCGTGCACAGAGCTGCTCTTTCTTCATCCTGACTGTGAGAAGAAAACAGCCTGGAGCTTCTGGGCACAGATAATACAGAAAGCACCAGATTAGGTGACCTTAATTACACCAACCCCTCTTTCTTGCAGGGTGGTGGTGTATGCAGAGTAGAGGTAAATGAGTGTTTGTTGGTGTTCAGAGCTGCTGTGTGGGTCCAGGGGATGACAGAGCCCAGCTCTGTGATTGCAGGCAGCATTTCAAAGCCCTCCAGTATCTGGGGCTTTCTGAAATACCACCGAAGGTGCCTTAGTTAATTGACCTCTGCATGAATGGGTAGCCTGTTTAAAAATCCCTGTGGCAGCCTTGCAGAAAAACATCCCTGCACTTTGAAGGCCAAGGGCTGAAAGGACACTCTCTCTGCATCCCCACAGAGCCTGCCTGTGAGCACAGAGGAGCTGCAGGAAGAGGTGGCCATGGTCACATCAGCCCCTGGAACTGAGTGTGACTTCAGGGTTGTCATGGTGCTGTCCCAGATTTTTCTGTGCTGCTGCTGTGTGTGCACATGTCCCCCTCCATCATGGGCACCTGTGGCTGGATGGCAGAATGTGTCACAGACATCTTTTATGAAAAATCCTTTCCTTAGGATTTTTCCTCCTGAGAAGCTGGGAGGCCTCAGGAACAAAATGTAAACAATGGTTATCTGCTGCTGTGGAATGCAACAGGTGCATCTGTGATTGGCCCATGTTGGATGTTTCTAATTAATGGCCAATCACAGTCAGCTGGCTTGGACAGAGAACCGAGCCACAAGCCTTTGTTATCATTCTTTCCTATTCTATTCTTAGCCAGCCTTCTGATGAAATCCTTTCTTCTATTCTTTTAATATAGTTTTAATGTAATATATATCATAAAATAATAAATCAAGCCTTCTGAAACATGGAGTCAGATCCTCATCTCTTCCCTCATCCTCAGACCCCTGTGAACACCATCACAGGAATGGACATCCAAGGTGGATGGGTGAGAGGAGGACACCCATCATGAGGGCTGGACACCCATCATGAGGGCTGGACACCCACAAGAGCTGATTCCAAAGGATTTGGATGATTCCAAAGAGCTGATTCCAAAGGATTTCTGACCAGCCATCACCTACCTCCTATCTTGCTATACGGATCCAAGGGAATTAGGGGCTCTGAGACAACTTTTGCTTTTAAAGTTTTATGTCCAGAATTAGCTGGGTGTCAGGAGATCGACCACACAGGTGGATGATGTGTACTCCAAGGATTTCTCATCCAGCCCTCCTTCATTCTCTTTTATTCTCTTCTTGCAGGAAACATCTGAGTTAGGGAAAGAGAGCTGATGAATGTGGTGGCAAGGGGGGATAGAGGGGAGAAACAAATGGCATGGGAGTCTCTTCTGGACATGATGTTAAAACTGTCACCCCAATGCCTTAATCCATCTGGTTTGTGACATTCAAAGCAACTTTTTTAGCTTGAGATAGGAATGTGGGACTAGACAAGGAGCAGTTAAGATAATAACAGTGCCGTGGTTGCTTGTCAAGTCAGGCCTGCTCACACAGTGAGCACTGGAGCACCTCATTCCTGATTCAGAGAGAAACAGAGGCCACTCCTTCCAAATGGGTCATCCCCTCCTGGAGATGCTGTGGTTGTGCTCAGGGACATGGGGATGGTGAAGACACCTCCCTGCAGCACAGAAAGGCTGGACCTGGCTGTAGGGTACAAACCACAGCTCCTTCTTCACTGCCCTGCACAGTCAGCTTGGGCTGGCTGGAGAAAGAAGTCACAGGAGTGGCTTAAACACTGGAGAAGATGCTTTGAATCATGAGGCTCAGAGAGCTCTGTTTTCTTCACAGAAGGAAAATGGTGAGGTGACCTTATTATCCCTACAGCATCTCTCTGGAGAGAAATCTCTGAGCAACTCCCAGGAAGGACAGAACAAGGACCTGTAGCTGACAACAGACAGACACAAGCCAGAATTAAGGTGCACATTTATCACAGTTAGTGTGATCAGCCACTGGAACAGCTAAAGAGGGAAATGGTTGATTATTTTTGCCTTGAAGCCTGGCAAACACAGGGGACTGGGCTCACAGTGAGAGCAGGAGAAAATGCAAGGGTCAGATACTGCCAGGCATCCTGGCCTTAGGCTCTTGGAGTGGGTGAAGTGGACAGGATTTCACCACCTTCATATGCTTGGATGAACAGTGCCTGTGCTTTAAACCTGGTGTGCTCAAAATCTTAAAAAAACAGTGCAGTAATTGTGGCATTTATTAATTTGACATTCACTTTGTTAAGCCACCTCTTTGAAAATTCAGCAAATGCGCTCATTTCTAATAGGCATATGATATATAACATCTGCAAGTGTTCTCACAGCTGGGCCATCAAAGAAAGCTCTCTGTAGTGTGTGAAGAATATTTTATCAACAGCTTCAATCTGAGCTGCTGGTGTGGGTGTGAAATAACCATTATGGCCAGTGGTAAACAATTTCCAGTTCCTAGAGCACAGGCTTGGCAAAGCTCTGCTCACAGCCCCTGCAGGCTGCAAAGGTGCAAAATGCATGAGGGAAAAGGCTCTCTGGGCATGAGGGACATTTGGGGAAACAGAGGTGCAGAAATTTAATCTCACGCTTTTGAGGCAGAACAATAACATTGAAAACTCCTGCTGTGTGATGGGCTCAGAGTCAGTCACCCCACACAAATGAAACCCTGTGTGCTGAGCAGTGTGCCTGTGGTTTTCAGGGAGGTGGTGTTGAAGAGTGGTTATATCCAACAGCACCTTGCTGGTCCCCACCTGGAATCCCAGGAGCTCTGATCTTTGCACTGAGCACAGCAGAGCAGAAAACAGCAATGCTGGGACCCTTCTGGGGGCTGGGATCACTGGTTCCTGTTGGAATCCTGGGTGCTGAGAATTTCAGACTTTCTGTGCTGTCAGGCACTGACCCCCAGGAGAACACTGCATTGACCTGAGGCCATGGAGAAGGCTTCCAAAATGGAATGATAGAACTGGGATTGTTGGTGTGGGGTTTAGATAGAAGTGTTTAATATCACATGGTGGAAAACTTAGAGTTTAAGGTTTTGGAATATAGTAATATATATAAAGCAGGATGGAGGTTTTAGGGTGGAGGCTGGTCCTTCTTCTTCGCCTTCTTCTCCATGGGTTTGGGTGATTTTGTGTAATTGGACAAAAAAGTCCACATTGCAGCCATGGGTGGTTGGTTATTGGGTTAAACATAAAAACAATTTAGGCGTCGTTTCTTAATTGGACAGTTTATCCTTAAAAGACCCTGTAGAGAGAGAGATGGGGCCATTTTTTACCTTGTTAGAGTGAAGTGCTGTAGAACTTACAGCTTGTGAGACTGTAACATAGATAAGAGCTAACAAATATCTGAGTCCCAACAAGAAATTCCATCTCTGCACATTTAATCCTGACCGTGACCAAGGCAGGAAAAGAAGATGAAGAATGCACAGGTTCCTGCTCTGCATCAGACATGGATGCACACCAGGGCTCAGAGAAGATCCCCTCTGCCCTTAAGGACCCTTTTTGCCCTTCAGGAGCTCTTTGGGGTGGTGATGAGGGGGTGATGAATTCAGACTGTGCTGAACTCCCTGATCTGCAGAGGAGAGCCCTCTCTGGAGCAATTCCTCACCTGGGGCTGTCCCCGTGGCAGAGCCATGGTCTCTGATTGCCACTCACAAATGTGTCTGAGGAGGGGAGCAGCCCTTCATTCCCAGGAAGGACAGCTGTTAATTTTTGGCTGAGGCTGTATTTTGTTAGCAAATCCCCATTAGTGCCTCTCCTTGTCCTTCAGGACAGCAGGATCAGCCCTTGAGCTGAAGCCCTGGAGCAGTCACAGCACCGGAATTGGGGTGCTTGTCCCTCTGGGCACTGCATTTTCTGTCATCTGTCAGTTCCCTGCACATGTAGGCTGCTCTTTAGGTGTTTGCATGGCAGAGGGGTGGAAACCTTGCAGCGGGGAGTGTGTGAATGAGATCTGTGTGCTTATGGCATGGCACAGAGCCAGGAGAGAGCACTTGAGGGACCCTGAGAGCTCCCTGGGGCTGGAAAGGACAGCAATTATCATTCTGTGGAAACCTGCCACATCTCTGTCAGGCTGAGGACCTCTGAAGGAACCTCACCCACATCACTTGCTGCTTTCCCAAGCTATCTGTCTCAGATCCCACAGAAGGGGTTCACAGATTCCTCCCCACGCCTCAAAACCTTTTTATCCAGAGCCTGTTTCTTCCTCTTGCACGTCTCCAGCACCTGATAAATAACATGCTCCTGAGGCACTGCTTCAACTCGTGAAACTGGGGCTCCCTTCTCCTTCATTTTGTCCTACAGAATGGGATTTTAAAACTGGGAGAACATCCATTAAAAACAAAGCTGGAAAGAGACTAACGAAAAGGCAGAACAAACTTATACTGAAATTTTGCTGGAGTTTATGCACATTGACTACTTCCAATTCATTTTTTTCAGATGGACTCTCAGGTCTTAGCCCTTTGTTTGTATGTAGAACACAAAAACAAACCAAGCCCCATTCCTACATGAGGAGCCTGGTATGAGCAGGGACCTCTCCCCCATTTCTGGGAAAAGGAATGAGGTCCTGTGGGGTGGGCGTGGGGCTGTAATTACTTCTGCAGCTGCTGGCAGGATGTACTTGAGGGTTCATCAAGCAATGGGAGGCTGACCCCTCTCCCTACAATAAAATGTTAAATATTTTTGGATGTGCAATAATTTGGGCTTGCACTGATGCTGACTCTGATAAGCCTTGTTGTGCATGGTGGCTCAGGCAGCTCTTTCAGTCTGTTCTGCCTCCTCTTGTAGAAGGCCACAGGGCAGGGAAAACAAATGGGAAGAGGAGCAGTTAATGTATCTTGATCTTTTTCTCTGCATCTGATTCTTTGAACCAACTTTCATTGCTCTATATCCATAAAAATTACTGCTGAATCCAAATTTTCCTTTGTAATAGCAACCTAGGGCTTCACACCAGGCTGATGGATATTTGGAAGGCCACAAACAGCACTGCTGAGAAAGCAAATCCCACCAGCCTCTGAGATAACACAAAACAACCCATTTTTTTGAACTGCTGGTGATATTCACAGTCTGAATGCACCTTTATGTACCATGGGCTTGTTCATTAATTGTGTCCCTGCAGTGATCACAGGGTGAGGTGCATTGTGAGCTATTTATGCACAATTCCCCTCATGCTGAAGAGGCCCTGTCACGGGCTGCTCCAAATGAAAGGGTATTTGTGTGCCAGCCAGCAGCCCCAGCTCAAGACAAGAGGCCTCAGATGGTGACAGAGTGAGGAGTGCAAGGGAATAACGAGGCCTTAGCACATGACTGGCCTTATTCATGGCTTCTGTGTGGGCATCTGGGTGAGGGGCAGTCTCAGAAGGGGAGCTGGCACTGCTCACAGGGCACTCCTGGGGAGCACTGAGAAACTGGGGAGGAAAAAAGAGCAGATACAAGTCATAGGCCAAAGGGGGAAAAGCCTGAAAATGGAGAGCACAGCTGGCTGTTCAAAGTGGTGGGGAGGCTGCCACTGGAAAACTTGTCTGGGAGCTGGACTGGAGCAGATCTAGTGTGGGAGCTGGAGAACAGGGACTCTGGCTGAAGAACATGAGAGATGAGATAGAGCTGAAGAGGCAGGAAGAGATGCAGGATAAAGCACAAAGAGATGAAGAGCCCAACACCCCCAGAGTCTGGTCCATGCTGAGACAGAAGTGAGTACAGAGGCAGAGTCAGAAATCCAGGAGTAGGAGAAATTTTAACCAGTCCCATAGGCCTTGATGCATTTGACTTTCTCTGACTTTGAAACCAGTCCCTAGCACAGGGAGGAGAAGGCTTGGAAAACTGGGTGCTGCAGGTGTGCAGGGCACTATGAGTCACCAGCAGCCCATAGAAATGTGCTGAGCTGCAAGGTCCCCTCTGTCCCTTTTGCCACTGATAGACCAGAGGGCAAAGAGGGTGGCACAGCTTTTGAGATGCCACTGAGAGACGATGCTGTGACTGTCCCTGATTCTGCCACACAGAAATCAGCTCTATTCCCACTTTTACACCTGTACCAACAGAGAGGGGACAGAAGAGTGTCCCAGACAGGTCCTCCAGTGCACAGGGGACAGCAGAGCAGAAAGTGCTTGGCCCCATCAGCAGGACCTACCACGAGGAGTCCCCTGGCCTAAAACTGCCCAGATCCTGCAGCTGTGTGTCTGTGTGTGTCCCCATGTCAGTGTGCAGATATTTTTGGCACAGGCAATCTCTCCTCTCCTCTCCTCTCCTCTCCTCTCCTCTCCTCTCCTCTCCTCTCCTCTCCTCGATGAGGGGAGATTTATCTCACCAAAACCAAAGAAAAATAAATTCTAAGGGGAGAAAAAGAGCCCTAAGCAAACCAAACCACAAAACTTCCTTTATTTTTTTAAATCCTCCCCAAATTCTCATCTTCCCAGCCAATACAAAGAAAAGACCCTCTAAAATTTCTCTTGGCCAGCAGAGGAATTAATCCCAATTAAACAAACAAGCACTGGGCTGCTCTGCAGCCTGGTGGGTCCCTGGGGTTATTTCTCCAAGGCCACCTTCTGAAATGCTTGGACAGTCACACAGTGGCCCCTGCTCTGAGAGTTTCTGTCACAAGCCTGAGCTTGGCTGGGGTTGATGCCTTGCTGGATCCATCACACTGACAGGAGCTGCTGCTGCCCTGGATGTGCTCCTGGCCACCAGCCCTGTGCTCAGGGGGCTTGCAAGAGGGAGCAAAGAGGGTCTGGAGCAGGCTGTGCTGATACAAGCATGAGGCAATACCCAGAAATGCACCCTCTTCACTCTTCCTGTTTCTTGTGTGAGTGTTTTTGGCATTGCCCTGCAATTTCTCCCTGTTGTCACATCACCCCAGAGTCAGGCTTCCAGTGCAGAAATGCATCCAGGGTTTTGCCTGGCACCTTAAAGCCTGATCCACCTGGCAATGAAATTTATTGGACGAATAGTGGCATGGACATGGTGGAAGCTGTGCTCCTCTAGAAAACAATTCCCAGTCTAACCAGAAAACCCAGTTTTTGGCTCCCCTTTAATTTCCAGAAATCCCTTTCTAGCAGGAGGGGCAACAGCTATTCCCTTCCTCAGTTTTCCAGAGAATACATCAAAATGTGGCTCCCAAAAATGCAGGTTCAGTAAGGTGGCTCTGGCAGAGTGGCTGTCCCATAGCTCTGTCCCCCAGCTGTGTGCAAAGCCAAGGGCCCCAGCTGACACCCAGACCCAGAGAGGGGAGCCTGGGCACCCCCTTCTCAAGGCCACTGTGTCTTTCTCTGACTCCCATTACAGTTTTGTGTCTGTCTCATCCACCCTCTCATCTTTCCAAAGTTCTGGCATGGACAGCAATGGTGGTCAGGTAGAATCACGATTGTGCCCTTTCCTGGCATCTCTTCAAGCTGCAGGAACAGCTTCTTTCCCCCTCTTTTTTATCAATCCTCTCTTGAGATACAAATCCTGGTAATGCTCTGCCTCTTCTGAGCAGCCTCCCTTGCTCAGCAGTGATGGGAATTTCCTTGAGTCTTTTATGGACTTGTTCCTGTTACTCAGCTCTTCAGCTCTGAGATCTTGCAGCAATACACCAAGTGCTTAGGAGGGAAATGGCTGATTTAATCACTTTTTCCCTTATAAATACCTTTCCATCCTTCTCCCACCCTTCCTTTCTTCCCTGAGGATCCCAGCAAGTTTATCTGTAGCTGCAATGGGCTATTCAGAAGCCTTATCTCATCCCTGCTTGAGAGAAACCTGGCAGGTTATTTTTAACATTTATACACATCTAAAAAAATGTGAATGTGCTCTGCTGTGCTGCGAGCCAGGAGCACCCCAGAGACCCTGGGCTGAAAAGAGAAACAACTTCTAAATATTAAGTGGGAGGCACTTGAGTGACCTCTTTTAGGTAGATACGTGCTCACTACATCATGTCTTCAGCTGGGACCTGGGCCAAGCTGGGGCCTCTGCCTCCTCCAGCATTGCTGGCTCTGGTCCTTGCTGAGGAAGGGGAGATGAGAACATGCCCCAGCTCCAGGACACCCTCCCTGTGTGCCTTGGTCCCAGTTTGAAATGCCAGAGCTGGAGATGGAGGGGCTGTGCCTGGGACATGGCTCTGGAGCGAAGGAGTGCTGGGAGATTTGCAGGGTGGAGGGGATCAGTGGATAAAGCAGATGTTGGTGGGTGGGGTAACCACTTGCGTGCATGTTTCCAGAGGGGTGTGGGATTTGCAGAAACAAACAGGTGATTATTTGTTTGGGTTTTTTGATCAGACTCGCTTGTGATTGCAAACCAAAATGAATAACTCAGTGGGGGCAAACACAAAAGCTTTGGATCCAGCAGGGCTGGGTGGACTACCCTGCTCCTCCCTCTTCTCCCCTTGATGTAAACCCTCATCTGCAGCTGTGGGACAGTGTCTGGTCCATCCCTGTGAACTGTTAGTGCTGCCCCATCCCTCACCCATAGCTGTGGGGGCTCCTTTCTCCTCCTGCCATTAGGACAGCATCCCTCAAGGAAAGGCCACTGGACCAGCCTGGGTCTGATGCTCTGGGTGTGCAAAGCTTTCTTCTATGCAGAAATCCCACCAGGCTGTTGCTCTGGGTGTGCAAAGCTCCCTTCTATGCAGAAATCCCACCAGGCTGGGCTCAAAAGCCCAGGTGAGCCCAAAGCCACCATGGCAGCATTAGGACTGCACTGAGATGTGGCTGTACCACAGCCAAAAACTCTTGGCAAACCAAGGGCTTGATTAATTGCTTACACCATTTAATATCTAGGCTCTTCTGGTGTTTAGTTACATGGACTAGAAAAGTGCTGTCAGAAAACAAGGTCCATGAGAGTCCTGTAGTGTCTGAGGCAGTGGTTTACACAGCCAGAAAGGGATTGAGTAACCCAACGTCATTTCTCTGGTCTTGTGTGACATCCGAGGGTTTAAATGATGCCACTGATGGAAAATCCCCTGCAGCCCTGGGGAGGCAGCC
The DNA here is from genome assembly GCF_027887145.1 of Ammospiza caudacuta. Classification (NCBI taxonomy): domain Eukaryota; kingdom Metazoa; phylum Chordata; class Aves; order Passeriformes; family Passerellidae; genus Ammospiza; species Ammospiza caudacuta. The sequence goes on along the minus strand of NC_080598.1, from coordinate 61,304,525 downwards.
TCACAGCTTAAAACAAAACCATGCCTCGTGCCTAATTGTAAATTGTTGTCAGCTGAACATGGTCTTGGCTGAAATCCAGCCCTGATTGTATTTACAGCTATTCAGCTGGAGGGCTGTGGCATGGATGTACCTTATCTCACTGGGAGATGCTCATTACAGCCCAGATCCCTCCCTGCCCTGAGTGCAACCAGGGTGGGCCTGGGGAAGGCTCAGAGCAGGGCTCCTGCTCACTTACATCCTCTCCTGTTGCCAGAGAAAGAAAAGTTCAGCATTACCCAATTTTGTGTGCCACCTCCTGTTTGGTGAGAAAACCCCTTTTGAGGGAAGGCACAACACCCCAAAGGAGAAGAAGCTTTCCTTCCAGGATGATGGTTGCTGCTCCCAAGGCAGGCAGATGGCTCAGAGGAGTGAAAAAGACAAGATTTAGGGGGTCTCTGGCTTCTTGAGGTGTGTTTGTGCTGGTTCCAGTCCTTGGCAGTGCACAGGGCTGCAGTCTGCAGCAAACAGCCCAGGGTGTCACTTGGGCTTGGAATGGTGGCTTTATCTCACAGATGTGGGACTGTGAGTGGTCAGAAACACCAATGGAGAAAGCCACAGCTGGCAATGCCAGGGAAATGCCTGCTGTCTTGCTGAGGTTTCCTTGCTCCTAGAAAGTGGGAGAGAGCTCTGGTGGGGTCAGGAGAATGGTGGGAGAGAGAAACTCACTGGGAGGAAGGGCTGTAGATTGTGCACAGTGACATTTCTGAGTGGTGTGCACCTCTCCTGGCCTCACACAGGGATCTCTCCTGCCTCAGTGACCCTCCTGCATCACTGCAGGTGCAAGGGAATATCTGCCTACGGTGCCAGGCACCATTCCTGAGGCCAGTGCTGGGAGGGGTTAAAATAGAAACAATAAAATGTGAGAGAGAGGACTTATTTGACTTAGTGGTACACAAGCTGTAAATCACCAAGCTTTTTGGGAGGGCAGATAAAAGCTGCTAAGTGAAGAATAATCTTCTTTATTAGGTGAGCTATTTATTAATCATTCATTATCCAACTAATCTTAAATGTCTAAGCTGTTCTCTGCACCAGCTGTTTCAGTAGGAGGCAGGACACTGGTGACAGCACCTGCTGGATCATGGCTGGTTCCTTTGACTTTGTGCAGAAAAGTCAGTGAGTTTGAAAACTGTGCCTGTGAATGGCCCATGAGGAAAAAAAAAAGGGATTTCCTGAGCCACAGCCAAGCTGTGGCAGCTGCCTGTGCTCATTCCCCTGGTGTGCAGCAAGCACAGGCTGTGAGGATCTGAGATTTAGGTCAATGTAAAGGGATGCCTCATCCCCGTTATTGCTTCCAACTCAGGGGATGCTTCTGGGCTCTGCTCCACTGCTGTACAGTGATTTGTGAAGCTGAGGCTTAAGGCTGGGGTTGAATAGAGCTGTGAAATGAAAATGTCCATCTTTCACTTGTTGCCTGCCTGGAGGAAATCTTCTGTGCATCACAGGGGTCTGCTGCTATTGATTTGGGATGTCTGTGCTTCTGGAGACTTCACCTTTCCTTGATGTGAGTGTCAGGGTTTGATTTTCCTGCTGCATTGCTTGGCAGTGCACTCAGTGCTGGGAGCTGCAGACACAAGGGCAGAGCTGGCTTTTGGAAGGCTGGAATGCCTTAATGGGCTTTCTGACATGAGAGCAAATTCCTGCAGAGGTCAGGTTTCCCATGTGGATAATTTAGGGGGAACTGAAATGGAGAAACACCCCTCTAAGGCCTTCAACCTAGAGAAATGTCCCTGTCCCTGTGCAGTGACAATAGAATTCTGTGGTGGGACAAGTCTCTGGTCTCCTGAGCTATCACAGATTAACAGAATGGTTTGGGGTGCAAAGGACCTCAAAGATCATCCAGTTCCAACCCCTTGCCATGGGCAGGGACACCTTCCACAAGACCAGATTGCTCCAAGCCCTGTCCTGTCCTTGAACACTTCCATCCACAGCTTCTCTGGGCAGGTATTTACAGTGGCATGAGGAATGTGCAGACAGTGCAATAGCAACTGTGGTCTCTTGTCACCCTGATTTTTTAAGTTTTTCTAAACCTTCTGATGTTGACATTCTTGTAGCAAACTTTCTCACACACTTTCTGTAAATAACTCATTGTTTTGCATTCCTTTATAGAAGAAGAGAAAGCTGATGGGCTGTTGGTTTGTCCAGTGTCATTGGAGAGGTGGCACTGTCACCCTCCAATCCACTGTCACTCTTAGAAATCTATAAATGTTGGAGTCAGAAAATAAACTTCCTTTTTTCTTCACCTTGAGAACAGCAGCGTGAGCTTGTGTTCTTTTGTTTCTGAAAGTGACATCCTGCACCCAGGACAAAATACCACCTGGCACATTCTGGGTTGGAGCTGTTTGTTTTTGGAGGTTCCTCCTCTTTGGAAAGACTGTGTTGGTTCTCAACAACTGCACCTTTCCATGGCAAATGCTGCAGTCTCCAAGAAGGGATTGCATTAATCTCAAGTGGACACCTGTAGGTGTTTTCTCACTGCCTGTCCCACCCTCACATCAGGCTCTGAGTGAGGTCCCCAGCACAGATCTCCCTTAAGTGGTGAGATGAAAGGGAATTGACTGACAGACTTGAAATATTTATAATGAATGCCTGTGTCAGCATATAACATTTTTTACCTCTCCACTGAAGGATGCTGCACACCAAAATAGAACACATGGTAAATGGACTGGAAGAATTAACGTTTGTCCTCCTGCCTCCTAAAGATCTCTGCTATTCTGGGGGCTTGACTTGCACTCAACCTGCCACAGACATGGGGGACATCTGTTTTGGTCTGGCAAAAGCCAGTGGAGTTATGCTAATGCAAACCCCAAGCTTCTGCATGTGTGGCCTGATGTAGCCAAAGCTGCATGCAAAGCAAATTACTCCTGTCCTCATGCAGTAATGAAAAGCCCTTGTTCCCATCACAGGAAGTCCACATGATCAAGCTGTGCCTGACACATCTGGAAGCCTGGGCTGGGTGCATCTGTGGGGAAGAGGAGCTGTTCCAGGTGGGAGCAATGTCTGTGCCCTCAATCTGCTCCCAGGGAAGGGCCTGGGCTGCAGCAGGCTTTGTTTCCAGCACACAGAGCCTGTTTGGCAGGAGCTGGGATGGTTCTGATGCGTGGCTGGCTTGTTTAGGGTGGGATCAGTCTCTGGGATGTGAGTGCTGCTCCCCTATCCCTTGGCTGTATTCAAGGTGCCTTGTCTTCAGCATTCAACAGCAGCTGCCAGAAATCTGCCTTGTTGTGAGGTTGGTAGTGAGCTACTGAAGCAGCTGGATGCACATCTGTCTGCTTTGGGGAGGGAATGCTGAGAGGGCTCCCGTGGTACCCATTCCAAGAAAATATTTACTCACTTTGAAGATAGTGTGTTTTTCCAGCCCAGCTTTGGGACAAAACACAGCTCCAGAACAAAGATCTCCTGTGTCCCAGCTGATTTCCAAAGCAATGCAGGAGCAGGGCTATTAGACTGGGTTGGGAGCCTTTGTGGAACCAAATGCTGTTAAAAATTAAAATATTTTTAGTCTTACTTTAAGTGGTATGTCAGTGGGACTGAACCCAGCTTGCACACCCTTATAACAAATACAAAAACGCAAAGGCAGATGAAATTCAAAATAATTTTCCCTTCCCTCCCACTCCTCCCCACATCTGCCAGTGGTTTCTGACATGCTGTGGTGTGAGGACAGACTTTGGAAAATCCGGGCCAGCTCCCCAAAGAGCAGGGTGTTAGCACATGTCTGTGTATGTTACTGATGAAAATGGAAAGTACAATGGGGGAGGGCAGGAGGAGCCAGGCTGAAGCATTAATTCCTCATTTCATGGTGGAGTGTGACGGTGTTCACAGGGGTCTGAGGCTGAGGGAAGAGACGAGGATCTGACTCCATGTTTCAGAGGCTTGTTATTTTATGATATATATTACATTAAAACTATACTAAAAGAATAGAGGAAAGGATTTCATCAGAAGGCTAGCAAGGAATAGAAATAGAAAGAATGAATAACAAAGGCTTGCGTCTCAGACTCTCTGTCCGAGCCATCTCACTGTGATTGCCATTAATTAGAAACAAGCAACATGGGCCAATCCCAGATGCACCTGTTGCATTCCACAGCAGCAGATAACCATTGTTTACATTTTGTTCCTGAGGCCTTCCAGCTTCTCAGGAGGAAAAATCCTAAGGAAAGGATTTTTCATAAAAGATGTCTGTGACAGTGAAGGGGGCAGGCTGGTGAAGGCTCTCCCTCAGGGGACTGTGAATAAAGCTGTAAATCCCAAAAAAACCCATCTAAAAGAAGTCTGCCCTTCCTCTGCCCAACCCTGGAGCACATCCAGTGCTTTGCCAACCCTGTCACTGCCACTGTCACCTCATTAATGCCCACAGCCCATGCAAGCAGCCACCCCACAGCTTTCAAACATTGCAGCCCAGTTCCATCAAATGTTCTTTTTCAGACACTTTTTCTTCCTCTCAGGGTGAAGCTGGGAGTCGTACCAAGGAAAAAAGAGAACAGCAAACGTGCTCCAGGAGGTCTGGCCACAGGACAATGGCCAGCACGTTTCAGTGGCTCCACACAGTCCTGTGGCCACGTCGTGGATGAGCTGCACAGGGAGTATTTTAAATCCATGTGAAAGATCAAGTTCCTTTTCACTCTGGCTAGTTAATTAGAGATCTGGCATATATTTGGATTAATGTTTAACCCTTCAGTCTCTGTGCCTGGCTGAATGGTACTGGAGATATGCAGTTTATAAACAGTGAAAGCTGATGCCCAGGGTGGCTGGTGCTGTGTGCAGGAATGCTCTCCACATCCCTCAGCTGGATGTTCCAAAGGATGGAGCATCTCAGCTGCTGGGAAGTGTGAGATGAAGGGGAGGGAGTGCTCTCACTCCTTTGACAGTGTCCAGGCTATGGGCTTGTCACACAAGTAAACAGCTGAACTTGGGCTTCCCCAGAGCAGCAGAGATCAAACCCACAGCTCTGAAAGCTCAGCCTCTGCCCTGTGTCTTCACTTACACCAAGCGGTTTGGCTAAGATCTCCTGAAGCATTTTGCATGCTCAGCAGGAAAAGTGAGGGGGTGAACAAGGAGAGTTTCAGCTCAAAATGAGAGTTGGTTGCTGCCTCTTGGCTTCTGTCGACTTCAGCTCCCACCATTTCCCTGTCTCCTCCTGAATTATAACTTGTCATGACACTGCATGGAATTAACTCAGTTGCTCATGATGGTTTTTCCATGATGTTAAAGCCAGGATCACATTCACAGAGTCTCACTTTTTCTGTAAAAGCCATGAACAGAAGGGATATAAAATGGGAAGCAGGGTTCATCTGTGTGGAACAGGTAATGTGTATCTTCTGGAAGGGCCACTCAATGCCTGCCCCACTCCCCCTAATTCTGCATGCAGGCAGCACCATGGGAAGAGGAACTTGTTGAACTCCTTGCAGCTCTTGCTGCTCTCACAGGATGTCTGCCAGCTGTTGTTTTCCCAGTCTTACTGGCCTCTATTCTTTGATTTCAAAGCCAAAAGGTGCTTCTCTGACTTTACCATATCTGTAATGGCGTATGTCAATATTGAGCCTACAGAGGACAGAGATTTATTTTCTTTTGTAACAAAATATTCCTTTAACAGTGAGCATTGTCTTCCTGAACACCAGTTCAAACCATGTATGAATGGTGTCCCAATTTAGACACAACTCTGCCTCTCCAAAGCCTTCTGGGATGATGTTGCTGGAAAAATATTCCTGCGGCCACTGTTGTGCCAATGTTTTAATCCATCTTTTAATAAACTGTAACTGAAGAACAGAGTGTGGAATTCATCAAATGGTGTGCTGTACCTCACTGGGGAGCTGGGTGTTGGAGCCAAAACTGAAGGCAGCTGTTGCAACTGCTGCCTGTAATTCAGCCTCACCAAAATATTGACTATTGTTACTTGTGCCCCAACATGGAAAGCATTTAGCTGAGTGCCATTGTTGGACTGAGGACTCTGGAGTCAGTGGAGCAGCTCAGCCCCCACAGATGTGGGGTTAGGTGGCTGGAGAGCTCCCTGGATGTACACAGCAGCCTTTGGAACGCCGTGCGATCCGTGTCGATCATCTGTTCCTCATAGAGAGAGGGGAAGAGTTATTATGAGAGAATAATTAAAGCAGCTGAAAAGAGCAAAGTGTTGGCAGACTGCAACCTCCCTGCACAGACCACACAACAGCTTTCTGGGATCAGCAGAAAGGGCCAGGGAGCCCCGGGGGAGGCACAGAGTCCTGCAGGACCCTTCTCTCACCCACACCAGAGCTCAAACCTGACCGTGCTGATGCTCCTCAGAGCTGAGCTGATCTCCAAGAGCAATGTGTAGCTCTGGATGGAAGGTCCAGCAAAGAAAAGTCTGATTTGGTCTTAGGGGAATTTTTTGCACTGTGAGAGTGATCAAACAATGACACAAGTATGAATTTCAGTCCTTGGAAATGATAAAAATTCTGCTAGGAAAAATGCCCTTAGCAGCCTGATCTAAGCTAGCTTTGTCCTGAACAAGGAGTGACCTCCAGAAGTTCCCTACAACCTCAACTATTCTGTCATTCTGTGTTTCCTCCAGGTGGTCAGGGCACAAATTTGCCTTCCTGGACATGTGTCACCTCTTTCTTTTGTGTAAGAGACAAAGGCACCCTCTTGATTAAATATTGGCCTGATAAGGACTGTGACCCACTGGTGACTGGGGTCATGTTGGGAACGAGTGTTTGGCTATTGTCTACTGCCAGAAAAATTTCTACTTGAAGACTCAAGAGATTCACATCTTTTCTTGGTAGCTGGGTCAAATGGATAATTGCCTCCACTCTTTAAAACACTTCTCTCCTTTCAATGAGAATTGTGTTTGAATTCTAAAGCTGCCGTTTCAGGTTCGTTGCTTTAGCTGACAATTTATTCCAGGAGAGGCTACTGAAAACTCTCTTCTCCTCAAGAAGGTGAACTCCAGTAAGTCTCAGTGTGATATCTTTAGCTTGTGACAGAAGAGTAATTCTCTTCACTGCTATCAGTGGGGGACCAAGAGCAGGTAAGCTGCTGTTGCGTGGTAACGTCTCACACTGCAGCTCCTTGATTTGCTCTTAGCTCCTCATCTCCACAATGAAATTGTGTGAAATCCATTTCTCTGGTTAGCTGGTGTCTGCTTCCTTCTCTGTGCTGAGGCATTCCAAGACTGTGATGGCAGAATTTCTGCCTGTGCCTCTGCTCCAGGCACCAGCATGTGAAGGGCTGAGATGGAGAAGGAAGATCATTGCTCCAGGGAGGGAAACCAGCCTTGTGGGATCTTCCAGGGTCAAGTTCTGCCATGGGTGGCCTTGTCTCACCTGAGACCCCTAGCCAGCTTGGGGACCAGCAGCCTGGCCAGGGCAGGGTTCAGTGCCTGTCTCACTTCAGAGTTAAGGCTCAGCACACCCCAGGCTGTGGTGGTGGTATTGATACATGTCAGAGACATCTTTTATGAAAAATCCTTTCCTTAGGATTTTTCCTCCTGAGAAGCTGGAAGGCCTCAGGAACAAAATGTAAACAATGATTATCTGCTGCTGTGGAATGCAACAGGTGCATCTGTGATTGGTCTCATGTTGGTTGTTTCTAATTAATGGCCAATCACAGTCAGCTGACTCGGACAGAGAGTCCAAGCCACAAGCCTTTGTTACCATTCTTTCCTATTCTATTCTTAGCTAACCTTCTGAGGAAATCCTTTCTTCTATTCTTTTAGTATAGTTTTAATATAATATATATCATAAAATAATAAATCAGCCTTCTGAAACATGGAGTCAGATCCCCGTCTCTTCCCTCATCCTCAGCCTCCTGTGAACACGGCCACAGATACACTCTGACTAAAATCCAAATCCCAGAAGTCCTGTTGGGAGCTGGTAGTCAAAGAATTGTTCAACTGTAGGGTTGCAAGCCAGTCTATGAAGCAGTTTTGAGGCAAGGCTGTAGGAAATGGCTGGTACCTTTCTTCTGGCTAAAATGCCCTCAGAGACTTTACCATCTCCACTTTAGAGCTAGAGAAACACAGGCTCAGCTTTTCATAACTTTAGTCAGTGTGACAAGGTGGATTTTTGCTCTTCTTTCCACACCCTGTGGTCTGTATGGTCTGAGATGGAAGCACAGGCTGCTAGGGTGAAAAACCATAGTTATTAATCCATAATTTTCCCAGTGTCCCTTAGCCTGGTGGAAATCCCTGGTATCAGGGCAGGTCTCCCTGCAGTGCAGCACTGTGTGGCCTCAGAGATTTCAGTTCCAATGTGTCCCTGGAGATAACTGAAGATGCAAGTGATGGCTGAAGAAGGTGAGGCTTGCAGGGCCTGCAATCCCCCTCCTTTCTGAGATAAAAGGAAATACTGATCTCCGATGTTCACTGACATATTAAGTGTTTTACACGTGTCATGGCACAGCTGGAATTTGTTCCCACAGTGGTATTTCCTGTCCTGTATCCTCCTGGGTAAAAGGAATGCTCATCCCAGCATTCATGCTGCTGGGGTAACTGGGAGAAGGACCAGGCTGCAGCCACTGACCCCAGTGCTGCCTTTCCCTCCCCTCTGAGAACTCCTTGTACTGATACAGCAGAGCTCAGAAATCAAATTCTGCTCCCGTGACAGCTGGAAAAACAGGGCACCAAGATGCAGTCAGGTCCTTTAAGAAGATTATTCAGCTTTTGAAGTGTTTGTATCCACTAAAAAAAAAATCTGTCTTCTATTTCTCTTGTTCCCTCAAATAACTTTTTAATAGCATAGGGACCTCTTAACCTCATTTTATAGCAAACTATACACTGAGGAAAGATTGAGTTTAGAACCATGAAATCAAAACTAAATGTTTCCTGGAAAGCTGGCAAAACAAAAATGGACTTTAAGGTTTAATTCTTGCTGGCTTTCAGCTACATTTCCAGGGTATAGATAGACAAAATAAGACAAAACACCCAACATATTGCTGCCATTCCCTGGATATTGCAACAGGGCTCTTATGTCTACATTGGCCTGAGCTTCAAGTTTGAAAAATTCAGCCTGCTTGGAAGTAACAGTGATACCCTGCTTTGGTGGAAATGCTTTTGCAGGCAGCACTAATTCCAGTCTGCTAATTCCAATTACCAAGAGAAGGAACAGAGCAGTCTCTGTAGGAAAACAAATAACCTATCACTTTCTCTTGATCATCTCACACTTAGCTATTCCCAGCCATTAGTTTAAGGACTCTAATTAAATTCTTCATGAAACTCCTGATTATACACCCCATGAGCAAATAGCTGTTTCTGCTGTGTTGCCAGAGGACCTCAGAGCTGACAATGCCTCCAGCAAACTCCGGCTTCTGGGAATTCTGGGAGCATCAGCTCCAGTTCCCTTTTCAGTTTTGACAATAAACAGCAAATTACCTATTTTGGCTTCTTGGGCCTCCATGAGATTGTGATCTTTGGAAGAAAATAACCTTAATACTTAGAGCTCACAGAGAGGAAGTGAGCAACAGGATGGTAATGAAGAGCATCTCTCTGAGGATCTACAGCAAGGGAGAATGTTTCCCAGAAAGCAGAAGACAGAACCAGGATATTGCAGAGATTTTTATTATTTCAGGACTGATTTTCATGTAAATATGGATGGCAAGGAAGCTTGGGTCCTAAAAACTTCGTCTGCCCATGGATCATGATGGTGAATGCTGGGACACTGCCCTTAAGGTCTTGGCAAGGAGTTCCAAAATGAGAGCATGGGACTGACATTCCTAGAGCTTGTGACCTGGAGAAAGGCTACCTGTGGTAGCAGAAAGTGGAATGAGCACAACTTGGTATTAGAAGGAAGACACATTATTAGAAACTGGGTTTGGAGGAGACCAGTGGCAGAGCTGTGAGTTTGGAGAAGTCTCTGTACACTCACAAAGTGTATAAAAGGAAAAGTTCTTTTGCCTGGTGGAGTGGTTTTTTCCAAGGTCTCCCAGCTTTATAAATTTTGGTCTTCAATGCCCTCTGGCTGTCAAACAAGACAGAAGACATTTGAGTCAACCAGTCTTCCAAAGACCCTAATCTCCTGGACTCAGCCTTCTCTGGTGTGCTGTGATCTTGGCTCAAAGCACTTTCCAGTCCCCTAGAAAATGTCACCTCACCTGCTGACTGAAGTGGTAATCCAGCACTTTCTACTCAGCAGCTTAAACCATCTCACTTTTTCTCATCTGAATGAGCTTGCAGTAAACATATTTAACTCTCCTGCTCCTAAATGTCACTTCCAAATCCTCTCTGCTGTCATGTTTAAGCAGTTTGGTGATAATTTTGTGCCTTCCCATGGAGAAAGGGAAGGGTGTCTGAATGCTGTGCAATGAAAGCTCTAATTTTTTCTGGCAGGTACGAAACATGCTGCGGTTTTCATTTAACCCTGCAAGAGAATGACCTGTATGAATAATGGATTCAAGGGAAAGTTTAGAAAATGGAAAGAACAGAGGTTGCCATGCTCTGGCTCCATGTTGGGGCCATCTGGTTCCTGCCATTAATGGGAAATGCTGCTGCTGGTAACAAAAGCACAGAGTGTGTGTGGGGGTGGGACTGCAAAGCCTCAGGAGTGCCTGGTGTCAGTGATGTGTTTGGCAATCTGTGCTGGGCAGGTGGCAGAAGTGAAGGTTGTGTCTCACACAGGCAGGTAACCCAAACAAACTCCTTACCTGTCTCACATAGGCAGGTAACACAAACAAACTCCTTTCACCCCATGCTGGAACCAGCCCAGCCAGCTGGGGAAGGAGCACTTGTGTGACAGTGTTCACAGGGTTCTTGGGTGAGGGAAGAGATGAGGATCTGACTCCATGTTTCAGAAAGCTTGATTTATTATTTTATTATATATATTACATTAAAACTATACTAAAAGAATAGAAGAAAAGATTTCATCAGAAGGCTGGCTAAGAATAGAATAGGAAAGAATGATAACAAAGGTTTGTGGCTCGGGCTCTCTGTCTGAGCCAGCTGACTGTGATTGGCCATTAATTACAAACATCCCACATGAGATCAATCACAGATGCACTTTTTGCATTCCACAGCAGCAGATAATCAATGTCTACATTTTGTTCCTGAGGCCTTCCAGCTTCTCAGGAGGAAAAATCCTAAGGAAAGGGTTTTTCATAAAATATGTCTGTGACACACTTGCACCCTCACACTTGCATCCTCCTTTGGATGCTCTGGAAGTGTGAAAGAGCAATAACACTCCAGGATGTGACCATGAGATGTACCCATGTTGTGGGCTGGTTTTTCCTGGTGCTGTAGAGCTTGTGCAGAGCCAACACCAGGACCAGCCTTCCCTCCCGAGGCTGAAGCAGAGCTGGCACCACAGACCTTCTACAGACCAAAATTCTCTGCTGCTTCTTGAGCCACAGCTGAGCTCAGGTGCCCGCACCTGTGCCAAAACACATCCAGGTTTGCATCTGCTTGTCTTGTGCTGTTTCGTGCAGTGGTGCTTGATGCTCCTTGAATGAAGTCCAGCAACTGTGTTCAGGGCATTGTTGGCTGTCCTTTCCCCACTGCAGAATTTTCTTGATGCTAAAAGGAAAAGAAGAACTTTGTCACATCTCACTGTTGCCTAGAAAAAGCTCATCCTAAAAAAAAAAGAAAAAAAATGAGAGTGAAAAAATATAATGCCACTCTTGCGAGTGTCTCTTTGCTTCTTCTTTTTCTTTCTTTTTCTTTCTTTTAAGATTTAGAAACAGGAGGTTCTTTCAATGCATTTAGCTCTTAAGCGGTGCCTGCCAGTTACATCTCTCCTAAGCTGGCAGTCATTTTCCAAAACAAAAGCTTTTACCTTTCCTCTTATGGCTTTTCCCTGTTATGGTCAGTAAAAAATGCAATTGTAGAAAAGATTTCTCACCTTCCACACTGTATTTGTTTTACATTTCCATATAGGTTCATGTAAATACATGCACTCTTAACCCCCCTAATGAAGCTCTTACCTGCATCTCTGGATTTTAAATCTTACATCTACCATGCAACTTGTAGCTGATTGTTATTTTATAAGCCCCAAATCCCAGGGTATTCACTCTAATGTCATAAACATACCTATATTTTAGGTCATCAAGTGAAAAGTGACCAGCTTGTCACCCAACCACAACATTTTTATTCTGCAGTGCTTCCCATCTGTTAATCTCTGCTGTTATGATAAACAAACTGTGCTTTTCTTTGGGCCTGGCTTTATCTGCACCTCCCAGGGGATTTGAAGGGAAGGTCTCACAGAGGCACTCAGGGGTGATGGAGAGAAGAGGTTCCAGTTCCTCCTGGGCTGGGATCCCCGAGGTGCCTAACAGCTATAAAATTCCTGAAGTTTCCAGTAATTTCCAAAGGGGTGGCTGCTGCCCAGAGCTGACTACCACAGCTTGGAAACACTTCACCAGAAAGCGTTGCCAGCATCTGCTTAATTTTGGGGCTTTGTTGGATGCAAACACATCTCTGATTTATGTCTGGTGGAAAGCACTTCACTGCCAGTGCCATGTGAGGGGATGAGCCATGTGGGACCCCATTTCTTGTGGAACAGGAGCACCCAGCACCCAGCCCAGCCCATCCCATGCCCAGTGCAGTTCTTGCTGCTCAAATGGTGCTGATTGCACAGGCCCAGGCAGAGAGCATGGCTCCAGGCTGCAAATCTCCTCCAGGAGTCAGGATCCCAGCCTGGGGAACATGGAATCTGTCCAGCCTGGAGGATGTGAGACCTCCAGGCCATTATTAGCTGATACAAAGCTTGTAAAGGACTCCATAAATGAGCCCCTGATCAATAATTTCCTGAGTAAGGCTGTGGTGGTGCAGAGTGTTTGAAAGCCCCTGTGGTGCCCTGCCAGGGGGATTAAATGCTATCACTGTGTGTCAGGTATTTTACAGTGTGCTGGGAGGGTTGTTGTGGTTCTTGCTTGTTTGTTTGGTGAGGATTTAGTGTGAGAAATGGGAGATCCCACACATGCACATGTAAGGGAGAGCAGGTTCTGGGGGACAGAGGCTGATTGATGCTGCAGGTCAAACCTGCAGAGAGTGAGCTGGGCATGTTCTGACACCTATTTTGTATATTCTCTTTTGTCCACAGCTTGCAGGCTTTGATCTCTGACACATGGATGCCTCAAAGTGTTCAAGGCCAGTTTGAATGGGGCTTGGAGTAACCTGGTCTGATGGAAGGTGTCCTTGACCATGGCAGCGGATGGAAAAAGATAGTCTTGAAGGTCCTTTCCAAGCCAAACAATTCTAATTCTAAGTTGTACTCCTGCTCTGACACATCTCTCCTGTCTCTCTGGCTGTGCTGTTTTGCTGTGCTTCCTCCAAGGCAGTAAGTTATTGCCTTCCAGAAAACTCTTCAAAACAGAGTGAATCATTTTCATACGACACGTGTTTTGTTTCCATGGTTATTAGAGCCAGGTTCACTTACATCCATCCTTCCTTGGCACAAAACATTTCTGTTGTCTTTTCAACTTGTGTATTTGTCTGGGCTCCTGCTACAGCTCAGAGATAAGAAATGTTTTCAAAGGAAAATATAAACAAGAGGTATGAAGTTCCCAGTTTAGAAACTAAGAGGGGTATAAAATCAACACGATGTTCTTCAGAAAATGAGTTGGAAGGTTTGAGTCAGGCATAGCCCAGCTCATCATCTGAAGCTGTTGTCCCTGGCAATGGATAAACCTCAGCCCCCATTGAAAATGCCACTTGGATTGGTTGGTTTGGAACAAACACCCAGCTCCTTGGGAGAAGACTCAATCTCCAAAGCAGAAGTGGCAGATTCTGGTCTACAGCTGGTGCAGAGGAGTGGGAGGGAATCAAGGTGAAGACTATTTCTCTTGTTCAGTAAAACCATTGCTGATTACACAGCTCTGCTTGGGCCTGTTCCAGGTCTGTTAAAGTAAATGGAAAATCTTCCCTTGACATAAACAGGAGCTGGCCCCAGCTCCAGGGATTAAAGAGTGTACAGATCCTCACAGGGGAGCAAATCCAGGGATTAAATAGTGTACAGGTGGATCCTCACAGGGGAGCAGTTCCAGGGATTAAACAGTGTACAGGTGGATCCTCACAGGGGAACAAATCCAGGGATTAAATAGTGTACAGGTGGGTCCTCACAGGAGAGCAACTCATGATCCTGCTGAGCCAGTCCCTGATGAGTTTATTTTATATTCTTGTAATTTTATGTGTTTCATGTGCTGTCTTGGCTGGTGGTCACCTCCATGGTCACAGTGGGCTTTGTCCAGCTCAGGTTGGTCCTGAGCTCTGGGGACACCAGCTGCAGCACCCATGGGGATATGTGTGAGCCCTGCTCCAGAAATGGAGGGGGTAACCCCACAGATTATCATAAGATGCCAACTTCTGGACAAGGTGATGCCTTTGTGGGTTACAGAAGGTCCTGGTTTGTCACTCTGTTCTTTTGAGTTCTTCTAAGCCTTCTGATGTTTACATTCTTGTAATGAACTTTCTCACGGATTTCATGTAAATAATTAATTGTTTTGCATTCTTCTCTGGAGGAGGAGAAATTTGATGGACTGCTAGCTTGTGCAGTGCCATTAGAGAGGTGGCACTGTCATCCTCCAATCCACTGTCACTTTTGGAAATCTATGAACATTAGAGTCAGAAATTAAACTGCCCTCTTTTTACCTTGGAGATTACAGTGTCCACCTCATTTTATTTTGTGTCCTAGAGTGACACTGGTTGGTAACAACCACTTGTCTGTGAGCAGCTTTCTCTGAGACACAGGGAGCTGGCACCAGAGAGGGACCTTAGCTGGGCCTGGCAGCTCACCTGGTGTAGCACCTGGGAGGCTCTGCATAAATAGTAAATATTGAAGGGAGATGACACAGATATAGAAAGAGATAGCTGGGAAACGGCTTCTGTGAATGGAGCTGTAAAAGCAGCAGATTAAATTAGAGAAAATAGCTTTAAGTGCTTCTTGCTTTTCCCAAGGGAAGGCTGCTCGGCAGGTTTTTCTTCCTTCCTGCTTCCCCTTGTTTTTCTTGCCCTTTACAGTCTTTACTTTTGCTCCTTCAGTTCAGAAGCCTTCCCTTTCCTTGACCCACTACAACCAGTGGAGCCAAGGTGAATTTTCCATTGTTGATCCTTCACTTTCAGGTCTGAGGCTGGTGGCCAAACACTCCTGAGATCAGGAAAGCCATCCTGAGGGGTCTGCCTCAGAGAATGTGATGATTTCAGGAACACAGGAGGCATTTCCACAAGTTTCCAGTTTTCTAGGAGGAGCCCCAGATCATCTGTCTGTTCTCAGCTGTGACAGTGTTCACAGGGTCTTAGGATGAGGGAAGAGATGAGGATCTGACTCCATGTTTTAGAAGGCTTGATTTATTATTTTATGGTATATATTACATTAAAACTATACTAAAATAATAGAAGAAAGGATTTCATCAGAAGGCTAGCTAAGAATAGAATAGGAAGGAATGATAACAAAGCTTCTGTCTCGAACAGAGTCTGAGCCAGCTGACTGTGATTGGCCATTAATTAGAAACAAGCAACATGGGCCAATCACAGATGCACCTGTTGCATTCCACAGCAGCAGATAATCATTGTCTGCATTTTGTTCCTGAGGCCTTCCAGCTTCTCGGGAGGAAAAATCCTAAGGAAAGGATTTTTCATAAAAGATGTCTGGGACACTCAGCAATCTGCATGGCCTGCTATGCCACACACTGAGCACTCAGCAGCTCTGCACACGCAGTTGGTGCACAAGAGGAATCTTCTTGGAGAAATGTAAACACAGGTGAGGTGGGTCAGGAAACATCTGTGTGGGAGCTAAGGGTGCTTACAGAGCTACCTCATGAAGCAAACCTTACTGTAGACATGGAAGAACATCATCAGAAGGTGTGAAGGACGTGCCTCAAGTCATGGAAATCTCTGGTGGTTGGTGCTCCAGAAAGAATTCCTGGAGCATCCAGTGGCATGGGGAAAGGCAAGCGCCCTTGCCTGGACAGCAAGGGGTCATGAGAAGAGAAAAAACCCCATCAGGATGTTATATTAAAAGCACATCTGTGCACGGTCTGGAATGGTAAATACATTTTCAGGCTCCCCTCATAAAGCTGCAGTGTTTAAAAGTGCTGATAAAGTGCATTCCAGCGTCCTTGAAGTGCTGCAGTGCACCACACACACCACGCAGTGTTTATCCGGGATCGGCCGGAGATGAATGGGCTGTATGTGTGCAGGGCAGGGATTCATGGGGTGCCACCAGAAAATGGGGCTCAGCTGGCTTGTCCTGGCCCTAGACACCCTGGGCACTGCATTTCACTGTGCCCAGAACAGGCTGGGAAGCTGCTGGCACAGCAGGAAGGGATCAAGCAGCTCTCAGCATCCCTCACCACTGCCCCGTTTGTGTGGGACATGACAGATCTGTATGCAGCCCATAACAACTGCCCCACTTTTTAAGAGAGAGGCTCACAAATTCTGGGCTGGGGCTTCTCTCTCCTCTGCCAGGTTTTTCTTGTAGGTTTATTATCACTCATCATGCTGCTGAATTCTTCTTAAGCTGCCCTTTCTATTCTGCCCTCTCCTTGTGCACTCACAAGCCTTTCTTGGGGTGTTGATGCTCTCAGACAAGCAGTTTTCTCTCCCCTGGCTCACAGAGGAGCATCCATTCTTCCCACCATATAAGAAAACTATTTAGACTCCTTATTTAGTTCCTCTGAATAACAGGGCCCTTTGAGAATGGTTTGGAATAGAAGTTTCAAAGCTCTGTTTGCAGCACAAAGCAGGAGGTGAAGATGGATGGTTTGGAAAGCAGCTGCAGAGTTGGGCCAACACCTTTCTGAGGCTTGGCTGTGCTCAGGCTTTAGTGGAAGCTGTGATCTATTATAAACTTCAACAATTTGCAATACAAGGTTTGGGCAAGGGCTGCTAAAGAGTTTATCATGTAAGACAATATTTTGTAATTGAAATGCCTTGGATCATGCAGTGTTGTGAAGCATTTCTTGCTGCTATTTGGGCTCTGACTGCCTAATTAAGCATCTTTATAATAAATTGGTTAAAAATGACTGGATCTGAAGGGAAAGGAAGAAACAGAGCTTGGGAAGGAGCTGCATTCTAGAAGGTGATTGTGTAGGAGAGAGGGAGAGGAGAAAGTTCCAGTCTGGAGGGGCAGCAGGAGGGATGGCTGAGGCTGGAGAGGGGGAGAGCTGCAGGGGAAATGGTGTAATGTCTTGGTCCTGCCTGAGCAGTGGTGAAGGAAGCAGTGACAGAGGTGGTGAAGGTGGATTTGGGAGACAGACAGAAGCCAAAAAGAGACATTTCAGACACAGAAGACAGCCGGGACACAGCAATTTCTTGTGACATAAGCTGCAAAAATGGCAGGCAAAACATTGAACGTCAGCATGCTCATGATGCCCATTTTCCCAAGTCTGATGTAAGTGGATACAGCTCCCCAGGAACTTGTAACTCCTCATGTCTTGCACCTCTGGAGAACACTTTCCTGGCTGCTGACATCTGTCATGCCACCTCACGCTCGCCGTGCCACTCCGCCACCTGCCCAAACTCACTCACACTTCTGCTCCCATGAAATGTATGAATCATAACTTCCACACCACGGCTCTCTCCCTGCAAGATGGTGCTTCCAGAAATAGCATCCTGCAAGCCAAGAGCCGTGAGATTGCCCGTATGGTGGTGGGGGCCCAAGGAGAGGGAGAGCTGAGGGAGTGAAAGGAAAACAAACCACCCAACAGAGTGGCAGGAGGGAGGGAAGCACTGAGCAGGATCCAGTCCTTTACTGGGATTGTTCTAGTTTGAAAGTTGAGGCTATCAGAGCCCCAGTGCTTGATGAGGTTTGGAAATGGGTCCTTCATTGGGTGAAATATTCTTTGTGCTACAGAAATAGATTTGCTAACATTTCAAACTCGGCTAATGAAGGAGAAGTGTTCCAGCTGAAACACTGTGGGGTACTTTAATGTCACTTCATGGAATCACAGAATGGTTTGGGCTGGAAGGGAACCTCAAGATCATCCACTTCCAACTCCCCTGCCATGGGCAGGGACCTTCCACTATCTCAAGTTGTTCCAATCCCTGTCCAGCCTGGCTTTGAGCACTGCAGGGAGGAGCATCCAGAGCTTCTCTGGCAACCTGTGCCAGGCATCAGCACCTTCACAGTGAAACCTGCAGCATTTCATAACACAAATCCCTTTTTTCCTGGTGTTGGTTTCACATTAGACTTTCCAGTAAGTACAGTATTCCTTTAACCGACTCTAACCCAATCAGATGTTTTATAAACGCATTTGTTATTGGAAATTCTGTGAGGAGCATCTTCTGAGGTGTGGAATAGCCATTACAACTGTGCAGCTCATAATTTATTTCTAATGGTTTGACTTCTTCGTCCACATGCTGTTGTTTATACTCCCTGGACAAATCCTCTAACATGTGGTAAACTATTTCCATATGAATTCATCTTAGCTGAGTCCTAATGCAAACTCTTATTTTTGGTAAATCAGTCTCACAGGTGCCCATTAGAAGCAGAGCTATGTTTATATGAATATTATCGTGCATTAAAAAGGCCAGGGCCTTAGAGTAAATTTTGAGCTGAGGCTAAATCACAGTAGATTACCCATCTAACTAGCTGCAATGAGTGTTTTGCTTAAAAATGGTTCCAGAGATACTGTTTTTGTGTTGCTTTGTCATGAAGACAAAAGATGCCTTTTCACTGCATAAAGGAAATGTTATTTGCAGAAGACATTCTGCTTTTCATAGGGTAAATACTTTGTAGGCTCTCTCATTTCAGTGGTTATATCCACTTTTCTAAGCAGGTCTTCACCTGATGCATTTCAGATGGATATCATTGTGCCCTATTTACTGACAAAATTTGCTCTTCTCCTGACATATAAAAGCGGGTTTGATGTATACCACCAGGGATGGATTTAGCACATCAAATACACCTGCCAAAGCAATGAGGGGGGAAAAAAAGAGGTAGGAAAAACAGAAAAGACTTATGAAAGGCAATATTATTTTTCTTTTAATAGCTGCTATTTAATTCTGCTCACTCCCCTCTACTTTCTGTTCTGTAGACTTAAAATCTGTTTTGTATGAAATCAGCCAGTGAAAGTTCCGCAATTGCCAGATGTTCAGCTGAGTAAAACCCTCAGTAAAGACTTTTGGAAGGTCACTTCCTGGAGAACCAGCCTTTCCCCTGCCATCCAAATCGAGGTCTGGACTTGCTGAATCTTTTGATCAAACACTGTCTGCCGTTTCTCTAAGTCAGTATTTATTCCCGTGTGGGACAAGGAGCTGGACTTCAAATGAACCTCATGGATTCCTCACAGCTCAGGTTATTCTGTGAGTGATGCACAGAGGAATGGAAGAACTGACCAGTCAGGGGGGCAGTGCCATTAGAAGTTGCTCTCACTTAATCCCTGCCAGATTCACATTAGTCTCATAAAATGGATTCATAAGAATATATTATTATTCATTATATCCATAATAAACTGTGTGAGAGTCTCTTTAGAGAAGGTTTGTGGTCAGACCAAAATGCCGGGAATTTCCGCAGCATTTGCAAGTCTTTAGGAACAATGGGGAAGGAGGGGGAAAAGCCGATAAAAAACTCTCCTGGCTGTCGCAGTCCTATCGGGGATGTTTCAGCTGGCAGGGAAGCCGGGTGGTCTGGAGAAACTGGGTAGGAAGCTCTGCTGGGAGTTCCTCTCTTGCATGAAGCATTTTGTGGGTTTTGGTGTGAAATTAATTTTTTTTTTTTTCCAGTGAGGTTGACCAAAACCAGAATCACAGCATCACAGCATCTCAGAATGGTTTGAATTGGAAAGAACATTAAAGATGACCTCGTTCCATCCCCCTGCCATGGCAACTGGCATTTGGTGGGGGAGAGAGTGTCAGCTCCATCCCAGTACTCTGTCAGACACAGCTCTGACCATCTGACTTAAAAGAACCTGGAAAACAGACTGGGAATGCCTGGGGGGAAAAAATAGCTGTCCTGCAGCACTGCAGATGCCAAAGCAAAGTGCTCGCCCTACATGTGACAAAACCTGCTGTTCCCATGCCCTAAACGAAGGTGGGGAGAACATGCAAATTGTGTCCTCATCAAACGTTTGGAAATAAAAATACAACAACTTTGAAACTGCAGGAGGCTTTTCCAGATTAGTCATCCTGCAGCAGTTTTGTTCCCAAAAACCGAATGCCCGTACTAGGCAGAGGGCCATCCTCCTAACTGGTATCAATCAGTAACAGCTCCATTCATTGGGATGGACCACATTTAGCCCATCTGGGCATTAATTTGTCTTTCTGACAAGACTTGAAGGCTCACTTTGACGTGCTCAGGAGCTGAGGCTGCCAGCAGTTGTTTCTTTCCTTGGCAAACCTCTCCGGTGCTAACACAAGCACTTTTTTCCCCTTACAGCATGCACAGGCACCACAGAAGGGCTCAGTTGCTGCTTGTAATGATCTCATGTGTTTTTGGAGCTCAGCCTTTTACGAGGGTGGTGCCTGGGGTGCAGACAGATGGGCTCTGCCCACCTCTGCTCTGGATGCTTGAGGGATCTCCCAGGTCTTTCCCCTACAGTGTAATTTTGAATCGTGTCTCTTTTATTTGTCTTTTTCACTCATTACCTGCTGTTCACCGCGGGGCTCCTCGGGGCTTTCTCGTTATAAATTTGATTTGGAAGTAGAAATTGGAAATAGAAATCAGTGGTTCTGCGATTACAACAAGGAGGGAGTGTGTCCCAAAGGTTAGCTGGATGCGGTTTGACTCAGGCTCTTGATACAGAGCTGGAAATTGAAACCATTCTCTGTTGATGTCCCTTTGGATGTCTACAAGAAAAAGACTACCTGGCTCTTTTCCTGGACGTGAGGCTCATCAGGGAAGCAGCACATGTGCTGATGTCTGGAAAAATAAGCAGGCATTGCTAGCAAGGTGAGAGAGTATTTTTATTGAGAAAATTTAAAGAAATATGGTTCTGTTCAACAGCCATATCTTAAATTGAAAGGAGGAAAGTTTTCTGTGTAATGAGATTGAGGCTGATATTAAAGATAACCTTAAATGTGGCCTGAAAGCAAATCAAATCCCCTGCCTCAGTTGTGAGTCAGGCAGTGAAGTGAATACTTAAGGCAAAACCAGGTAGGGGAGTGATAATGAGGCTTTGGGTGCCAAAATTACCACATTCATGAGAAGAGCCAATTTCAGACTTGAGTGCACTCGGGCTGGTGGCAAGGGGACAGAAACAAGGCAGAAAATCTCCAGCCCAGAGCATGGAAAATTCACATTCAGTAGCAATGGTGGCTCTTCAGTGCATCAAACTGGGGAAGTGGATGATGACTGAAGGTACAGGAAAGACAGATCTGTGTATAGGGAGAGATGGAAGCCCACGGCTGTCACCCCAATTACATGGATATAAATGAAAAATAAAGCATGAAGTTAAATAGAAAATTGGAGAGAATGCAGCCCGAGTCTAGTAAAGACAGGGTAGATGTATAAACCTGATATCTTTGAAAAAATAATGGATTTTTCTAGATGTAGATTAGATCTGTGGCATTTCCTGGCTGGATTCAATGAAGTGAATATAGTACCTTGTGAAAAATGGTGAGGTGACCTGACAGGGGAAGAATAATACAAGAACTGGAGGTGAGGGGATATAAAAGTGTCTAAAAGGAAGAACCAGTGGATTTTGCTAAAAGGTGAATTTTGGGGAGAGTGGGAAGAAATTGCTGGGGAAGTCCCTCAAGATCTGGCCTTGAAATGAGGTCTAATTTGTTGTCAGTGCGCTTGTGACACAAAGTCCTGGAGCATCTCCTGGAGAGCAGAGGGTGACTTTGTAGAGGGAAGGAAGAGTGCTGGGATGGGACAGCACGGCTGCAGAATCATGGGAGTTCCCACTAAGAGGGCCCAGTTCCCTTGTTTGGATAGAAACAGGAAAAGAGATGCCTGTGGGTATTAATACAGTCCTGAAATATTAGGAAGTCTGGTGTGAAAAAGAGGTGGCTGGAGCTCATAAGGGCAGAGAACAATGAGATGAGCTGGTTTGCTTGGCATGGAGCTGAGTTGAGACTGAGTGCATGGTGGGAAACAAAGCCAGGGATAGAAAGGCATGATGATGGTGTTCATAAAGGATAAGTTCCCACCTGGTCCCCAGTAACTTGTCCCTTACTAATTCAGATGGCACAATCACACCTGGGGCAATGCAGGGGATCCTTTGGTTCAGACGGTCTTCAGGTACCAAAAGCAGCTGCAAAAAGGAAGGAAACAAACTAAACCTGACCTGCAGCAAGCCTAGATGTGAGTCACAACTTTGAATGCAAGGACTGCAAACTGGTGTGGTAGAACATTGTGGAGCCTGTGGGGTGTCCATCACTTGGGCTTCTTGGGTGCTATTTACACCATGTAAACACCCTTGGAGAACTGAAAGTGTTGTCTGACAGAGCAGAACACCTGCGCTGGGTTGAGGTGGATCTTTTCCATGAGGTTTTGTGGTGGGACTTGCCCCAGCAATGGGGGCACTTTTAAAGGAAGGAATGGGTGCATCCCATTTGAGCTGCTGCTTTCAGCTGCCAGAGTTGGCTGTAGATGCCAACAAGGCTATCTGAATAGTTTCAATTTTTGTGCACCTCTTGGAAGCCTCAGGCTATAGGAATTCATCTCTGTCCTCTAGTAAGAGCCTTCTGAGGGCTTTTTCCATAATCCAGGCAAAGAAGGCAATAGATTCATCTGCCAGCTCTGGGTCTGTCATAGAGGCTTTGTTACATCAAAGGTATTTCTTCCAGTAGTTCTTCCTTTTCTGAGATGAATAGAATAAATTAAAGGAGAATTTTTAAAGAGCCTTTAAAAAAAAAAAAACCCTTTGTGGTTTTTGTTTGTTGTTGTATTGTTTTCTAATTCTTTTTTAAATAAAAGTCCTTGATGTAGCAGAAAAATAATACACGATATGGGCGCACTGGGGAAAACTAATCCCATGGCTCTTGTTGCTTGTCAGGAAGCCTGGATTGGTGATTCCTGCTAGTGTGGCATGCTTTCAGGCTCTCTCTGAGTGCATATTTTCCTCCCTGATTTAACAGTATTACTTAACACATACGTGACACTTTTCATCTTAAAGGATGCTGGGGCACTTCACCACCTACATACAGCCCTGGCAAAGAGGCAGAAAATAGCAGGCACACTTAAGAGAACATCTTGTGGCCCCACAGATCCTGAGTGAGAACCCTCTAGTGCAGTGCACTCTCTAGGTGGAGTGTCACCTATTAAGGACAGAAGGCTGATGCAGGAAATGTTGTGTTAAAATGGAAACTTAAAAACCTTGCAGGTGGTCACTGTTGAGCATTATCATGACCAAATAAAGTTTTGAACGGTATGGTGATTATTACAGTTATTAAAGAAGATGTATGGTGATGATGTTCCCTTTAGCCTGTGAGAGGTGAGGTCTCAGCTTAATGCTTGTGGGCTCTGAGCTCATTGAAGTATCCTTCTTTCTTACTGCTCCTAATTAAATCCACACCTGAGCACGTCTGTAATTTACTGCAATAGCCTCTTCTCTCCCCCTTGGATATTCCTGTGAAATACCTTTGCCACCAAAGGCAGAACTTCTTTAATCTTTCTCCCTTCTTCATTAAATTCACAGCTTTGGTAATTTGCAGATACTGTGGAATCTGGCCCTGTTTTCCACCCTGCAGACTTGCAAGGCAACAACATCATTTAAGCACCATATGGTTCTCAACAAAGTCAGGTTTCAGATCCAACCTAAACAGTTTAATATTATCAAAAGCCCGAGCTGGCTGCAGCAATAACAACCCCTGCTTCCTCTCCCTGCATTGTGTAACCAGAGGAAGAAAGCTCTCAAAGCCAGCAAGCTGCTGTGATCTTGAACAGGGGCTTCAGGGCTGGGGAAAAGCCTTTGTAGCACCTTCATTATGATCACAGGACCAGTGCCCACCTGGACCACAAAGGAAGTGCAAACCCAGGTCTGGTTTCAATTAGGATGCCTTAAAAACACAGACCAGGTTTAGTTCCTATTGTTGCCATGTACAATTAATTTATTTGATGTTTAGGTTTTAATGAGAGAATGTTACATTCCTCCAAGCTGCAGAACACACAGTTGTCTCTATTATATTAATGTATATTTGGCTTTTTCTCTTTTAGGGGCTGGGATCCCAGTTCCCAGCAAATATAATGCAGGTAAATATTTTCTGTCAGGGTTCATGTATTTGGCATGAGGAGGGGGGAACAGGGGAGCTGGGCTGAGTGTTCATTCCTCAAGCTGCACTCGTGGTCCAGTGTTTGGAAAAAACTGAGTCTTCCACTTCCTCACTTAATAGACTAAGAGGTCTCTGTAGATGATGAGTAATGCTGCGTGGAACAGATGCCAAAATGGAACAGGAGCCCTGAGACAGCTTTTGTTGCAGTACCTTGTAGCAATCAGGAATGATTTCCCTCCTTGAGCTGTGATGCTATCAGCTGGCTGAGGACCCTGCCCTGAGTCACAGCAATCCCACAGACATCTGCACTGCATCAGGGGGACAGCAGTCACTGTGCTGGGCTCACACCCTCCTGACCCACATGGAAATTGGCACCCTGAGGGCTCCTCAGCCTTCTGGGGCTTGTCTTGCCATGGAGCAGTGTCCACCCTCTGAGATACAGCCTGGAAAAGGGATGGGAAAGACATTTATGCCTGTTAGGTAACAAACCTAAGAAACCGTTTCCATTTACCTGTTGGGAGCTTCTACTATTTATAGGAGAATAATAAGAAAGTGTAAGTGGTGGTTTGATGTAAAAGGAAAAAGCCATTTACAGATTAATTAGCATTTTAAAAAGCCACAGGGGCTTTTTAGGAGAAAGCTATATGGAGCTACCAAATGAAGAGATTTATGCAGAAGCAATGATCTACAAGTGTTTTCTTGGTAGCTTACAGGAGGGTGAACATGTTGTTAGAGCTATCAGCAATGGGGTGTCTGTTTGTTATCTGGGACAAAATAAATCATCTCTGTAACACAATGCTTCTTGTGGAGTGACAAAAGCACCCAGATGTGGCCTTTCCTACCAAGCTGCAATGTAGGATATACTGGAGAGAGGTCAGATACAGCTCCCTAGCAAGAAAAGGATTATCCCAGCAGATTATAAGCAGGTCAATTAACAAAATAGTCCTTTCCTACAAGGGGCTGACCCCAATGTAGCAGG
The DNA here is from genome assembly GCF_027887145.1 of Ammospiza caudacuta. NCBI lineage: Eukaryota > Metazoa > Chordata > Aves > Passeriformes > Passerellidae > Ammospiza > Ammospiza caudacuta. The sequence continues at coordinate 61,279,458 of NC_080598.1, read as the reverse complement.
ACAGGTACTGTAGATGAGGATGCAGGGGATGCTCGTGTTCTGTATTGTCTTTCCTGCAGTACGTGGATTGAATAAGGGGTTTGTGATCTCAGCATTTGCATATTGATATTGGGAAGAGCTCCCCGAGGAAATGGTGGAGAGATTTTGCACAGGGAGCTTTCAGGGAAGATGTGAAATCAAAAAGGATTGTGAGTTGACAGTCTGGGAAAAGTCAACTCATTCATAACAAAAGGCAGAACTCAGCCTCTGGGACACAGAAGGCAATCAGGGGGAAAAATCTCAATTCTTGCTTGGTGTGCCTGTTTGTTTAGTTTCTGCTGTGGAAAAAGGAATATTGAATGTTACTTTACATGCAGTAAATTAGGTGTGGTCATGTGATAAAATCATATTAGGCCTTGCTGAAATCTTGGTTCTGCCAACAATAAGCCTGGTTGGATTATATCAGGAATAAGTTGCTAACACATGGTTTACCAGCGGTGTTTTTGCCAGATGCAGCTATTTGGCTGGAAAGCAGAAGGGCCCTTGTACCCTGAAAACAGCCACCTTCCTGTAACCCCAGATCTGCTGCTGATGTGGAACAGCACCACTGAAGCCTTCAGAAATGTAGTATTGGATGGTTAAAAAGAGTTGTTTTCCACACTGGGTTTTGCCTCCTCCTCTGACTTTGGCATCCTAGAAAGGCAGGCAGGGGGAATGATGTTTATGCACTTGGGGTGTTTGTGGTGATTTCACTGCAGAGTCCAGCTGGGCCCAAGGACAGCCCCACTAAGTGCTTTGATTCCAAACCAGCAGAGGTGAATTCATGGCAGGCTGGAAAGCACATCTCAGCTGGGTAAAGTGTCCATTAAAGTGAGCAGGAGCAGAGCCAGCAAAGTGGCTGAAAGCTGAACAAAGGGCTCCACCCAATGTCCCTCACGCCCATGGGAGCAGCAGCCCAAGGGGCAGAGGGGATTGTGTTTGTGGGATAGATCATGATAGGAACAGTGCAATGGGGAAGAAGGTAAGGGAGTAGGAGTCTATTTTTAGGCTGGTGCAGATTTTGAAGTTTATAATGAATTTTCATTCGCAGAAAGAGGTGAGGCTTTCTGTTCTGGAGTGGATGTAAATTGTTATGGGGACTAAACTGATTAAGAAGGAGGCTTTGACTGTGTTTGTGATTGTGTTGGAGGTGTTCTTGAGGCTGTTGGATAGAAGAGGAAATGGGATGGAGCCAGATGCTCCATGTGTGGCCTCAGTGGGAAAGGAATGAACATTTTGTGCTTCCCAGCTCTTGCAAGGTGACCTGTGGCCATGTAGGAGGCTGTGAGCAGAAATAACTCAAGGAACAATTACAAAGGCCCCACTGCCTTGGATCCATGTGACCAGGACACCCTTGTTCCTTCTAATTTCAGTCATGTTTGCACTTTGACCCTCACTATGTCATGGTGGGTCTGCCATCCTGTAAAACCAAAAGATTCTCTGGGATTTTTACATTTCTCCACTGGAAGGGTGGCCAAGCATTGGCACAGGTTGCCTGGGCAAGTGTGGGAATTGCTGTCTCTGTCTCACACAAGCTGTGGATGTGGTGCTTAGGTTGGTTTGGTGATGGTTTAGTGACAAATCTGGCAGTGTTGGTTAATGGCTGGACTCAATGGTCTGACCTTTTCCAACCTGAATGATTCTGTAATTTTAAAGGTGGAGTTTTTGTTGTTTTTCTGTAGGTGTGAGTTATCTGAGTCTGGTTGGGAATTCAATAAAAGTTGCTGCTCATTGATGATTTGTCTGGGAATCCTTTGCCTTTGAAGGATGTGTTCCTTTCTTTTTGGGGGAGAAAGGGCTAGTTGGTTACCTGATGTCTGAGCTGCTCTTGCAATCTCACCTCATCCATCTAAGCCCTGCACCTGCTGTATTTGAGCAAGACAAGGGTTGCAGTTTCTCCACATGTTTGGAAATTAGGAATGACAGATGAGGGTGTCATTTGAACCTTTCCATTCCTGTGTGGAAGTGTACAATTTTATTAATTTTTGCCATGGCTAAATAAGCTGTTTTGGTCCCCAGCTCATTCACAGATTTGACTAAATTAGCTTCACTCAGATTTTCTCCCTAAAACCACCATGGCATAAAGCCAATGACCTTCACCAGGAATCGCAGGGTGAGAAGTTAAAACACAGAAAATCTGCCCCTCTGGAAAGACTCATTTATGGAGAATTGCAGGTCTCCCACCCCAATAAAAGCTTTTCAGCCACCTGGTGTAGAGGTAATGAGATTAGAGCTGTGAACACGGCGTCGTCTCGCTGACCCTCCCGACGTTTCGCGTCTCCATCGCTGTTTGCAGTGTGGTGAGCACTTTTCTGGTTGACAGCAGCAGTGGCAGATGGTGTTTGTTTAATTCAGCTTGTTCCCAGCACGGTGTGGGCGGCTCTTTGCTGTCCAGGTGGGGCCAGGCACAGCAGGATCCGGGACATCCTGCAAGGCTGTGACCACGGGATGCTTCTGGCACCATCGGGGCATTGGTGGGGAGGGAGAGCTGCAGCCCCCTGTGCTTTAACCTTTCTTCTGCTGAGTCTTCTCTACTTTAAAAGTGTAATTTAAGCTTTGCTCTGATAAAACAATTAGGCTGAGGCACACAAAGCTTTTTGAGAGGTGAAGTCTGGTCCAACAGAGGGATGGGATGAAGGAGGTACAGTTGGGGCATGTGAAAGGTGGTGAGGATGCTCAGGGGGTCAGTGGCTTGCAGAAATGGCTGCCATTGTGAAGAACCTGTTCTCACCTGGATTTTAACTTTTAAATCTGTTATAAAATAGTCGGTTGTGGATAATTTTTAAAAGCCCTGCCAATCCCAAAGCAAGTGGACTGTTCTGCGTCATTGGCCCTGGCACAGCCGTGGTGTGGTGGGTCACCCCTTGCAGAGCACATCCTCCCTAAAAATGCACAGGGGAGAGTGGCAGGGGGAGAAAGGCTGTGTGTTTGTGGATCTGTGAGGTGTCTGAGGGTGGGTGTGAGAGAGGGACAGTGCCAGAAGGGGAAATGTGACCCTGCACTTCATCCTTCCTGATTGCAGCTATGATTTCCATTAATGGGAATCCAGGATGTTTCATTGCATGGTTTGTTTAATCTAAATTTCACATTCAACTCCCCTGCAGACAGGTTGAATGAACGGTTTGTTTTCCCTGTTTCACCCCACATGGTGCTGGAGACTCTCTCAGAGATAAACAGGGGCTGCTCTCCTGCCTGGGTGGGTCTCTAGTGAAAGGGTCCCAGGAGATGTGGCTGGGAACAGCAGCTCTCTTCCATCTTCTGACATCCTTCAGTTCATGTTTCACCTCCTGCAGCATCCATCCTGCAGCAGGGCCACCATGGATGCCACCTGTGCCCAGCTTGGCTGTCCCTCCCCTGGACACAGAGGAAAATCTGGAGGGTGTGGGGCCAGGTTCCTAAAGGATGAATGAAGGACTGCTATGGAAAGGGATAAAATTCAGCCTAAGCACACTAAAATGAATCCTGTAGGAGGCAAAGCTGATCTGGGACTGGCTGTTCTGTGTGCTGGTAACAGAAAAACCAGTGTGGGGTGTGACTTTCCACGTAGCCCAAAAACTATGCAGAAAGTGATTCTGTCCCAGCAGAAAATCTGCTGGGGCTTGTAACATGGAGAAATCTCCTTTGGGTAAGCACAGCTTGATCGAAATCTCTGCCTCAGACACGCCAGCCACTCTCTAAACATGGAGTGTAATGGCTTTTGTACTCGTAGATTTTTGCTTCTCAGCTTGGATTGGGATCACATGTTGCAGTACCCAAAATTAGAGCTAGAATGGGGAGCCTTGCATATTCATTTCTTGCTGAAATCAGGCTCCACTGAGGCTCCTTAGCATTTTACTGATAATTCTCCTTTGCCAGCAGAACTAGGCATGGGGCCTAATCATGCCCTTATTAAACTCACTGGAAGTTTTGATGTGGATTTCAATGGCACCAGCACTTTTTCCCAAAGGGACACTAATGTGGTTTTTTTCCTTTTTTTTTTTTTTTTTCCTCTACAGCTCAATCTTGCAACTGGTTTCTGCTGAGTTTTGCTGATTTCCTTCACAGGACCAGTAGCCCTTGCAATGGGCAAATAAACATAAATAGTTCCCAGAAATGGACCCAGATAAAGGGCCCTTTCAGTTAGAAATTAGAAATTTAGTTTGAAGTTTACTTGGAAATTCCCACATCTGGAATTCCTTTTACAGTAAAATGACTGGGATCAGGAAGTGTTAGATCGCAGCAAATTCCAGTTTGATTGCTAGCAGGTGCAAATGCAAATAAGGAAAGCATCATACCTGCACTTTGGATTTTGCCTTCCCAAATCCTCCAACAAAAACTCATTAGATTTTTGGTTTTTATCCCATAGAAGAAAATTAGAAAATTACTGACTTTCAAGTTGGTTTCCTTGCTTCCTTTCAAAATGAAAGCATCACTTGGAAACATGTGTGCCTCCAAGTCTGCTTGGAAGCAGGGCTGCCCCCTCTAACCCAGCTCATTTTTTTTAATTCCTTGAAGGTGCCGAAAGACCCCCCAAGAGCTTTTGATCTTTGAAGCTGTTTTATTACTACCCAAAAAATTATAAGCACAAGAAAAAAATATTTATTTAAAGGTGGGAAAACAGCGAACTCCTGGGTGAGACAGATAAATTAAAAGCTGGAAAACTAATCTCCAACCTGGCCTGTGAGTTTTGGCAAGCTGAATGTCCTCATCCTGCTGGTCACTGTATATATCCAGAGAAAGTCTCCCTGTCCCAAAGTAAGTTTTTTTGCCCAACCTTCTCTAGGTTTGGAGTTGGACAAGCAAGGAGGCTCTGAATGCTTCTGGTGAATCCAGTCTTACTGATAAAAAGGATAAGATCTGTCAGAAACTGGAACACTGGGAAGTCTTGGGAGAGGGGTGTGAAGGAGATCTGTGAAGTCATGCAGGGTGTGGAGTACAGCAAGGCAACAAAAGCCTCCCTAATGCCCATCAGTGTCCAGGAAGATGTAAAACCTCAAGGAAGTAGTTTTTTACAGGGTGGATCAGAAAGGGATCATGCTGCATCCTGTAGCTGTAGAAGCCAAAGATTTTTAAAGGGTTTACATAGATAGACACATTTATGGGTGACAGACCCACCTGTGGCCATCAGGTGAAAATAGGGATTTGGGAGATGGCCATCAGGTGCAAACTGAGATTTGGGAGATGGCCACCTGCTCAGCAGCAGGCAGATCTACAGTGCAAGACCCTGGGAAAGGCCCTTTGTCCATCCCTCATTTCTTACACACGTCCTCACTTCCCATGGGATCCCTTATCCCCCCATCCACAGGGACAAATAAGCATCTCTGTGAGTTTGTCCTCCTGCCCTAATTTGATGTCACTCTTTGAAGTACTGCCAATGACAGAACTCCTCCTGAACCCTCTCTGTGTCATTGCACAAAAAAGCCCCCTCTCTGCCAAGGGAGGCCCATGGTATTTCATCTTGCTCGAGGCAACAGATGAGAGAGTTTCCTCTTTTATGGGTTTAGCTCAGATGTAGAGCCCACAGTGTTCCCTGGCAGATTATTAAAGCATTAACCATGCTCATTTAATAGCATTGAGATGCAGATAAGATGCAATGTATCATGTATTGTATTCCCCTCCCAGAGTGGCTGAGCATGTTTCTTAATGTCAAGGGCAGGTGTTTTTGTGTGATACCTACTTAGTGGCATTTATGGTGATATTTGTTCCAGGGTTGCAGTTCATATCGTGTCCTCTGTTTTGTTACACTCTGAGGTTAAAATGCATGTCTGGCACATCGTTTATTCAATTATTAAAACATCTTAATGAAGGTTAACAGCACAGAGCAGCACGGCAGGGCAGAGCCGACACGCGTAAATCTGCCAGGCGGGAAAGGCATTGGGAAAGGCATTGGGAAAGGAGTTGGAAAAGGCTTTGGGAAAGGAGTTGGAAAAGGCTTTGGGAAAGGTGGCTGAGCAGCACATTCCTTTTGGAACCCAGGACATCCCTCTGTCTGTCCTGGATGGCTCAAACCCCTGCCAGGGACCTCAGAGACCTTGGCACAGAGTCAAAACCGCCTGTGCCTTCCATTTTAGCCCATGGAAAAAATTACCAACTTTGTGTAAAGATTTACAAGCCACAAGAGTTTGAGTAGAATGATAGTGAATTTGTCACAGAGTGAAAAAGTAGAATTTTGGGGTTTCTAGAATGGGGCTCAGGGTCCCAAAATGGAGGAATTTAGAATGGGGGTTCAAGAGGCAAGATGGAGGAATCTGGGAGTGTTTTGTCCTTCTTTGTCCTTCTTCCTAGCCTCCATCTTGTGGGTGATGGTGGTGGCACTTTTGGATTGGTTTAGGGTAGGAACACACTGTTCAACATAGGTGATAAGTATTGGAAAAATATTGTAAATACTGTACATGTAGTTTTTAGTATAAAAAGACAACACTGCCCTGAAGGTGGGCAGTGTGCCTCTGACTGACCTGCTGAACAGACCTCAGCAGGTCAGGGAAAGAATGTTATAGATAATAGAAAAATAAACAACCTTGAAAACCACAGCTGAAGAATTCTGGCTCCTTCTTTGACTGCCAGGCTGGAAAAAGAGACTTTCTAACACATCTCAGAGTCACTCTGACCAGCAGAGATTCTAAGGTCTCCCCAAGTGCAGATGGGGCAGATTAAAAGTGCATAAAAAATACTGCCAGAAAACAGCTCTGAGTACAATCCTGCTGGGAGCCAGAGCTGGAAAGATGAAACAAAGAGCTATAATGGGTGTCCCTGCTTTCAGCTGCCAGGAGCACTGAGGTAAATGGGACATTTTGGCTCTCTGTCTCTCTTGCTGATCTTGGGTGAACCCTTCTGAGCTTTGAAGCACCAGCTCTGGTGCAGTATGTCTCTGAACAGGTCTGGTTAGGTTCCTCAGGGCTTTAGGAGCATTCTGGGACTCTGCTCTGCCAAGGAGAACAATTCTAGTGACTTTGCAGACAGAGAAATTGCCTCTGTGGAGCCCCTGAGTCTGGGCTGATCCCAGCACAGGCCGTGTGATGGCACTGGGCTAGAGCTAACCACCAGCACAGGTATCCTGCAGTGCCCATGAAGGAGCTCAGGGCTGCAGAAATGGTGTCCTTGTCTCTTATTCACCCTGGGAAAAGGCTCCCTAAAACCCAGGAAAGCCCTGGGCTGCAGTTTTGCTCCAGCAGCTGCTGGGATAGTGTTCAAATTTTTTTGTTCCTTTAGCAAATATGAGTTGAAGCCTAGGAAAGTGTAAGAGGACTTTGTTGTCATTTTACACAATATTGTTAAGGAATAAGTCAAATTTCCAAATTAGTCTGGGGTCAGGAAAAATTCTGTAGCTGTCTCTGAGTTATCTACAGCTGATCTGTCACCTAAGCCTGATCTCAGGCTAAAGGGCTTGATGGATTAGTTCTACTTCATCAAAGAAACAATGATACTTGTGATTCCCACCAAATATCCCTGGCCATCCCAAAATGCTTAAATGACACTTTACTCCCCCATCCTTGGGTGAGAGCCCAAGAAAGCAAAGAGATGTGCATTGTGCTCAGCAATTTGTTGATGTGTTTACCAACTGCAGTGACATTTGTTGCCCAGTGGTACAATGCTTAATTGAATTGTTGCCTTGTTAATTTTTTAATCAACTCATTTTAATCTTCTAATGACTTTGGAGCAGTAGAGGTTTTCCAGACCAGGATATGCTGATAACCTGGGGCTTTGGGAGCCAGTTTGAATGATCTTCAGTAAATGAAGTCATTCCGCTGTACACTGTAGTTTGCACAGAGATGGTTGTTTAAGATTTTACAGCTGTCTTAGACACAAAAGCCAAAATCAGCAGCAAAGGTATTTCCTGTCTTCTTCCAGAGTTGTTCCTGTGCCCTTTGCTCATATTTACTTATATTTAATTATTTAATTCATTTCTCTTGAGATGCAATGATTTGTCCCAGAGTTCAAGTGCTCATAATGTGCCCATGCAGCTCAACAGCCATTCACTGATACACTCCATGGCCCTGCAAGCATCACCTGCCAGTCCTCTGGTAGCCCTGCTGACATCACCACTCCCCTCCCCAGAGGTAATTCATCACTCACTGCCTCATTCTCCCCATTTCATTCACACCCAGCAGTGCCAATGCCCAGAAAATGGTCACAAGAAGAGAAAACACTCCCGGGCATGATGTTGGTATGGTTGGGAGGACACTGCTGTGCTTATTCCTTCCCTGCACGTCTGCAGGTCAGTGCCTTGCCAATGAATATGTCACAGCTCAGACTGATGGAGAGGAAGACAGAGTTTTCCCCCAGAACTTGCTCATCTTTCACTCTGCTCAGTCAGGTTTGGGAAACATAAAATAGACCTTTCAAGCATATAAAGATCACCAGGGTAGAACATTTACCAGGAGTTAATGGGGAAGTAACATAAGTGTCGTTGATGCAAAGGAAAGCTCTCCATCACCCCAGTTTAAGTCCCAAAGGCAACTCTCTGTGACACTTCCAACATATAAACAGTGTAGTGAGAATAAATATAATATATGGGCTTTGCCAATGCAAATGAAAAGCAATTATCCCAAATCGCAGTCTTAATTTATAAGCAGTCAGTATAATTTGAAAAACTGAAATCTGATGTTGCTAAATCAAATTCCTGTAATTCCACTGGGCATTAAGCACATAATAAGATTACACCGTGCACTGAGCATGTCCTTGTTAAATCTGCTGGCTACTGCATTTTTATTGCTCTCCTGGGGGTTTATTGAGTTTACACTTCCAGTAAAAGGTAATGTTTTCACAGTGTCTTTGGTGTGTTGGCCACACAAGTCTGTCTGCAGCAGGCAGAATTCTTAAGCCATATAATTTGCTTACATCCCTTAGTGGCTCAATTGGAAAAATAAAAAGGCTATTAAAAGACACCATGCAGTCGTATATAACCAAATTAAAAATAATAATAATGAATCTGCTGTTCTGTAATCAGTAAGGAAAGGAAGCCATGCATAATGGTGAAGGTCTAGCTGTGAGACAGCTGAATTGATGAGCTCTCCTGCTTAGGCTTGGTTCTGAATGCCTGAATAGTGGTGCTAATACGATATCTGCAATTTATATACAAAAGTGACCTTGAGACTAGCTGCTCTCAAAACAAGCAGGGAGAATGGGATTTCCTTGCAACAGGCTGTCTGTAGTCTTGGGAAACACAGGAGAAGGCAGGGGATAAATGGAGGACACCAAGTAATGTGGATATTGGCCAGTGAAAGTCCCTGTCAGAGCATGGCATTTCCTAAGGGAGACACAGAGATGAAATGTGCCATTTTAGGAGGCAAAAAGCTAAGAAGAAACAAATTCCCTCCCAGCAAACCAATGCAAGACAAAATGAATGCAACAGAGATACCAAAGAGATTTGCAGATCTGTGAACACTTAGCATGGGCATCCTTGCAGCACCATTTCAGTGTCCTCCTGCAGATGTGCTCTCCTGGTGCTTGATTCCCTCCTGTTTTCTTACAAGAGTTGGTTTAAACTTTTAGGTGTAAAAGTCTTCTTGAACAAGCTTATCATTAATCAGGATAATGCTGGATAAGCTTGATAGATGCATTAATTTACATTTTAAATCTTTGCTGTTGTGTCTGGGGCAATTCCAGTGTCAAACTGTGGGCTCAGATCTCTCCTAAGAAGTAACACTCTTTCATTCACTGGGACCTTATAGGGTTGTGTAATCATCCTGTAATATTTAAATCTCATTGCTTCTGAAGGGTCATCCTTTGTTCTCCTGCTTAGCTCACCTCCCAGAACACTTTCACAGTCAAGGTTCCAAGAACACCTTGCTTTTACAGATGAATTTTGTCAGAAAAGGACAGACCAAGTGTGAATTCCTCTCTGGGACTGAAGATAATTCTGCTCAGCAGGATTTGTGATGGCAGCATGAGAACAGTGTACCCTGTGACCACTTACAGAGCCCCAAACTTCTGCTTAGGACCGGGTCTGAACTGGAAGACTTTCACAGAATCACAGAATCATGGAATGGTTTGGGTGGAAGGGGATTTTCAGGACTGTCTCTTTCCAACCCCCCTACCCTGGGCTAGATTCGGGTACGGGGGTTGGAATCCCAACCCCCCTACCCGGATCTAGCCCACCAGATCAGGTTGCTCCAAGCCCCATCCAACCTGGTCTGGAACACTTCCATGCCAGACATTTCTCTGGCATGATCTTGCACTTTCCAGCAGCTGACTCTTGGGAAGGAGAAAAAAAGAAAAAAAAAGAAAAAAGAAAAAAGAAAAAAGAAAAAAGAAAAAAGAAAAAAAAAGAAAAAAAAAAAAAAAAAGAAAGGAAAAAAGTTGGTTATTTATATAGAATTCCTGATCTGTATACAAAGCTTCCTGGACTGACTTTTTCCTTCATTACTCTTTGTTTTCTGCAGATACAGCATTACAGAGCCAAGCACACAAGAGGTCAGAGTCTCACCTCCGGGGTGTCCTGCTGCTTGTGTGGAAAAAGTGATGGAGGGTCACTCATCGTGCAGTGAGTGCTGTAGCTCTCTGCAGGGACTCATTTTGCTCTGGGTTTAATGATTTGGAAGCTTGAGGGGTTTCATATGTCTAAACCCTCATGTCCTCAAGCCAGTCACCAGCTATTCCTGAAATCTGAATGTCAAGGCCACAGTTTGTGTCAAACCTGCCTGGGTGATTCTGGAGGTTTCTGTTTGAAATGGTTTCTCAGGGGTAGATACACCAAGACTTTGACTGAATTCTTCCATTATTTCAGATTTATTACTGGCAGTGGACAAGTTCCTTTGGGAAAGCCTTAACATGAGATGACAGTAATTCACCAGAAGTTTGGCATGGTTTTACCCTAGGGAACTCTAAACCAGCAAGCCTTCCCATGACATAAACATCACAGAGGTCACAGAGCAATTAGGATTAGGGTTACAAATGTGTTTATCAGTGTCAGGACAATTATGTCTTCTAGCTTTGTTAGATGGGCATCTTGAGACACCTACTTTGGAAAACTTACTGGGAAAAGGAAAAGCTTGAATCATAAACCTCACCAGTGGTGTGTGTGCCATGCAGGCTTGCCCCTTAAATGTTGAAAACATACTGAAATGTTAAAATGTTGAAAATATACTGGCACTGCAAGAAGGACTGGAATTGGATTTTCACTTTTTTTTCCACCACCAAGACCAGGAGGAAGTGAGAAGAAACTCAACACACACAAAAGGAGGGGAACCTTCCCATGTAGGGCCAGTGCTTGTGGGACAACCACAGTGCTTTGATCAGCTTGAATACAGGTGCCAAAAAATTGATGAGGGTTCCAGCAAACACTAAGGTAGTTCATGCAAGAGAGATGCACAGAAACCACATCTGTCTTGTGCTAAAAAGGGCTGGAAGCTGGGGAAGTATCAGTAACTGCTTCCCTGAGGTCAGACTCTTCCACAGCCATCTCCTCTTGAGTCAGGCTGATCTGCGTTCTGATGGCTATGGCCATGTTGGTTTGTTGTGCTACAGCCCTCCACATCTGGACTTTGGGATAAAGTCCATAAAACAGCCCTGGTTGTGCCCTCCCTCCCCTTCCCCCTGACATGCTGCATCCTCTGTGTGGGATTAGAACCATGCAAAGCTCTGACCTTGTGCATGGCACATATCTCATCAGGAAAGTAGGAGCAAGGTGTGTGCTCAGAGACCACTGCCAGAAAATCACCCTGGAGGAAAGGCAGTTTTAATTTATGACCTCAGTTCATCACATGAGCAATAACTCAATTCATTCCTGCTCAGGGGTGGTGCTTTTCCTCTGAAAGGATGAGATGGAGCTTTTCATGAGGACCACACTTGTGTCTCTTTTCCAGAGAGGAAAGATGATTTTGTATGTTTTTCATGCTGTAATCAATTTATTGCTTTGTGGGACTCAGAGCTCCCCAGGAAAGTGTCATGGATTGTGTCATGGTGCACACTACTTGCATGGAGACCTTTGATTCAGCTGGCAGACATTAAAAGAAGACAGAATAAGTTTAGCCAAAATGCTCAGTAATGACTGCATGTGTGCAGCTGCAAGAAGAGCAGTGGTAATTGAGCCAAGAGTGGGAATTATTGGCAGCAGGGTCTGCATTCATGTGTGATTTACATTTTTTTGCCTGATTTATAATTTCTTTACCAGCTGTGCAAGGTCCCTGCTATGTCCCCACCTAACTGCTACCCACCCTGCTGCCTTCCCAGGGCTCTTCAGATCCACAGCTAAGCATGACCTGCTCCTGACATTGGATTCCACTGCCTGAGAGTCAGGGAGGTGCTCTTGAGTTTCTTCCAGCCATAAACATTTGGGGTGATGTAGTGGACTAAGAACTTCCCCTGTATACCTTACCCCAGGTCTGGAGGAGCTGGAAGCAGACTGGGAGCTCAGGAACTGGGGCTGGAGCCAGAGAAACCAGAACCATCAAGGGAAAGCTGTTTCAAGCTTCAATCCAGCTTGTACAACCTAGCCAGTAAATTCCCATCCCAAGGCTTGTCAAAATTGTCCTGACAAGACAGATTTTGTCCTCAATGAATATTTTCTTCCTCCTGTCATCATCAGTGGGGCTGAGAGCTTATTGGCAGCATTAGTGTCCATCACATGCTGGTTTAACACCTCCTTCACCTTCTCCTGCTAGGTGCAGTTTGTGCTCAGGGCAGCTGGCATAGAAAAGGTTAAAGCTGTTGAGGACACCATTCTTTGCAGCTTAAGTAATTTTTACAAAACCCTCAAGAGCCAACTGGTGGGCAGAGGGAGAGGAAACATTCATATAAATATGTCTCTGGGTTAATGGATGCTGCAGCCTCCTCTCCACTTGCTGAGGTAACTTGACATCATTCCAGGAGCAGACTGAGCTGGAGAAGCAGATCCTTGAGTATTCCTAGTCTTAAAGTGGGTTTTTCCTGTGTTTCTATAAGCAAATTAACGACTGAGGTAATGTTCAGCTCCAGCCAGGACTTGCTTGGTCCCATATTTTAGGTGCCCAGTGGGTACAGCAGTCAGAAATATTGCCACAGGTTGGAGACAGACCATGAGTCCCAGCAGTGCTGGTAGCTGCACCCACTGGCTTGCAGAGCCTTCATTTGTAGGATAAAAGGCAGAAAAAGAAGGATTCTTTCTCTGGCTTGTTAAAACACAGGGTTTCTGCTGGGCAAAGATGTCAGAACTGGCCTTAGAGCAACGGGGAGGTCAATAGAGCACAGCAAACTGGAAGTTTGAGACAAAGTACCTGCTTGTAATGAGCTGTTTTTCCAAAGAGTTGTTCTGCAGACTGGCTGGAGTCTGCACACAAACCTCCCCCACCCCAGCACAGGCCACAAGGCTCTGCTGGGGCTGCTTTAGCTCAGAGTGCTGAAGTTACACAGAATTATGTCCTTGGAGAGATGAAATCCTGGTCTTGTTGGCCCAGAAACCAAAGCTCTTTTTTCACATTTCATAGAATTATAGAACAATTGAGGTTGGAAATAATAGAGTCCAACCATTTTAAGATCATAGAGCCCAACCATTAACCCAGGCCCACCACTAAACCATGTCCCCAAGTGCCACATCTGCATGTCTTCTGAGGATATCCAGGGATGGGGATTCCACCACTTTCCTGGGTAACCTGTTCCAATGCCTGATCACCATTTCCATTAAGAATTTTTCCCCAATATCCAATCTAAACTTCCCTGTTGTATTTGCAGGGTTCCCAGATGAAGGAAGGAAATGATCAATCTGACTCCATTTTCTTAGAAGGCTAATTTATTATTTTATTATACGATACTAGAATATATTAAAGAATACAGAAAGGATACAGACAGAAGGCTAGAAAGATACTAAAAGAACCCCAACTTTCCAAAGCCTCGACACAGCTTGACCCTAATTGGTCATTAAGTCAAAACAATTCACATGAAACCAATGAAACCACCACCTGCTGAATAAACAATCTCCAACCACAATCCAAAGCAGCAAAACACAGGAGAAGCAAATGAGATAATATTGTTTTGTTTTTTCTCTGAGGCTTCTCATCTTCCCAGGAGAAGAATCCTGGGCAAGGGGATTTTCGAGAAAATATGACAGTGACACCTTCCCTGACACAACTGAAGCTGTTTTCTCTTGTTGTGCCCCTTGTTATTTGGGAGAAGAGACCACTACACCTGGCTGCCTCCTCCTTTCAGAGAGTTTCAGAGCTCTGCCCCATCCACCCAGGGACAGGGACAAGGGATGGTGGCCCAGGTTGGTGCAATTTGCTGCTCCTGCTGAGGAGGCAGGACTCACACTTCAGTGGTTTGGGGAGCCTGGGAGCACCAATGCCTCATCACTGGAAAGGATGGCTTTTCCCTCAAAGGCAGGACCTCAGCAGGGACTTAGAGGGCTCCCAGGAAGCCCTGGGGTAATTCCAAGTGCAGCTGGATTTGGGCTGTGCTTTGCTGAGAGATGGAACAGCAGAAGCCACGTTGTGTTTTCAGCCTTTTCCACATTGGTCTCTGCTCCTGCAAGCAGCAGAGCTGCCTCTCACACCAAGCTCTGGTGCTCAGGAATGTGTGATTTCTGTGGAAGTTGTGAATTTTTTCTTGTAAGACTTCCCTTTCTTCTCTCCCTTGTGATGGCAAATGGATTCTTGCAAATATAGCACAGGTTTATTTTAAAGGTTGGAACAGCAAAGTGCAAGAGAGCGTTGTACAAAAAAATGAGAAACAGATCCCAGCTGTACTATTCATTTGCCTTATAGGACACAAGGCTTTTTACACTATTTTTAAAAATTCTTGTGGGTATGCTTATGCCTTACAGGTTATAAAATCTGGAGCCTGCTGTTGCTGGATTAGAGGCAGAGAGGGGATGCTGCTTTTAGGCATCCCTGGAGTCCTGTGTAGCCCCACCTCAGTGCCAGGAGCACATGGGGGTGCAATCCCCCACAGATGGATGTTTCTCCTGAAAAACTCATGCACAGCTCTTCCTGGACACTTTCCTTGCCCTCTTCAGAGGTGTTGGTTTCTTTTCCTCCCCCTGGGGAAGTTCTGCCCCAGCAGGAGCACAGCCTGTCAAGCCATTGCCTTTAAACCCTCATGAATGGTTTTCAGGCCAATAAATCCTATTTGAATTTGAGGTTTTGTCCTCCTGTGTTCCACTGCCAGTAGGTGTGAGTGATGTCTCAGGTTTTAGTTTTTATATTTTTCAGATTCTATACTGCTTTACTGTGTACTTCTGAGCTTAGGGCATGGTGAGCTCTCATCACAGACTAGGGAGACAAAACAATTCCTGCTCTAGCTGGGCACCAAGGACAAATGATCCAAATCTCAGCCCAAGAGCACAAACAACATGGGCTGAAGAGAGAAAAACAAGAAGGATGGGACTGCATGGGCTAAAGCTGGAACTGGACAGTGAACTCCAATATGCAAATGGAGCAGAACTTATAAAAGTGAGAGACCTCATGACTGGTCAGGCATTTTGTGACCATTTTGTTCCTCTTGGGTGTAGCCCTGGCTGGGCTCTTGTGCTGCCCAAGGTGGATCCATTGAGGCCTTTTAATAAATCCCTGCTTTATTCCTTAGCTCTGTCCAGCCTCTGTTCCAGGTCAGCCTTCACAAGGCTTCAGTTTCTGGTGACTCAGATGGGACAGAAGCATCTAGAAAACCTCCTGGACCAGAGCCAGAGGAACATCCAGCTCCTCTGGATAGGAGGAGGATAAGGTCTGGTGTACCAATTCCCAGTGCTCTAAATCCCTGCAAGGGGAAGGCTGTGCCCTCACCAGCAAGTGTTTATGGGCTCTGTCTCTCTTGCTTTTGCTCAGCTGCACCCCAGTGCTCCTCTTTGGTAATAAGGGAAGTTTTCCCCTTTGTTTGCAGAGCTCTTGAATTTGCACAGGAGCCCTCCCAGGCCCAACACCTGCAGCTTTGGTTCCTGGCCTGGAGATGGGACTTGGCAGAGAATCCTGAACCTGCCCCACTTCTTTCCAGCCCTAAAACTCAGAGTGACATGTGCAAAGATCTCCATACACAGCAGGCAGGGTACATAGAATCATTAAGGTTACAAAAGATTTATAAGATCATCAGTTCAAACAATTAGCACAGCCCATGTGCAACCTGCTTCAAAGGGAAGGATGCAATTTAGGAGCCATGATTTACCTTGACTATTAATAACCCTCTCTGTTATAGAGGAATTACTTGCATTCAGACATGACTTCATTCAACCTCAGGTCTTCTGTTCTTTCCTTTCTCCATTTTGCCCTCATTTCTCCACAGCAGGCTTTTGTCAGGGTCTGTGTCAGGGAGCTCCAAGTGTCCCTGTGATGGTGTAAAGGCTCATGGGGAGCAGTGCAGCTGGGGATGGGACACTCCCTGTCACCACACACCCCTGCTCCCACCTCTGTGTCTCTTTCCCTGGTGCCTGCCCAGGTTTGGTGCCCTCCAGTCCATTTTCAGCATCACACAGAGAGAGCTGCCATCCCCTGGGGCGAGCTCTCAAGGTAAGAACATGGATCACACCTGGCAGCCATCAGAAGTCACATTATTTCCATGATGTTCCCAGAGCAACCCGAGGTGTTCAGTAATAAATGCCGCTGACACAGGAGGTGCCAGGCTTCAGCACTGCTCCCTGTCTGAGCTGGGCTGTGCTGGTTCCTGATGAAAACAAGGCTGGTGCCACAGGGAATGAGGCAAAACAGCACACAGGGAGGTTAAACTCCTGGGAAAAGGGAAAATTACAGCTCAAAAGAGAGCCCCTTGTGGTGTGGGCCTCTTTAGCAATCCCAAGGCCTCGTTTGTGCTTTGCTGTGATTAATGTGACTCATGTATCCCCCTGCTTGGCACTGACTGTGGCTCCTGAGTCACTTGCGGAGTCTCTTGTCTCTGATCACAGAATCCTATGACATTTTGGGCTGGAAGGGATCTTAAAGACCATCTAGTTTCCATCCCTCCTTCTACTAAACAGGGTTGTTCAGAGCCCCTTCCAGTCTGGCCTTGAATACTTCCAGGAATCCACATCCACACCCTCTTTGGACAACTTGTGCCTCACTATCCTTGTATTAAAAAAAACCTTCTTCCTTATATCTAATCTAAATTGACCCTCTTTTAGTTTAAAGCCATTGTCCTATTGCAGCAGGATGCTGCTGGCTGAGTTGGATACTGCATTGGAGAGGTACCAAACACCTTCTCCAGCTTCTCTGCTAGGGATAGCAATCAAATTTATCCTCTGCTCTTTTGCACTCTTTGCAAGACATACACCTCCAGTTGCCATTGCTTTCAAAGACTTAGGATCACTCATTCCAGGTGGGATATAATTTATTTTTTTTAACCACTTGACAGCATAAATACTTCTGCAAAGTAGAACTGGAATTTCATGGAGGCTTAGCCTTGTTCCTCAGGACCCAGCCTCCTGGTGCCATAGGGGACTGATCCATAGGATCCAACAGTGGCTGAATGAAAGTGCCAGAGCTGAGGAAGAACTTGTGAGGGGGACAGTGAAACACCTATATTTTGTCTGCAGAAATCCCTGTTGGTGGCAGTTTGGAAAAACAGGTCTCTGTTTGGAAGGGGTGAACCAGAAGTGCATCAGGGATGATGATGATGATGCTCCTTGCAAACTCCCAAGTGTATGACCAGCTCCCCATATCCCTAAAGATCAATTTTTCCCCACTTCCTACACATCAAACCCCCAGAATGTGCTGGTCTGCAAAGGAATTAACCACCATGCATGTACAAAATGATCCTGTTTTCTCAGCAGGATGACCCACTGGCTCCTGGCTGGGATCTAACACCAGAGCTGCTGCTGTGCTGCTCAACCAGCTGCTATTGATTTTTATTTCATGCACATTGATAAAGATGGTGCAGGTGGGAAATTGTGAAAGGAAACATAAATAATAAACTAAGAAAAGCTGTAGCACAGGGTGAGGGAAAAGCAGTCTGGCATTTACTGGAAAGCAGAGTTTAGCAGGTAATTTTTCAACAAAAAGACAGTTTTGCTATAGAAATTGTTGGGCCTGCTTTAGCTGTTAGTTATGCAAGTGGAATTTGGAATCAGTCCTGGGCCAGTGCAGAGAGTGGGGACAGAGTCAGCACCACTGCTTTCCTTGTGCCTTTTCCCATGGGGCAGGAATGATCTGCTGCCACTGCCAGAACCTGGGCTAACAGGGGCTCTGCTGATCAATTAGCAACTCCAATCAACTTGGCAAGTAGGGGGTTTAACCACAATTTTTCTTCCGGGGAATGAACTGAATCAAACTGAATTGTCTTTCTTGCTCACTGTTCAGGTAGATTTACTGAGTGTGGGATACTTTGAAGGGAAAGGAGGCCCAAGTGAGGGTTTGCTCAACACAATATGAGTTTTTAATATAAAGTAAAAGCCTTACCAGCTGTCCTGGACCAAAATGATAAACTCCTTCTCTCCTGTTCAGCACCTTTTATTCAGGAAGTACTGCACAATGCTGTGTAAGAATAAAGTAATGAGCCAGAGGATAAGCAGGAAAAGGGACATATAATTTCTGAGATGGGTGAATCCAGCATGTCCCTCTGTGCATGGTCTGGGGCTTGTTTGTGGTGCTCACCAGAGCTGCAGATCCTGTCCTGGGATATCCCACAAGAGCAGCAAGCAGCAGATGAGACCTTTGGTTTCCTCAAGAGGATCCATCTGGGATTAAGAGAGTGCTCACCTCTGCATCCCACTGGGAACAAATAACCCACAATTTCCAGTTGTCCACTGATTCACTTTGGTGGGGAACAGAAAAGGAAGGGGTATGCCCAGAGCTAAGCAAGCTGTGGAGAGTGAGGAAAGGATCTGAAAACCACTTGGAGAAGAGTGTTATAAAACTCAGAGTGAACAGGAGGAGAACTGGGACAGGAAAACCCAGATCCTCTCCCTTCAGGTGCCTTTGGAGCAGGTTGTTCCACACACCAGTGTCCTAGGGTGACGTGATGATGCTTGTATCCCCAGTCATGTGCTCTGTTTATGCTGGATATTATGTTCTGTGCCTTCAAGTCTGGCTCTGAAAAGTGGAAGTTTTGTTTGGGTTTTCTTATCAGCCACTCCCCCACAGCTGGTGGGACACAGAGACAGGGCAGTACATGGTGCTGCTTTTGCTTTTTTGTTTTTCACTTTGCTCTTGCTCTTGTTTCTGCTTCGCTTCTGCTTGCTCTTGCTTCTGCTCATTAGCTAGTTTAGCTAAACAGTCCAAATTTCTCCCTGGACTGTTTCTCCTTTCCCTTTTTTGGCACCACTCGAGCCTGCTCCGGGCTGGGCCCTGGCAAACCCCGAGAGTTTGCACCTTGTGGCCCAGCGGGGCCTACTCTGGGCAGCAGCTGCCCCAGCGCTGAGGGACTGAGAACAGAGCGAGCACCCCCAGAGAGACTTTCTGAATTTGTCATCTTTTTCAGAGCTGTGACAGAGTGGTGTCACCCAGTATTGTTCATTTTGTGTGCTGGGGGTGCTGTGCCTGTTAAATAAACAGGTTCTTTCCACTTCTCTCTGAGAAATCCTTCCCGACCCGGTTGTGGGGAGGAGCTGTGTGGGTTTGCTTTCTGGAGGGGCCCTTTGGAGATTCTCTCCCAAATTTCCCCTAAGCCAGGACAACCAGCTCAGTTTCACCCAGCTCCCTGTGCACACTCGAGGGTCTCTCTCCACTGGCACAGAGGATGCAGCTCTGGGAGAGGCTGCCCACTCTTCCTGCCCTCACAAATCTGGCCAGGAATGTCCCTTCCCTCCCGAATTGTTTTTCCAGCAAGGAGCATTTATCAGTCAATTTGCCCGTGGTGCAGATGTCTGTCTGGAACTGTAATGACATTTACTAAAGAGGACTAGAAATTATCACTGAGGGACTGCAAATAATGAAGCCAATGCCTTTTATTGACACACGTGGAAGCTGTTTAATTTGGGATGTTGGCTGTCAGAAAATAGAGCTCTTTTGTGGCAGCAAGACAATATTGTGCTTAATTTCAAGGTCCGTGCTTGTGTTTGGAAGGGAGCTATTTTCAGCTTTTAGGCTTGGTGTTTCTTCACAGCAATAACCTATCAATTCAACACACATCTAAGTGGCTGATCTGCCTTTGCCTGAAAACTTTGATGATTTCTGCCAAGGATTTCTTGCTATGAAAGGACAGGAGAATTTCCATTTTTTCCCTTTCCAAACTTGGCAGCTGCAAGCCAAGTCCTCAAGCCTGGCCCTTGGGTGCCTTTCAGCCCCCAGCTTCTGATTTAGATATTCTGCTTCCCATTTATGATAGGAAATGTGGTTTTCTTTGAATTTTTTATGTGTTTAAAAGAGGCAAACTCTTTGCCACCTTGTTGTAGGGTCAGCCAAGTGGACCAAAATCTCTCAAAGTGGTACCTAAAGCTGAGCATTGTATGCTTAAAGACCAGGAAAAAATCTCCTGTTAGGAGAGGATCCAGCTGCAGACTTCCTCAACTGACATGGTTTTGTTCATCTCACACAAGAGGTGGAATGCCCAGCACCTCAAAAACTGAGTGATGAACTTGGATGGTGCAACAACAAAGATTTGTACAGGTCAACTTTGCTCCTGCCTGCAGCTCCCACCAGGGCTGAGATCTTGGTGCCACTTTGCATCCACATCTTCCCATTGGGAACTGTGAAGAAAAAAAAGGCTATTTTTGCATGTGTAATATAGAGGGGAGGGAGGACAGGGCATGCTGATTATTTTGGAAGGGGAATTATAATTTTAGAATTATTTTGCTGTCTGGGCTGCTCACAGCCATAGCAGAGTCACCTCTGGGATTAAAGCCCTCACAAATGGATCCAATAGCAATCTCGTCTACCAAAGACATGTATGCATTAGGGCTTATCTCACTGCTTCATTAAGGAATAGGAGCAGGGGCAACCTCAGGGGTCACCAAATCCTGTCTCCTGCCACTACAGGTAGACATGCTGTTAATCCCTTTATTATTGTACAGGGGCAGAGGGGAACACCAGCAGAGACCTGAGCTGGTGCAGCCTGGAAATGGCACCGGGAAAAGCCCGTGGTCCCTTTCCAGGACATCTGCCAGGCTCACATCCATCCCCAGACACATCTTCTGGGATGGTGAAGCCCCAGAGGAGGCAGCCTGGCTTGTTAATTTTAAGTGTGCTTGAGATGCTGCAGTTTGCAAAGCTATCATCATGAAAGGGCTCAGCAGTATGTAATCACTGCTCAGCCTTACAAAGAGTCCTCTGTTATGCTCAGCCTTCTCCAAAGGCCAGTTATAATCTACATTATTTATGTGGAAAAGTATTATTAGCCGAGTTTCCTTCTTTTTTCTTTTTTTTTTCTTTTTCATGGAAGGATTCTAAGGGAGCTCTTTGTAAGGAGTCCCAGAGGCTCTGGGACTTTCTCTCTGTTTCCTGGTGGGACTAGATTTTTTATTTATTTACCTTTTTTTTTTTAAACTGAATATTTAAAATACCAGGAAGGGATATAATGTTAAAGCCAAGCCAGTCAATGTGTAATTGTGGCACCAGTCTAGCCAGTGTGAAAAATGGTATTTTCTATGTTATTACAAGAGCCTGGGAAATTTAAGAGTTTGCCTTTTAACAGCCTCCATAAGAACATGGGCACACATTAATGATTGGAATAGGCAATTAAATGCAAGAATGGCTGACACCCTTAATGGTACAGGGTGGGGCTCGTAATGAATTAGACCTAGAAACAGATATTGGCAAAAAGTACCTATGGAATTACTTAAAAAAAAAAAAAAAAAGAAAGAAAGAAAGAAAGAAAGGAAGAAGAGCTTGCAGCTCAATCAGGCACTGCAGAAATCTCAATCACTGTGACAGCTCTGCCTCTGCCATGAGTTTGTGGAGCAGAGAGGTTTCAGTGAGAGCTCCCTGCTCACACCAGCCTGAGCAGGAGCCCTCCTGCCTGGTGGCCATTTGTCCTGGCAGCTGTTGCAGAAAAAAAGGTGGAAATGGGCCAAACCGTCAGTTTTGGGGGTAATCTAGAGCAGATCCAGGGCTGATCTGCTTGGACTTATCAACCCTTCAAAGTGTGTTTTTGCATAGACACCAAATTACCTGCAAATGCTGTTTCATGGAAGTGGGACCTCAAGGAACCACAGAAGCTGCACCAGAAATAAAATACCCACTTAGAGTCTGCTCTGAGAGCACTGCACTCAGTGCATAGGTGCATGAACTCGTTAGAGCCTTGTTTCATCAGGCATTTGGAATAAATGTTGGTGAAGAATTGTGCATTGGATTTACCGGGGTCTAAAGCACGATGTGGGGCTTTGCACCTCGAGGTGCAACCCACAACCTCCTTAAATGGGCCCTGAACCAAATCCAGGCTGGCTCTGGTCAGGACTTGGACTGGAATATCCTCATGGGTCCCTTCCAACTCAGGATATTCCAGGATTCCATGAACCAGTGTGTCTCAGAGCCATTCTTTTATCCCACCCTGGCATACAGCAGCATTTCCTTCTGCTGTGATTTTTATCCTTCATTCCCTGCAAATATTTACAGCACTGATTCCAAATTAGCCTTTCTGCCTTTTGTAATGCATAAGAACGAGCCGCTCGTTGAATACTCAGAATATTAACCAAAAAAAAAAAAAAAAAAAAAAAAAAAAAAAGAAAGAAGGAAAAAAAAAAGAAAAAACCATGTCCAGCATGTGCTGTAAATATGTATAAATGCTTATTGGACCTTACCCAGTAGCCCCTGTTTCTTCTGATGAGGCCTGAGATAGGGCAGGAAAATGCAAACAGGAGCCTTGTAAATGAAAAGGCAAATTTAGCCAGAGTAACACGGGGAATACAAATGAGCCCTTGCCTCGGGGTACTGCACAGTGACCTTGCTCAGCTGCCGGGAAGGGACACTGGGTGACAAAGAGATGGCTCTGATTAAACTGCAGCCACCTCACCTCTCCGGGGAGCTGCAGATTAAAGAGGTCCCGCAGCACCTGAATTCAGCTCACGCTCCCTCCAGCCCTGCCACCCTCCTTACAGCACCCGGGTGATGCCTGATTAATAAAAATTAATAAAAATACCAGATTGGCACTGTGCTCCCTCCTGCAGCCTCGAGCTGGCCAATTACCCCCCCCAAACATGTTTTTTGAGAGGTGTGGGCTTTGCTGTGTTTCTGCCTGACGGAGTAATGAAGTGATGCAGTGATAAATTAACTCGAGGTGGGGATGGGACATGACAAGTGAAGGGCTGTGCAGGTGTGTCACAGACATATTTTATGAAAAATCCTTTTGTCAGGATCTTTTCTCCTGAGAAGCTGGGAATCTTCAGCTTTCCCATGTTTTGCTGTGTTGGAATGTGATTTGGAGAACTGTTTACCCAGCATGTTAAATTGTTTTTACTTGATGACCAATGACAGCCACCTGTGTCGAGGCTGTGAGCAGTCACAAGATTTTATTATCATTTTTATTATAATTCCTTTCTTTTCCTTTTAAGCCTTCTGATGAAATCCTTTCTTCTATTATTTTAGTATAGTTTGAATACATAATTTTCATATAATATAATATGATATGGTATGATTAATATAATATAATAAATATCAGCCTTCTCAAACACGGAGTCAAGATTTTCATCTCTTCCGTCATCCTGGGATACCTGCAAACATAACCACACAGATGAGGATTCAGAGGAGTTTAGTGCATTGCTGCACTTCAGGGATACAGCTTTTTTCCCCCTTTCCCTGTGGAATGTCTTTGTCTTTCCTTCGATTTTGCAGCAATTTTGGTGTTTTAGCATAAGTTTGACTTTTATTATGCTACTGAATATGAAAATGCTGGAAGTGTCTTTGTTCAGCAGGTTAATTTTCCTGCTGATGATTAAAAGGAGACAATCATTTAAGACAGCAGAATAAAAAAAATCACACTTGGGATTTTCACTAGACCAAGAAATAGAGTGGAGGGATTTTAATAAGGGGCTGTCTAATTTGGATTTCTTTCTTTTTAACCAGAACGTGCAAACTGCTTTCCATTATGTAAAATCAATAATACCATTTTTAAATCCCATTTTCATATTTAATAGTTTCCTTCATGTTGGTGCTGGATCTTTCTGCCATTCCAGCACTGACCCCAAAATCCAGGGGTATTTTCTGCAGTGACTTTCTGTGTGACACCAGATATTTTCTTCCAGCAATGACAACTCTTGCTTTGTACTGGGGAGAGCAAAAAGTTCAAGAGCAGAGGAGATGTTGGCATGACAGAGGTGGGGTATGAGTGGAGTCTGAGCCTTATTTGACTTTGAGTTTCTGCAAAATGGTCCAGGGAAGGGATTCCTCCACTTGGGCCATCAGCAGATCCCTCTGTGAAACATCCCCACCCAGGAGCCACCACTGGAGCTGGCACAGCTTGAGGGACTCCTGCTCATACTCTGAGGCCCCTCCACATTGTTGCTGGTCACTTTTTAATTCTAGCCAATATTCAGGCTAGGTATTTTGGTGTACATATAAAATAACTCCCCAAACATGATTTTCGGGGCCCAAAAGATCAAAAGCTTGGTGTAATATATTACAATTTTTTTTTTTAAATTTCTGGCCACCTTCTTCACACTCTTGAGTGCAGCTGAATCCTGTTTCTATTGTACTGAGTTTATAACTTTTGGGGTTTTTTCCTCCAAAGTGTAGAGGGTGAAAAAGATTTCTACAGCATGCTTCAAGTGGCTGAGACTCATGCTCATGAGCAACTGCAAGAGCTGACATAAAACAGCTATGGAGAAATCCTGGATGGTCCTATGAGTCAGACCAAGGAAATTTTGGGGCAGTTCCTTGGAGAGCCTTTCTTCTCCAGGAGCATTCACAGTTTCACAATCCCTACTTGGCCTGGGGGTGTCCTCAGCTCCTGATGACAGCCTGGAGCCTCCAGTTCTGATCAGTCTTGCGGCTCCTTCCATGCACAGCTGGAAACCCTCTTAGAAAATTTGTTAAATTAAGTGCAAGCCAGGCTACCCTGGAGCAAAGAGAGCTTCCTCAGAAGCAACATTTGATTTGCAGCCCCTCCCTGCCACGAGCGCTGCTCAAAGCAGCCCTGTGTTATAGAGGTAAGGATGTGGCTGAGCAGCTATTGAAAATATGTAAAGCTGCAGAAAATAAATGGGCTGGACCTGCAATAACTCTCAGTGCTGCCTCTGGCCTCTTGAAGCAGCCATTTCATCACCATCCTGCTCATGTCTCCTCACCTTCACAGAATGCAGCGAGAGGCTGGGCTGGAAAAGGAGGCCAGGGCGGGCAGGATGTGAGAGGCAGACGGTCTGGGCTGAAAGTCAGGGGTGTGAAATGGGAGGAAAAATTGTTTCTGGAGCAAACCTCACCTTGCAGAAATGAGCAGAGTGTTCAAATGGGTTATGGTGGCAAGGACAGATTGTCCCATGCCGACTGCAGATCGGTCCCATCCTGTATTACTTGGGTTAACCAACATTAAATGTTGGTTTTTTTGGCTTTTTTTTTTTTTCAGTTGGTATTGAAGGTATTTGAGATGATACTTTGTGTTTAGATTTAAGTGTTTATTATTTTTTAAATTTATGTTATAGTACTGATTTTATAGGTAGTGAGTTTTGTAGTTTTTCATTAATAAGGTATAAAATGGTCAATAATTTTTTGTTATAAGGTTTTTTAAGGTTATATTATTTAATTAAGAAAGATACTTAAGTTATTTTAACTTAATTATGTGAATTCAACATAATTATTTGAAGTTTGTAATGTGGATTTTTTGTTTCATTATAAAATATTATTTAAACTTATGAAGAAGGAAGAAGAAGGTAAAGAAGGATTAGTTCTTGTTTTAAAAGTTCTATTTTGTTTTATATCTATTACTATAGTTTAAAATGTTAAATGTTGAGTTTTTTATTTTGTGATATTATGTCTTTTTAATTAATTATATATTTGTAATCTTAGTGTTATTAATTAATTTTAGAAGTCTTCTTTATGGTTTTAGGTCGAATATAGTATTCTCTTGGGTCCTGGTGACTTGTCTCTACTTGGCTTCACAACACCACATCCTTACACCTCTCGTTTTCCCCGGTAGGAGTTAGGAAGTTCAGGTTTTTCTTTCCAGCTTCCCTCCTCCCCTCACTTTGCACTCTGCAGCATTTCCATATGTTCATCTCTGGGATCTCAGCTCAGCCTGGCCCACACGCAGAAGAGTTTAGTCCATGGAAACAATTACCAACTTTGTGTGAAGAGTTACAAGCCACAAGAGTTTGAGTAGAATGATAGTGTATTTGTCACAGAGTGAAAAAGTAGAATTTTGGGGTTTTAGAATGGGGGTTCAAGAGCCAAGATGGAGGAATCTGGGCATGTCCTCTCCTCCTCCTCCTCCTCCTCCTCCTCCTCCTCCTCCTCCTCCTCCTCCTCCTCCTCCTCCTCCTCCTCCTCCTCCTCCTCCTCCTCCTCCTCCTCCTCTTCTTCCTCTTCCTCTTCCTCTTCCTCTTCCTCTTCCTCTTCCTCTTCCTCTTCCTCTTCCTCTTCCTCTTCCTCTTCCTCTTCCTCTTCCTCTTCCTCTTCTTCTTCTTCTTCTTCTTCTTTCTTCTTCTTCTTCTTCTTCTTCTTCTTCTTCTTCTTCTTCTTCTTCTTCTTCTTCTTCTTCTTCTTCTTCTTCTTCTTCTTCTTCTTCTTCTTCTTTCTTCTTCTTTCTTCTTCTTTCTTCTTCTTCTTCTTTCTTCTTCTTCTTCTTCTTCTTCTTCTGCTGTGATGGTGACACTTCTGTATTGGTTTAGAGTAGAGACAGACTGTCTAACATAGGTGATAGGTATTGGAAAATTATAATGAATAAAGTAAACGTAGTTCATAGGATAAAAAGCTAACACCACCCCAAGGGCAGGGACTGTGCCACAGCCCAACCTGCTGGACAGATCTCAGCAGGTCAGAGAAAGAATGTGATAGATAAGAGAAAATAAACAACCTTGAAAAGCAGAGCTGAGGAATCTCAACTTCTTCTATCAGTCTTGGGGCTGGGAGAAAAAAGACTCTTTAATACGTCAGGGGAATCTCAACCACAGAAACTCAAGATTCCCGGCTCAGGGGCTCTGGAGGGGCAGAGGCTGAGCAGGCGCCAGGCTGCTGGCCAGCCTGACCATGAAAACCAAGGCAAATACTATGATAGGTCATGATTCTGGCTTTGGGAAGGCACCTGTTTTTGCAGAATAATGCTGTCTCCTGCTGGATAGTGGAAAATAATCTTGTCTGACAGAAGGTGGCACCCAGGTCCACCCCACTGGCCTGTGGTGGTTTTGTTCTCACTGAGCAAGGGAGGTTGGGGCAGGCTACAGAGCAAAAGAGGCAATTTCATTGCCTGGAGAATTGGGGAAGTCCCCATGGCAGGAATTGGTTAGGGGAACTGTGGAAAAGCCATTTGCCTCCACTCTTCCACAGACACCCCAGCCATGTCCTGAACTCCTGGAAGATGAGCATAGACAGTGGTATGGGGAAGATTTGCCTTGGTGGCTCTGTCTGGGTCCAGCTCTGATAGCACCTCAATGGCCTTTCCTTGCAGGAGGAACATTTCCCCAAGGCCACACATCTGCCTCATGACCTCAGAGGGATTTCTGGCACCTCCCGAAATGGCAGCACAAAGCCCATCACCCTTCCTTGCTGCTGCAGTGCTGTCATGCACATCACAGCCTCTGCTCAGTCCTCCCCCTGCCTTTCTCAAACATCACAAATGTGCATTTTGTAAAACCACCTCCAGCTTCCTTGCAGAAAATCCCTGCACAGGCAACAAGGCAAACCTGTGTGGCAAAAGTTGCTCCAGCTCCATGGTGATTTTCTTCAGGACAGGGAAAACTCCACCACCAGCTGAAGTAGTAAAAGTTATGGATCACAGTGGTGCAGAAAGGATCTCTTACCTGGGGGGATCAAGTCCCACTTGCAGGTGTAGCATCTGTGCTGTGCTGGGTGAAAAGCAAACTGAGCTGTAAAAAAGCAAAACTTTGATTTACCTTCAGCCATAGCCAGCAGCACAAGCCTGGGGAAAAGCAGCGGGACAAAACTTGCTTATAGAGATAATTCTCTGATTGACTCCTCCACTGTTCTGCACTGCAGAGTTCACAGGTCAAAGTGGGAATCTAAAAGACCCAGAGGGGCTTTTTTCCATATAAATGTGGCTCAAAATTGCTTAAGCAAATAAATAAAATAAACAAAATTTTAAAAAATTGCTGTTGCTGTGCCCCAGCGTGGGGAGCACCACATTTAAACTCACAAAGTGTGATGGAGGAGAAACTCTTGTGGTTTTGTGGGTTTTGGTTTTTTAATTTTTTTGTTTTTGTTTTTGTTTTTTGTTTTTGTTTTTGTTTTTTTTTTGTTTTGTTTTGTTTTTTGTTTTTTTTTTTTTTAATTTGTGGCCATTTGTTGCCGCTGGTTTTATCTGCCACTGATAATTTCACAGGCTGACCCTCAGTTTTTTGCAATATGTGTGGTATCAAGGGGTACCTCCTTGTTCACATCCTTTGGGTCATTTATCATCTTTGGTTTCTCCCTTTTTTTTTCTTTTTCTGGGGTGTCTCAATCTCCTGGTTCTGAGCAGCTCTGTACCCCTGGAACTGGGGTTCAGTTCCCAGTTTTTTGCCATATCTGCTTCATCTTGCTGAGATGGTGAAAGACAAAGAAACACAATATTCCAGGTGGAGGCCAATACCTCTATTCAGCAAGGATTTCTGGCTAATTCTCCATTCCTGATGGAACATTTCACAGTCCCCTTGTCAAAGCTTACCTACCTCCATGCTGAAGTTTCACACAACCATAAAATCAGAGAAAGATTTGGGTTGGAAGGGACCTTTAAGACCATCTCATTCAACCCCCTGCCACGGACAGGGACACCTTCCACTATCCCAGGTTGCTCCAAGCCCCATCCAACCTGGCCTTGGACACTTCCAGGCATGGAACAGCCACAGTTTCTGTGAGAAAAGTGTCACTGTGAAGTCCCTGGAGCACTGTTAACTTCCTGAAAAGTCAATTGAGGGCATTGTCCAAAGGCTTTGCAGAAAATTGGTTGAAGATGTAGACAAATGGACAATGCTGTAGCTAATGGGAGGTTATGTTGGCTCCTGTAGAACTAACTGAAAATGTTGCCAGCTGGATACAAGAAAGGAAAAGTAATACTGAATAATTTATTTTTAAATAAAACACACATATGTTGCAAAGTGACTGGATTAAAGCTTCTGGGACTTGGGGAATTTTGTGGAATGCGTGTGAAATTCAAAATGTGTACTGTGCTGAGTTGAAGATTAGGCTGTTTCCAACTTTGATATTTCCTAGCTCTCCCTTACCTGCCTTGCAATGGCCCTGGGCAGTTTGAGCTGTGTTATCAGACGTGTGCTGGACATGCCTGATGAATGCCAAGATCTCACAGTTTGAGCAGACAGCTCCTGCTCTGATCTGAGTCGCTGCAGACTTTGAACAGGCTGTGTTTAAGCTGAAAGTGGGTGGTCTGGGTTGTCTGCAGACAGCCTAACTTGAGAGGGATCTTATTCCTGGAGCATATCTAACGCCATATATCAAAAGTTACTTTGATTCTTATCAATATTCTGGAGGCAAAACTTCAAAATATGCCATTAAAACAAAGAGGCATGACTGATCTTTTTAAGAACTCTTGTGAATTTATTGTTCTACTTAAGTCAAATAACCCAGGAACAGAAAATATATTTTCTGAGTAGATATGTAGGTTAAAGCAACTTCCTCTGTTAAAAAAAAAAAAAAGAAATAAAAAACCTTTGGAAAACTGTTTTTTCAGACCTTCCTGGCGTTGCTCTGGTTGCACTAAAGAGTCTCCTTAAAGCTGTTCTCACAGCACAGCTGAAAATGACCTCAAGCAAGAGACAATTTCTTCAGCAAACAGCCAGCAAACTCCCTCTTAGAGAAAGTATCCTCATTCCTCACATGACACACAACCTAAATAATGGGCTTGTGCTGTCCCTGTGTCTGGATGATGTACTTTCTGAGCCCAAGGGGATTTTCGAGAGGAGAGGAGAGCATGGATGGTCAGAGGGCAGATATGCAGCTATGTAAATACACAAAGATTGCTGTTATTTTATGCTCATTTATATTTTATGCTCATTTATATGAGCTGAAGATAATTTCCTGCCCCACCTACATCAGAGATACAGGCTGTGTTTGTACTGCTCTGTAACTTGAAAATATCTGTGATTAAGGGTAGCTTTATTATAAAAGAAAAGGCAAAGAAAGGGAAAACTATGCTGGGAGTTCTGCACTCTCTTTAACTTTTACTTCTTTTGCTTGGTTCAAATGAATATATTACTTAAACTTGGAAATGTCTTGATGAAAATTCAAGAGTCATTAGGTTAAAGACACCATTATCTAAAATTTTTGTTTGTTTGATCTTTTTTTGGAAGGAGCACTGTAATTGATCATGGTAGAGACAATCCCTATAACTTCTTCCAGAACTCTCCAGTGTCTCAAAAACTCAGGGCACAGACCAGACATCCATGTTCCCTTTCTGAATCAGTCTTAAAATATTGGTGGGCCAAAGTCTCCACAACTGCTTTGGAAAGCACCAACAGCTTCCTGGTTTCAGCTGTATCATTTTGTATTTCCATGTACATGGCAGAGGGCAAAATGTGATTTAATTCACTTTTCAACCTTGTATATGCTTTTAAGACACAATGCTTAAATTATTTTAAGCAGTCTTGTGTTGGAGACAGGCTTCTTAATTAAAAAAAACCCTCTCATTGTGTAATTACTCATAACAAAGCATAATGCAATTTTGCAAACAGCAAGAGGTTTGTTTTTTTCCAATTTCACATTAATTTTATTGCCCCTTAAATCCAGGGCTGTGTTTTTGTGTTTGGGCTTTCACCAGGAGTGGAGTATTTCCTGTAAAAGTGCTGTGAACTCCCTGGCACTGTAAGACTTTCCTCCTCCATAGTTTTGCTGGTAGATTTAAATAAGCTGAAAACACTTTCCTAGTGACACTTTTTTTTTCTCTTTTTTTTTTTTTTTTTTTTTTCCTGGTGATCATGTTTCCTAGAGGGTGCAGTCTTGTCTCTTTGGTTTACACTGTTTTCTGCCAGTGGGGAAGGCATATACATCTGTGTCACTCAACTTATACAAAGAACAGCTGTTTTAGTCCCTGTAGAGACATTTTCCCCTCCAAGAGGTTTGTTTGGTCTTGTCTTTACTGCTCAATTTTTTAATTTTTTTTTTTCCTCAACCCCAGGGGAACAAGTGCTCATCCAATATCCTGAGGTTAAAACACAAACAAGGCAGTAAAACTGGAGCACCCTGTGAGATAAATTTGCAGAGGTCAACTTCAAGTGAGATCGCAGCATTGACCTTGGTGAGTTTATCCACAGTAAAACCCAAGTCCTCTGTCTTGGCTGGGTTGTTTACCTGAAGAGAGCTGCTGGCCATTAGTTACCTTCCAGTGAAAATAGAAGTGTTTTTCACTAGTGAAGACAAGTCTTTGGAGAGCTGACAGAAAGTTTGGTTGTATCGTCAGAGTTTAAAATAAAGTGCAGATCCTGTTGCCTTTAACTCCTGAGAGCAGCTCCAGCAGGAAAGCACTTGGGACAACCAGAGCAAGAATTCCCTGGCCAGATTTGCTGTTTCCTTACTCACCTTCATCACACTGCCTTGGGCAAATTCTCAGGTGGAGCTGGGCCTGAATCTCACAGAATCACAGAACATCCTGAGTTGGAAGGGACCCACAAAGGTCATTGCACCTTACAGCAGCAAGAATCTCACCATGTGCCTGAGAGTGCTATCCAAATTCTTCTTGAACTCAGGCAGGGTGGAGGATGTGACCACTGAAGCTTGAGGGCTTCAAGTCCACTGACCCACTTTAAGTCCACTGACCCACTTTTGAATTTTCCTGCATCCAGAAACACACATCTGACAATCACAGCATCACAGGAAGGTTGAGGTTGAAGGTGCCTTGAAGCCCATCCAGTCCCAGTCCCCAAACACAGGCAGGAACACCTCCCAGTAGACCAGATTGTCACATCCAGCCTGGCCTGGAGCCCTTCCAGGGCTAATCCTTCCAAAATGGCTCAGTCTGGAGGTGCTGTCTTAGGAGAAGGATGAAGGTTATAAAGGAGCTGGAATCTGACATTTGGAGACCCAAAGGTGAAGGTGAAGGTTCTTTGGGCTTTGGGAAAGAGCTGCAAGGCTTGGCCAGGCTTCCCCTGAGTCAAACTTACACAGCCTCGTCCACAAACAAAGGGGAGAACAGACACATCCATTCCTTTTCCTGGCCTTGGAGCTGGTAAAAGTGGCACTGCCAATGGTTTGCTTTATTCTAAGAGGTGACAATTTAAATCACATGTGCATGGTGTTCCACCGCTGGGCTCCAAATCTGTCACAGACATCTTTTATGGAAAATCCTTTCCTTAGGATTTTTCCTCCTGAGAAGCTGAGAGGCCTCAGGAACAAAATGTAAACCTTGATACCTGCTGCTGTGGAATGCAACAGGTGCATCTGTGATTGGCCCATGTTGGTTTTTTCTAATTAATGGCCAATCAAAGTGAGCTGGCTCGGACAGAGAGTCCAAGCCACAAACCTTTGTTATCATTCTTTCTTTTGCTATTCTTAACGAGACTTCTGATGAAATCCTTTCTTCTATTCTTTTAGTATAGTTTTAATATAATATATATCATAAAATAATAAATCAAGCCTTCTGAAACATGGAGTCAGATCCTTGTCTCTTCCCTCATCCTAAGATCCCTGCGAACACCGTCACACTGAATCCAGTGGGGTGAGATGGATGGGATGGGATGGGATGCGATGGGGCACCATCACTGAGATGCTGAGGGGGCTCTTGACACATCTGCACGTGCTGGATGTGGTGCTTGGAGAGAGGATGGAAAGCCAGTGCCAAAGGACAGCACTTTAAATGAAAAAGCAGAGCAGAGACAGCCCAGAAACCACCCTGCAAATGTCCTTAGAGACTGGTAATATTTCCTAAAGAGGGCTTCCTGATGGTCTGTGCAAACAACCCCACTGTATTTGTGGATTTCTCAGGCATCTGGGGACAGGTGGGGTTCAGAAAGGAGACCTGTCCTCTGCAAATGGGGTTAAACAAGCCCCAGCTGCATTTTCACATATCCTCAGTGGGGCTGCAGCTCTCTGCACCACACCCAGGAATTGGAAACTGGGCTGAACCCCAAGATATCTGTCTCTGACAAAATGAAGACAAGCTCTGAGCCACAGAAGAGCTCTCTTCTTCCTGGCTCATTACCCTGCCAGTATAAAAATCAAGAAATGCTTAGCTGTTGTGGTTTGTAAGGATAATATTTCAAGCCTGAGGAAATGCTTGTTCCTGAAAAAAAAAAAACTCCAACATTTTCAAGAATGAACTTTAGAAATAATAAGCTTTTTCAAATTATATCATTTGTTTCCCATAAACCTGGCCTGGAAAGATTAAGTGTTCCCCAAGAGAGCAGAGTATTTGAGATGGTCCTGACCTCTCTCCATGTGTAATGTGTGTTGTCAGAAGGGCTTTCACCAGGTGTTGTTTGTTTAAACAGATTTCTGGTGATGGCATGGCTACACATGACCTTTAGGGACTGGAGTGATAAGGAAGGAGTAATTAAAACAAACCCCTGAAAGCAGATATAGAGACCCATCAGGAAGACAGGGATGCAGATGAAAGTGCATTGGCCCCACAGCTCTGGAAAAAAACCCCAAAAAAACAACAGGGAAGAGTCCTGTGGGTTTTGAGATGTCTGGAAGAGGATAATATTTCTGGGCAAAGAGATTTTAGGTCAGTCTTGGGGTTACAGCAGCATGTTTTCAATAAAAGTACTACTGTATCAATGCACCTTCCTGCACTTACAGTATTGGTGTCTCAACAGAAACAAACCCAAAGACCTCAAATCTGATGAGATCAGAAAGGGTTGCAGTGATTTATTGATGATTTTGAGGTGGGGAGGTTCAACAGGTGGGAAACTGGCAGAGGCCAGGCAACATGCACATTTCCACTTGGGAAACCTATGTCAGAGAGCTCCTCTTGGATATCTTAAACTCCAAGGGAACATCCTAATTGCCAGAACATCCTTTTGCTCTGCAAGAGGTCTCAAGTACCTGTTCCTTCTGTACTAGTGCTGCTGCAGGAGCCAAACAGTTCAGCTTCATCTGTTCCTTATCCCATTTCATTTATTTGTTTCACATGGTTTGCTATTTCAGAGCAGTGAATCATCCTAGAGTCTCTCCAAGTGCTTCGTTCAGAACTTTCCCCTCCCAGGCACCGTTCCTCACCTACTCAACTTGGCAACAAGCTATGGGTACTAACCCACCCTGCCTTACCCCTGGTGTGAATTTAGTATGTTTTGAGCCTGTGAAAAGATTTTGCATTAAAGCCTGGGGCATCAACTGATGAAAAATGACTCAGAAACTACTGTAGGTCATAATTCTTTCCCCCTCTGTGTCCTGGCTGGGTGGGAGTCTAGGGTGAGGTGATCTGCCAGCCATCCAGGTGCTAATGGGAACAGATGGAGACATTCCTTCTCTTTCAGGGGTGCTTGGTTGGGTTTCCCTCCTTTTTGTGCAGGTGATGAGTTTCTCTTTGTCTGTTAACTGAGAAACAAATCGGTGGGAGCTTTATCTCAGAGGCATCTACCCCACTTTTAAATGTGGTTAAAACTGGCAAGCTGGTTCAAAAGTTTGAGGGTGGAGAGGAACCAACAGGCTGTATCCTCATATAAACCTTGTTTCCTGAGGTAAAAATGGCTCCTGCTCCTTCTGCACAAACCTCCCCTCCTTTGGCTGTGTAGCAGGCAGCTAATTGCTCATGGTTAATAAAGAACTCATCTGTTCACAGCTTGCCCTGACTAAGTCAAAGGGAATCCTCCTTCACTCTCCAACTCTTTCTGCCACCACCCACCACCCAAACCTGCTCTGCCTTCCAGGGTCTTGGAGGGTTGAGAGGTGCTTTGATCCCAAGCTGAGCTCTGTGAAGAGCAGCTCTCTGCACCTGGGATGTGTCCAGCCATTGTTATCCCGGTGCCTTTGAAGCTGCCTATCTGCAGTGCACTTCCCTGCCCCGCTGTTTTTACTTCTCCAAGCCCTTTTTAACAGCCCCTTCACAGCTGCCTCTGCCTCCACCACAAGCATTTGGCACTGCGAAACCAAACAGTGAAGTGGAAGAGTTAATTAAATATTCCCCCCTCCACTCCATGGCTCTGGAGCTCAGGGATGCTTTCCTGTGCCCAGTGTCCCACTGGCTCTTTCCCACCAGAACTGCTGGATTCTGCCACATCTCCAGGGCTGAGAGCTGCACAGTGGGACAAAACCAGTACAGCCATCATGCTGGTTGGAAATCGGCCCAGGGGAAAATCCCTGCTTCAAACAGCTCTGAGGTTTGGAGGGAAGTTTTAGCCCAGGACCAAGGACTGATTAGTGAGTGGGGATTTTTTTTTACTGAATGTATTTATCCTCTGCTCATTGCCAGGATCCCCAGGCCTCTGGCAGTGGAAAAACAAGCCAGATGTTGAGATATTCAAAAGCTAAGCAGGTTCCCATCCTGATCAGCTTTTGCTCCATGCAGCCTGCCCTTGAACCCCTCCAGGGATGGGGCATTCACAGCTTCTCTGGACAACATCTGGGAGGTTGTGACAACCTTGCCACCCTCACAGCCAAGAATTTCTTCCTAATATCCAATCTAAATCTACTCTTTTGGTAGAACAATAATCACTATAGAAGATTATAATGCATTTTGGGGGTTAGGTGAAATCTCAAAGTGCGTGCTGGTTAACGGGGAATGAGTAAATGAATTTTTCATTCAATTTGGCCTTTGCTCAGGACAAGTGGTTGAATCTCCCCTCCCTGATCACACTTATCTTTGAAGCTGTGGGGAGTTCATTAGAGTTGTCTGTCTCAGAGCCACTAAAGATTAAGGTGTGCATACATTAGCCCAAGGAAAACACATCAGGCCAAGGAGACAAAATAACCGAGGCTCAGCACTACAGCTGAGCACAATTGTGTGCTGCATATGGCCCTGGATGTCTCTCAAGTCTGATTCTGCTCAGGAATAATTCAGGGATGAATATGGGATCTATTTGCAGGTCAGCCTGTCGAGCTCCGAGCGTGACTCCCAGCAGAGGTTACTTGGAACGGAGCCCACGAGTCCCACTGAGATTCCCATTGAGATACATATAGACCATTGTGTATTGCACATTAATGCAGGGTAATTATGTCCTTCTGGAAACCTTTCAAGTCAGCATTCATAATTCAGAAATCGTCTTAAACCAGTTTGTGCTGCTCTTGTGCTGGAAAGTGAATTGTGAGAGGCTGGCAGCCATAAGAACCACTGCAGCAGGGTGTATAAAAGCCCTTTCATTGTGCACTTGGTGGTTTTACTGTAGCTTCCCTGTCTCATCAAGGAGCACCATAATTCACTGAAAAAGTCTGTGACTCCTGCAGCATCCAGAGCCTCTGGCTTGCTGAGCATGAGTGACTCCAGCCTGAGCTGTGGTGGGATCATTGCTCCACGTCCCCAAGCGTGCCATCAGGAGAGAGGCTGGGTGGAAACCCGCCTGCAAGTTGGTCCAGATTGCCCTTCCCAGGTGGCAGGGATGTGCTGGCTGGATGGGAGTAGGGCAGGAGGAGGAACATCATCCTCAGCAGCCATTCTCAAGTTGAGCTAATAAAGAGGCAAGCAGGCATTTGCAAATATCACGCTGGGCAAATTCTCCAGGGCCTCTGTGGCAGCTGCAACATGAAAGAGATGATAATGAATATCTCGTCTGTTCCGTGGCCTTTTGGGCTCTTCCTGAGTTTGCAGCAGGAGTGTGGTATGCAAAGAGCAAGCCTCCAGCCTTGTGCACCAAATTAGGTGGTAAAAATAATTGTGAAGCAATTTGCGGCTCAGTTTCATTATGTTGTTTTTTCCTTTCCTTTAGGAGCTGCAGACACATAGGAATAGCCTCAAGGCTCCTTTGGTGAAGATCTTCCAGCTCTATTATGTTTTCCGCATCATTTCAGTGTCCAGCATGTAAAGGAAGGATGATCCACCCTGGCTGCTGGTGGAGGGAAGGAGTGAAACTGAGTTAAAAACCCCTTTGAAGAGTGCATACAAAACATTGCTGCCACTAAAGCCAATGCTAAAACTTTCATGACAGATTTTCACCAGGCTCCAATTTAAGTGGAGCTGCTCACATCCTTACAACAAGCATCTTAATAAGCTTTTGCAAACTTGAAGCCTTAACTCATGGTCCCAGCTGCTGGATGTGGGGAAGATATATTAGTCCCACTTTTTGCCATGTGGAAGACTGCTCTCTACATGACATTAATTGCTCTCTGCCTCACTTAATAAGAGTCTGCTTTCAGCAGCCCAATATAACCATGTAATCAGAAGAATTTCTGTTTATTGTTAAAATGTTTTCATGCCTAGAAAATGAAGACTTCTGGAATGTGTCTGATGGCAGCACGACATGGGCGTCGGGAGCGAGCGTCTAGAGCGCTGGGCTGGGATTTGCTCCTCAGCCTCCCCATGCCCTGCTCAGCCAGGACCCACAGCCCAGCTAGAATTTCATTTCAGATTAAGGATCCTAGGGCAGAAAAGGCAAAGAAGAGAGGGAATAGTGTGCCAATTAATGCTACCCATGTGCCTTGGGGGTGTGAGCACACACAAGTGATCCACAGCAATCCAAAGGGATGAGCAGCTGGAAGGTGTCCTGAGCACAGGCACCATTCCTGGAGTGAGGGTGACCTGTCGCATGTGTCAGAGCTTTGCCACAGCAGGGATGGCATGGAGACATCATTGGTAATGCCCTTCTCCCCAGGATAATCCCATGCCAGCTGTCTACACCACCCCTCATGGGATGCCGTGCAAGGAAGGAGAGGACAGTCTGTCCTTTGGGTACCAGCTTGCACTGTGGGATGCTGTCACCTTCAGCCATGTCCCTGGCAACCAGCATCCCCTCTGGATCTCCCCATCCCAGGAAATTGTCCCATGTGTTTTCCATGGAGAGAGAGGGCTCCAGGGTGGGTGGATGTGATTCTAGGGAGGGACTTTCTCCCAGGTGCTTTCATTTCTTGCAGGAGCTGTGCTGGAGAAAATCTGGGTCAATAGAAGACATCCTCCCTCCAAATCAAAATCTCATACTTGTGCTGGTGATTTTTAATTGGGCAGCACCCTCTCAGCTAAATTAGCTGGTGCTCATCTGGTTCTTCCTGCTGCACACTCTCCCACCCAGATCCCAGACTAGCGTCCACCTGGATCTAATTAGAGATGGGAGAAAATGAAGATTTTTGAGAAGCTGTGTCTGGAGCGGGCATTTTTCAGAGGTTCTTTTGCCTGAAGGCAGCCACAATGCAGGAAGAGCAGGCTGCATGAGAGGGGACAGATCCCCAGCGTGTCCCCTCTCTGAGCATCCCATTACAGCACTCAGCTGCTGTGGCAGCAGGCATGCACGTGCCCCAGGCATCCCCTGCCCTGACTGGCCTTGGCTTTACCTATTTATTTCTTGGTAAGTGCATCTGAGCCAGGAAAATTACTGTTTTGGCTGCTTCTCCCTTTACCCGTGAGTGATTTTTTTCATCTGCAGGCAGCCACCTGTGTGTTGAGCACAAGGGACTCAGTAAGGACTGAAAAGCACAGATTTTTAATTTTTTTTTTTCCATTGCATCCTGCACGTTTCCAAGGGGAGCCCTTTCCCCTCTGCCAAGGTTCAATGCAGCTCTTATGCACTGGATCCACACACACACAAAAAAAGCAGTAAATACAGCACAGAAGCATGCTTTGTGTGCTCTCCTGCCTGAGAAAAGTGGTGTAGAGCAAACTAGGGTTTCAAAGCTTCCTTCGATAGGAGCTTTCACTCCCTGTGGGATTTGGGGCACCATGGAGCCGAGCTAACTCAGCAAATGTGTTTACTTTTGTGAGCTGGAGAGCCACAAGGCAGGAATTCACAGCAACCCCAACTTCTCAGCACAGAACCAATAACATTATGAGCACCTCAGGGCAGCAATGAACAAGGGCTTCTTTTATAGGCAGGGAAGTGTAATACAAAGTGATTCTCGGCCACAGGAAAAGGGAAAATCGCCCAGGTAAACGTGCAGTGGGAACTGCAAGCTGGATTCTTTCTGAAAAGTTTAATAATTCTGTGTTATTCCATGAAAGCTTTCCGGTATTATGAGCAATAACCCCCTCCTCCATGTCTACATGTTAAAGTAATTAGATTGCAAAATGCAATGGCTGCATAATGTATCTATGGCTTTTGTTATTTAGCAAGGATTTTTTTGTTTGTTTCTCTACCCACATGAGTTTTATTGAAGTCCAAAAGAAATCAGAGGGTAAAATAAATGGTAACAAGCTGGGTGCTCCCTCTGGGTCTTCAGCCTCACTGACACACACATTTCTTCAACAATTTCTAGGAAATGTAAAGCCAAATTAGAAAAGCCTCAATATGCCAAGATGCTGCAAAAGATGTTTGGCTGCTCCTCAGGAACTG
Source organism: Ammospiza caudacuta (assembly GCF_027887145.1). Lineage (NCBI taxonomy): Eukaryota > Metazoa > Chordata > Aves > Passeriformes > Passerellidae > Ammospiza > Ammospiza caudacuta. The sequence continues at coordinate 61,240,193 of NC_080598.1, read as the reverse complement.
GTTCTATGGATCAGCTCTTTAAGTGTGAGGATTTTCCCTTCCAGGCAGCCCAGCACACTGGTGTTGCTAAATGAAATTACACATGAATCACCAGGGCGAATGAAAAGGAAAATAAAGTGTGCCATTCCTCAAATAAAGGGCTGCAGTGTATCACCTTGTCAGGCTGGGAGGAAACTCAAGCTTATGAGGGAAATAGCAGTGTTGGCTCTTTTCTGAAGATGTGTGGGATCTCAGCACCTCAGGATGGAGGTGCAGAGAGGCCGAGACCACCCTTAGGGTATAAAGATAAGTGACCGCCCAGGGGCTTGGGGAGTGTGCCCATGGCTGACTTGCTGTGCAGACCTCTGTCGGGCTGAAAGAAAATCTTTTAGATAAACAATTAATAAACACCAAGACCGAGACAAGATCAGAAGTCTCTCCTCGTCCTTTGAAGCGTCGGCTCTCCAAGGCCATCCCTGGGAATTCCCTGAGAATTCCTAAACAGCCTAAAACAGCAGCAGAAAACCTCACAAGCCTAAACAGCCGAGAAACAGAGCAAAAATGGCATTCCCTGAGCTATCACCGGCTGAGCACTCTCCGGACGTAAATCAGCAGCAAAGAAGAACGCCGGAAAATTTACAAGCGGCGTCCCTGAAATATCTCTGGCCAGACATAAATCAGCAAAGAGAAACAGTGAGAAATTTACAAAGATGGAATTTAATTAAAGGTACACGTATTTGCTTTATATTTTTGCTTGCTGTTTGACCAGAGAGGAGTTGGGATATAAAGCCAGGTGCTTCCTAGAGAGCTGAGGGTAAAATCCAAGGTCACATCCTGAAGGGACAGTGGTGGCCTGTCAGGAGAGGGAGCTCTGAGCACACCACCCAGCTGCGAGCCCTCTCTGCGGCCTCCCGGATTTCTGCCCACACCTTCAGCTCTGTGCTCCCTGTGCTCTGTGTTCCAGCCAGGAAAATGGGATCCTCCCCAGGGCACTTTTGGTGTCCCCAGAGACAGCTGGAGGCTGGGTTTGGTGCCTGGCACAGCACAGACCATCATCTCCATGGTCCTCTCTGTGTTTATGGGGTTCTGGGGAAGCTTTCCATAAGCAGAGGTTCTTCTTGGGGGATTTTAACACTTGCAGCTGTAACACCAAGCAAGATGTGTCGTGCAGAATGCTCTCAGCTAAATAAATGAATCCCAGTTATTTAAATTTATGCAGAAAGGCTGCAATAAATGGAAGAGTATTTTTTTAAAATGCATGTTCACACAACGATTCTAAAGAAAATGGAGATACTGAGGTGTGGTTATCAGCTGCTGGAATCCAGCTGATCAATATGTATCAATCCAGAGGACAGCAGAAAATGATGAATAGAGATTTCCATCATCATATTAATTCCTGTAGTACCTGATGACTTCCCAGTCCCCTAATTAATTTATCCTCATGACCTCTGGAGTGCTCTGAAGAGGAAAATAAGCCCAGACCAATGCACAACTTCAGTTCTAGACCTCAGCTCTTGGCTTGGGTCATGGAATCACAGAATGGTTTGGGTTGGAAGTGAGGGCGCCAAGAGAGGATGGATCCAGGCCTGTCCCAACCATCTCAGCCCCACTGGAGACCATCAGGCCCAGATGTCCCTCATTCCTTCTGCAAGCTGACATGAGATGGATCCATCTCATGAAACCCCTGAGCTTTGAAATGCAGCCCAGCAGGTAATGTGCTGAACCAACAGAGGTGGTTGTGAAAAGGCACAAAAATGTGCTGCCTGCCCCAGATCTAAAATACACTTCCAGATGTAAAGTGTTTAGTTTCCTTGATCCCCTTCTAGGCCACAGCCTGGCTAGCATTTCTCTGTGCTGGGATTTACCTTTCCAAGTGATTTGGTCATTGGTTCCACTCCAGAAGCTTTTCAGATGGGGAGAGTTTCCCTCTCTGAAGCATTTTTGCTCTCTGTGGATAAAGGCAGTCCCTTGTAAATCAGAGCTCTCACCTTGAACACAAACAGACCCAACCACGATTTAATAAAAACCAAAGGAGGTCACACTGGCAGCCAAAGCAGCTGGGATCAGGAGGCTTCCTTGCATCTCTAAATGTTGTCCCAATGCTGAGGAGTGTTGCAAAAAACAAATGTTCTTTTCTGGAAATCAACACCAGCATTTCTCTGCTTCTGGCTGCTGCCAAGAATGTCGCCCTCCGCACAGGATGATCCAGTCCCAGCTCCTTTTTGCTGCTGGAAGTGATGGGCTTGGTGTAACAGGCTGTGACCAGTACTGGGGCTTACCTGGCCATCCAGTAACAGGGTTGTAACTTCTCCCTGGAAGATTTTAAAAATCCAGTGTAAAATATAATGAAAACACAAAGGGGCTTGCTTGGCACATAGCATCGATTTCTGTCCCCACAGCTGGCTTCATGTGATAGTCTGAAATATGACTTGTAATATTATGAGATCCAGAGTGATCTTCAAATTGATGATGTCCCTTTAAAATGACTTTCAAAAAAATCCCTTTAAAGTAGATGACAGATTTTTAATACCACCCGCAGAGTTCAGCATGTATCAGTGTCACTGTTCTTACACAGCTGTAGCAAACCCTCTCCATCTGGACTTTAAAAGATTTGACTTTAAAAAGGAAAAACAGCAAACCCCCAATCATTAAGCAGTACCTATTTGCCAGAGATCGATGAAATTAAAGAGCACTCGTGTTAAATTACTTCCATCCAGCATGTATGACACATTGAATTTGTTACACTTGGGAAATCGTGATATTCCTTCTGCTATTACGAGGCAGAAATACAAAAATTCCTAATAAAAGAACACACACACTCACACATGAAAAATCAGCTTCTTATGGCATTTCTCTTTGAAGTTGCTGTGGCTCAGTGCCAGTGAGAAGTCCCAGACTCATCTGCAGCTGCCTTGCTGGACCCTTTGTGCTAACACAGACACTGGACTTGCTGCCAGAATTTGAATCTGTGCCCTCCTTTCTCTCAGACTATATGACCACATAGTGCTTTGCAGGCCCAAAAGGGATCTTCCTTTTATTTCTTTTTTAAATTCTGTTTCTTGATTTTCAGAAGATGCAAACTGTTGCTGTCTCAAGTGCAACAGGTGACCACATGGAGAGATCTGTCACAGACATCTTTTATGGAAAATCCTTTCCTTAGGATTTTTCTCCTGAGAAGCTGAGAGGCCTCAGGAACCAAATGTAAACATTGATTATCTGCTGCTGTGGGATGCAACAGGTGGATCTGTGATTGGTCTCATGTGTTTGTTTCTAATTAATGGCCAATCACAGCCCAGCTGGCTTGGACAGAGAGTCTGAGCCACAAACCTTTGTTATCATTCTTTCTTTTTCTATTCTTAGCTAGCCTTCTGATGAAATCCTTTCCTTTATTATTTTAGTATAGTTTTAATGTAATATATATCATAAAATAATAAATCAAGCTTTCTGAAACATGGATTCAGATCCTCGTCTCTTCCCCCATCCTCGGACCCCTGTGAACACCATCACAGAGATCTGCACTTCAGCACCCCGGGACATTGTCTGTGAGGAGAATTCACCTTCATGCAGCATCAAATTCACCTTCTACAGCAGCATCTTATCATCAGAGTCTGCCCTCTTTAGCTGATTGTTTGTCCTGGTTTTGATGGCCATCTGTCTCTTATTTTGTGCAGGTTATCCAAGGATACAGAGCTGGAGGACTCATCCGAAGAGCTGTGGGGGCTATCTGAGGTGTGAGCTGTGAGCATCAGAAAGGAACCATCTCAATCCAACGTGCAGAACTGTTGAGAAGCAGGACAAGCCCGTGTGAAGCTTTGCCTCCTCCTCATCCTCCCACATCCCAGCATGGGCAGACCCTGCTTCCATTGGGAAATGTACAAAGAGCCAGGAATCCAGCTGGTGTGAGGGAGGGGAGAGGGTGAGGATGCAAGAACATGGAGAAGAAAATGAGGAGGAGTTGATTTTTCTTGATATCTTCCACAGGCTGACCTTTGTCATTGTCTTCTATGGAGAAATTTTCTTTTTAATCAGCTCTTTGCAAATTCCTTGTGAGATGTATAAAAAGAGGATGCCCAAGACTCTGATGGATGGAGGGGTGGACATGGATGGATGTAAGGACACAAGCAGAAACACAACTTCTCCTCTCCTGCTTCTCCACTTTTCCTACACAAATCTGTCCCATCACTTATCACTTCCTTCAATCTTGACAACTGATGAGAAAATGTTTAGGACTCAAGGTCTCTATTTAGTTTTCTAATCAAATAATTTAAATGTATGAGTTGACACAATAGGCAGAGAGCCATAAGTCCCACTGCTTGCTATTATGTGTGATTCTTCTTTGAGCAAATATATAATCACAGCCTTAAGTTATAATAATTATGTAATATTTCTTGATAGAAGCAATTGGAATCCATTGTGTAGGGAAGTAATTACAGCCTACTTTGGTTCCTTTGTTTCTGAGTGGGTGGCATTTATGGGCAAAAAAAATTATGCATGCTCAAAAATCTTTATAAAATGTTGGGTTCTCAGAAAATCTTGGACCTCCTCAGATGCAAGGGATTTTTAAGGGATAATAAAATCTCTTTATTTTCTGCAGAGCAAAAATGTATATTAAGTTAACCATGAAACATTTAGTTCTAAGGATGAAAGAACATCAAGGCAAATGTTTTCCTTACAAAAAAAGAGGAGAGTTTATAAATTTACACATTCAAATAAGCTTGATGGGTGTGTGCACATGTTCCCTCTCTCAAATACACACAGAAGGTATGAGCTGCTTTTAAGATGACACCTTAAATATGGATTTTTATCCTGTAGCAGTTTCATGTTGGAGGGTTCTTATTTGTAATTAAATTTCTGAGAAAACCTTCACAGTAGTGACAGAGCAAAAATTGGCTTAAAGGAATAAATTAACAGTAATAGCACAAAAGAAGAAATGTCAGGCAGACTGCTACAACACTCTCTAATTTGCTTTTTTGATCACATCAGTGGAGGTCTGGAAATAACCAGATGCATTAACATTTATCTAGGAATGATAAAAGTTGCCATCCTGCCAGATATTCAGTTGGTTTATTAATTACCAGCAGAAACCTGAGATGAGATGTGTGTTGGTTTAACTTCTTAACTGCTCGCTGGAGAATGTTTTTAAAGGGATTTCCTGCAGAGAAATAAGAGATGTTTGGGAAATATTTTTGAACTCGAAAACAAAAATGTTAAGTTTCAGTTCCTGCCATGATCTTGGTAAGTCTTTCATCAAGTATATGGGGAACTGGTAAAGGATGCAGGAAGTGGGCTGAAGAGGAGGAAAGATCATAGGAACACAAATATTTATCCTGGAGGTATGAGGTGGCCTTTTCTACATAGCAAGTGAAGGGGCTCTTCCAATAACATCGCAATGTTCTCAGTCAATCCTGCACCCATTGCTGTCATGCTGGGTGCCAAAGTTGCTGTTGAAGAAGCTGAAATTGGTGTTTTCCATGTCAGAGTCCCCTGCAGTCCTGCCAGTGCCTTTTCTCACTAAAATTCATTGCTGAGTGGAGATTAGGTGAGATGTCTCCCAGTTAGGGCATGTCTGGTGCACTAAGCATTTCTCCACTCAGATCTGCCTATTTTATCTGCCTGCTTCCCATGGAAAGCTTTGCAAGTGGCTTCCTCAGATGAAAACAAAATGTGTTATTTTCCTCGCTCTGCACAAAAGCCCAGATCTTTTTGTTCCTTTTGACTGCTTCCTGATCAATAGGCCAATTTTAGCTGGTGACCCTTTTCAGAATGTTCTCTTGGCCACTAGAGATTCTCTAATTTGCTCAAAAATTGCCCTGGTGAGAGCAGAAATAGGCAGCATGACCCCAGCCCTGTGCAGTGCATATGCATGGGCTATATATAAAATTCCCTGTTTCTTCTAGGTATAGCTCTACATGCAGTCCCCCACTGGGAGCCTTTTCTCTGTGGCTGAGTAGCACTTACAATGAATTTTTTTTTATGTGCATTTTCAAGATCCACTTTTTCATGTGTCAATTTTTATTCTGGATGCCTGCTGCCTAAAAAAAGTGATGGCACGATAGCAAAGCCCACCCCCTTCCACAAATTTTGACTAATTGCCTCAAAACATCCTGTGTTAGATCCAGACTGTGTTCTACACCCACGTCACCACCATTTTTTCATACATTTTATTTTTTTCCCCACTGGTTTTATGAAGCAAGGCTGCCAAAGCTGCCCAAATCCTAAGAGATAAATCAGGGTCAGAGCTGGCTACTCCTGAGTGGAGGAAGCTACAACTGTTCCCTATCCTAAAGGGCAGCTCCTATAGCTGTGAAAAACTTCATTTACCAGGAGGATAAAGGATAAATTCATACTGAATTTGTTGGGAAACATAATTGGTGGGTTTAGACAGGGTTTGAGGAGGTGGATTGCTGCTGCCCTGGCCATGGGCAGCTCCTATAGCTCTGAAAAACTTCATTTGCCATGAGAATAAGGGATAAATCAATACTCAGTTAGGTGGGAAACATAACTGGTGGGTTTTTGGACAGGGTTTGAGGAGGTGAATTGCTGCTGCCCTGCTCATCCCTGGCCATGGGCAGCTCCTATAGCTGTGAAAAACTTCATTTGCCAAGAGGATAAAGGAACTTCAGACTGAATTTGGTGGGAAACATAATTTATGGGTTTGGACAGGGTTTGAGGAGGTGAATTTCTGCTGCCCTGCTCATCCCTGGCCATGGAGCTTGGTTTTCCTCCAGACCTGAAGGGAGAATTCCAGGAACACACACTTTCAGGGATGTGCCAGCTCCAGAGCTGCTGCTTGCCTTATTGATGCTTGGCATTGAGATTCAAATTCCTTTTTGAAAGATTGCAATTTACACATCAGTGTTATTGTAGCAGCAGAGATTTCTTAATGACTTCCTGTCAAGTACAAAATGCAAGCTAATTTCTGATCCTAGAGAAGTGCTGTGACAAAGACATTTTCAATGACAGTGTTTGGTACAACCAAGCCATTGTGCTTCTCCAGGTCAGTGTGTGCAGCTCATCCTCCTGATGTCCTTCACCCCCTAAAAGTAGCTCAGCTAGATTGGGAAAAGTTCAAAAAAAGCCAAATTAAAAAATAATTTGTTTTCACATGAATCTTAGAGTGATTAATTTATACTATTGGTTCCAGAACATGAAAATGTGACCCACCCCATGTAAAAGCTTTTTGGAATATGCCTGATAACTCCATAGCATTACTTCCTTCAGCACCAAGTAGTAATAAATAATAATATTAATAATATTAATATTTATTAATATTATGGGATGTCCTTTTCTCTTATTAACAAAATATAACAAGAGAAAAAGACATCACAGAAGCCAAACATCTCTTATAATTCATGAAAGAGTTAACCGGCAATCCTACACCTCGCAGGGAGACCTTTGCTACACATTTTTAATGGCCTGGGCTCTTGGTAGGTGAAAGGAAAGTTCCAAGCAATAATTCAGGTTTAAAATACTGTCTCGGTGCCAAGTAATCAAACTAGTTTTAAGTGAAGCAATTAGCAAGCATTAGAAAGGCAGCTATTTCCTGCTTGAAGGTGGTAAACTCTGTGTCTCTTATTATGATTTCTCTGGGGATGTGAGTAATGGGCTACAGAGCTTTTTTGGGGGGGTAGTGGGGTTTTTTTTCGCATATGTGGAAATACTGGCAATGTCCTAAATCCCTGCCAATTTACTGGATACAGATGATGATGAGGGTGGAACAAAGTCCTTACTCTTTTCTGGTGGTTTGAGCAAGATGTGTGCCAAAATCTGTAAGGTGGTTTTCTCATTAGGTCCTTAAAAACAGGTTTTTCTTCCCGGTTCTGCCTCACCAGATCCCCATTTCTGGGACCAGGCTGGTGCTGGAATGAGCAGATGAGGCAAAACCTGGTCATTCTGCTGCTTTTGCCAGATTTTGTTGGGGGGGTTGATAAAACACAGGTGGGGACCACATCTCCCTGAAGGAAGGTTTTCTCCTTGAAACCACTTGGTTTTCTGCCAAGGGGAGCTCTCAGAGCTGCATTTCCAAAGCAAGGTGGTTCCTGATGGGTGCAGCTGCATCAACAGTCTGTTTGAACCTAAATGGGTGCTTTTGGAGCCAATCTGTCACTTGTCCTAATTTCCTACACTTAACTTTGTGAGCACAATTTACCTAAACTTAACCCTGGAGTGCCAGGGCAGATTTCTCTCTCAGTGCCCCTCTCTTCCACCACAGCTTTATAAACTGGCATCCACACCTGGGGCTCCTTGGATTATTGAGAAATCCCTCAGTTGGCTCTGCTGGGCTTTGAAATAGGCTGTAGGGGCTCAAAGTGAATGGACATGCAGCCAAATGAAGGTGAAAAGCAAGGCTGACATTGCCAAAATTCAGGACATGTCCCTGAAGTCTCAGCAGCACACAGGGCAAACCCCTGCCCAAAAGGTGAACCTCTGCATAAGGCCCAGAAACAGAAATTTCATGAGTTTTTCACTGCATTTTATTATTTTTGTTTTGAACATTGGGGAAAAACCCCCACCATTTTCTAAATGAAAAGGGTGAATCTTAGAGAATATTAAAATTAATTTGCTTTCTATCATTTTTATTCCTTCCCTGGCAAATTCAGAAATAGGTTGGAAAGCACAAAAAACAAATTCTTCAACAGCATTTCACATTTTGGCCAGCACATGACCTTATCTGGTATTGAGCCTGATGAAACTAGTTTTATTTTAAAAAACCTGGCTCATAAATGTGATCAGGTGGAATTTTATGTAAGCACCAGCTGAAACCTGTGCTGGTACAGTTATTGCTGTGCATAAGCAAAAAAGGAAAGCACACAAAAAAAGCCATAGAATCTTACCTTAGGTTAAAGAAACAATGGGAAGTTTGGCAGAAAATGGGGAATTGCATACTTTTATTAAAATACTTGAATTTGTGTAACCACAGGAAGCAGAGGGATAGGGTCCCCCTCCCAATCCCTTGGATTTTCAACCTATTTGTTCTTTTTTTTCTGAACATATAGGACAGATTGGGTTTTTCTGACAGGGTGTCTAGATATTGAAGGTAACAACAATGGTGCTTAAACAATCAGATTTTGTGGCTGTTCTGGGAAGAAAAAAGCAAAGAGGAAGAAGCAGCATCCCCATTATGATGGATCTCAACCCAAACAGGTACTGGCAAAAGAACCAGTTAAAGAAACAATTGGGAGTTTGGCAGAAAATGGGGAATTATATACTTTTATTAAAAGACTTGAATTTGTGTAACCACAGGAAGCAGAGGGAGAAGGTTCCCCTCCCAACCCCTTGGATTTTCAATCCATTTTGTTATTTTTTTCTGAACATGTAGGACAGCTTGGGTCTTTCTGACAGGGTGTCTAGATATTGAAGGTAACCACAATGGTGCTTAAACAATCAAATTTTGTGGCTGTTCTGGGAAAAAAATGCAAAGAGGAAGAGGCAGCATCCCCAACATGATGGATCTCAACCCAAACAGGTACTGGCAAAAGAACCTCCTGTTCTGGAAAAAGGGAATTCCTGTTTTCCAGCTGACAACTCAGCTGATGAGTCTACCAGCTCATTGAAAAGCCTCTTGCCTGCTCTTTATTTCTTATTATCGTGGCATCTGTGCAAAATTTGGTGGTTTTCACAGCTTTGATTTTCACAGCCAGGTTTTTCCAGTGGAGGCATGAATGCCCTCACAGCAATCTAAGCACCTTCCTGGCAGGCTTGAATTCACAGAGAAACAAGCCAGAAGCTGGAAACTATTCAACCACAGCTGAGAGATGTGATATTTTCCATCAGAAGATGCAGTGTTTGTTTTTTAAGAGCTTTGCCAGCCCAGCCTGCTTCAGATGGGAATTTTTCTGTGTGTCTCTTCAGACCCCTCAGAGATGGGCACTAATTACAAGCTGCTGCTGGTGGCTTTGGTCCCCGGCTTGTGACCCCATGTGCCAGACCCCAGGGTGAAGCTCTCACGACTGCAGACACAGTCAAAGGCCACCTGTGCTGTGACCAAGTAAAGTGCTGTGGAAAAAAAGCACTCTGAAAAATCCTGCCTTGTGCTTTCTCAAATTAGCAGATGCTTTTAATGCTGTTGACCTTCCTGTCTCTGCAGCTCTGCTCCCCATCTCCAAAACCAGGGATAATGGTATCATTTGGTGGCACAGGGCTCTGCTGAAGGTGCACCCATTAGTGCTGGTGGGGTTTTCAGTCTCAAAGAGAGAGAGCTCTTCACAGGAATGCTGAGCCCAGGGTCAGAAATGTGTGCAGAGGGAACGAGGACAGAATGTGTGTGATGAACAGGGAGAGACAAACTCAGCAGCCACCCAGTGTGGGGATCTGGATCATTGTGGATGGAGCAAAGCAGGGGCTGATGGAGGGCACACAAACAGGTCTGTGGTCACATCTTTCAAGACTGTGCTCGAATAATGTATGCAGAGGAGAATAAACCAAAGTGGATGGCACTCTGTGTGTGTGTGTGTGTGTGTGTGCATATATAGGCACAGGATCTAATTTTAAATTAACAGCTAGGGTGAAGCAGTCATTTTGAATGGTGAGATTCACAGGCATGAGTGTGTGAAGTTGAGGGTGGCTGTGAAATGCATATTTATCAAAATAAAACAAAATTAAATAAAAATATAAAATATTAAAATAAAATATAAAAAATAAAAAATAAAAATAAAAATAAAATAAAATAAAGGAAAATAAATAATGAAATAAAAATAAAAATAAAATAAATAATAAAACAAAAATATTAAAAATTAAAAATAATATAATATAAAACAAAAACATAAAAATAAAAAAGAAAATAAATAATAAAATAAAAATAAAATTTAAAATAATATAAAAGAAATAATGAAATAAAAATAAAATAAAATAAAATAAAATAAAATAAAATAAAATAAAATAATAAAACCAGAGACATTTCCAGTCCTGCTATGGATTGATGCCTGCTGACATCAAAATCAACAGAACAGTAGACCTGTGGTAGCAAAGAAATCTCAGGGCATCCTCCCAGGAATTTCAGAATGACAATAACCAGGGCTGTTAAGGCTGACCTCAAAGGCTCAGGACTTCAACAGAAACCAGGCAGGATCCTTCCAGGGTGTCCACCCACCCAGACATGGGCCAGGAGACCCTCCTGCACTGCTGTGAGCCCCTGTCTGGGGTCTCCACTGCTTCCACTGCCTCATCTGCCCCTGCCTGATCCATCCCCTCCTGGCTGCCTTTAGCTGAGACCTGCTCCATGTTAAGATGATATTTGTTGCTCCTGCAGCCCACCAGTTAAGGTGATATTTGTTGCTCCTGCAGCCCCATTTCTTCAGGGCTGGGTTGGAAAGGCAGAGAAATGGCTGTGCTGCACATCTGGTGGGGTGGTAACCCCTGGTCAGCTGAGGCTGCCCGAGGGTTATAAACCTCTGATCCAGAGGGATGATCCCTGCAGGACTTGGGATGTGTAACACTCCTGAAATATTCAATTGCTTCTGCATCAGCATTTGGAAGCAGAACAGCAAGATTTGCATCTTACAGCTTACACTTGCTATCAACATTCTCCAAACTCTCCTCACTACCTCTCCCCCACCCCAAATGTAAATTTCTTTTTTTAAAGCATTTTATTTCCAATCTGAGTGTCTAAACTTTGTTCACTGAGCTGCTCAAGTCTGAAGATTGAATTCTCTATATCCTCTCTTCACTCCATTTTCTTTCAGGCAGGTCTGATCACTGCTTGAAATATTCCCATTCCATGCAGCTGATGGAGATTTTTCACAGTGGAGCACAGAGCATCTCCACCTGAGCACAGCAGTGCTGCATTATTAGCTTGGGAAGCTATGACCTTGAAGGCTTTCTATTTAATTTATTTCAGCATTCCAGCCATAGAGATGTTTGCTCTGATTAGACCCAGTAAATTACCCTCCACAGATGAATTATCAGGGGATTTTCTTCTATTTTTTTTCCCTGCCCATTCTCAAACAACTCAGAATGAGCCTGGATACTCAGGTTTGTGTGGCTGGAAATCTTAAATGACTTCTTTTCCACAGCACAGGTCTCCAAGCAGTTTACAGTGAATTCTGAACAATTTCCCATCATGTGTGTGCCATTCTGTCACCCACTGGCTAATCTGATTATCAAAACTTTTCAACAATGAAATAAGTCACAAATTATCTGCAGATTTGACCAGTGATTAGCAAATAGTGGATCCATGGGGATATCAATTTCTGCACTCCCAATAAAGTTTCATCCCTGGAGGTGTTCAAAGCCAGCTTGGATGGGGTTCTAGGTAACCTGAACTGGTGGAAGGTGTCCCTGCCCATGGCAGGGGCTGGAATGAGAAGATCTTTAAGGTCCCTTCCAACCCAAACCATTCCATGATTCTGTGACTCTGTGATAAGTCATTCTCCTGGCATTCTGATAAGGAGGTGATATCTCTTAGCAATTTAGAATAGGAGACAGAAACAATGAAAAAAAACCCAAACAACAGAAGGTCTTAATGAAATTCAACAAATTGTCATTTTCTAGAGTTAAGTACCTTGATTCATATAATCTGCTATGGCAGTGACCATGCCTTCTCTAGATGAATAATGTGCTTGCAGAAATATTTCTTATTCTGGTAATAGAAAAGTGGGAATTTCTTCTTGGTGCGTGAACTTCAGACACACCGAGCAGAGAGGAGGAGAGCTGAAGCAAATCTTTAACATTTTCTGGTTCCATGTGAGGAAAAGCCATGTTTTTTCTGCAACATTTTTTCCACCACAGATATAGCAAATTCTTGCAGGCAGCTGAGTAATAGGAGCTTAATTCTTTATCACTTTTGCCCCAGCAAGAAGCCTCTGTGTGACTCTGAGCCAAATGCAAATGTAAAGCAAAGCACATTAGCTCCAGTCACCCTGCAGGGACATTTTGTTTTGCATTTGCAGGAGCTCTAAAATCTGCACATGGGCAGTCCCTGTGGCTTATTCTGTTAACAGGAACTTTTTCTGAGCTTCCCTGATTCAGTCACCTGCAGCTACACGAATATTTCCCTAGGGGAGAAAGGGTTATGTCAGCATTTAGAAAAGGGCTTTTCCCAGAATGACACAAGGAGTGAAAATAAAGATAGATGCACACTTCTGGAGGTGTTTTTCTCCTTGGGGGACATCTTTTCTCCGAGCAGGAGCTGTGCAGGCGAGGTTTAAGCCAGTGTGCTCAAAAAGCCTGTCAGGACAAGAGTTCACCCTGTGAGACCCAGGGCTGTGCCACCTCCCCTCTCACCTGCTGCGTTTCCTGCAGGCTCCTCAGCTTCACCTCACTTGTGGAGCAGTGATGAATTTTGCCTGCTCTCCCCTCTCTCTGTCCTGGCATGCTTCCAGCCCTGGGCTTGGGGACTCCGTCAGGAATTTATTGCATTTGCAGGACGAGCTATCATTCCAAAAAGCATTATTTGCTAATTCCTCTGCAGCTCCATGAGAAAGGTTTCCCTCACAAACTCATTTTCTAGCTTTGGTGAGGATGGAAATGATGGGAGGTGGTGGCTTCAGGTACCCTGACATTTATTTCCTAGCAGTGATTTGAATAATGTTTCCCAACTCTGGGGGGAAGGAAGGCTGGATTTTTTGTTTGTTTGTTTGTTTGTTTGTTTTTATACCAAAGGCTGGAAATTGTGATTTAATCCTTGAACTGTGTAAATTAAATCCTAAATGCAGAATGACTGGAAAAGTCATGGGGGTTACTTCAGCCAGGAAATAGCCCAATCAAATAGGTTTTTTTGGATCAAAACTGCTCAAAGTGTATTTTGCAATTTTCATACCCAAAGAAGAAGCGTTGCAATAAATGAGGACACTGATTTAAAGTCTAGCATAAAATACTGACACAAAATTGTCTTGCACATTAGCTCTGTTGCTTTGGGGTCTGTACAGCTACAGGCAAGCCAGAGCCTTGGCAGGTCAGGGGAACATGTTTGAGCCTGGGCTCCAGTGACCTCACTAACCAAACAGATGAAGCTAAAAATAAATGCAAGATGTTGTAGACATACAGGAGCCCCTGTTCCCTGCACTGTTTGCAAAAGGAAGAGACTGATTCTCCTGCTTTCAGTTTGTTGTTGGAGATAAGAGCTCACATCAGACAGTTTGGGTGGGGGGGTCCTTTGGGCTCATTTTCCCAGACAGCAAATACTGCATAGAGATCCTCCAGAAATCCCTCCTGCTCTCTGCATTCCTATTCCCTAAATACTTCAGGCCCTCACATTTTTATGGCTAGATAATGAGGCCAGACCAAATCTGTCATCTGATCTCTCTGCTAATGTAGCAGACACAGCTTTCCAATCCCAGCTTAAGCCGATTTTACTTAACTGTGACCTCTGTAGCTGATGGGAGCTGAAACAAAACTCCTTCAGTTCGGGTCCTGGAGTTTGGACAATGTGTGATTAAAGCTCTCTACAAGTCCATTTGAAAATCCATAAATGACTGCCTAGCCAACATGCTGAGTTAAGAGTAACCATAAATTATCTTAAGCAAATAATTCGCCTCAATCACAGAAGTGGAACTTCATATTCACAAACAATTTGAGAAAGGGGACTGGCACAGAAAGATTACAATAGACAGCAAACCATTTGCAGTTTTCCCATGTAACATACACTCGAAATGGTTTCAGCAAAGGTTGGATGTGCTGGGCTATGGGACACGAAGATGGACCTCCATGGGTCTTGAGGAATCTGATTTTTCAGAGGCTACAAAAGCAGAATTGAGTGATGGCAACAGGTCATGAAGGTGAGAAACCTTTGTGTTGACATGGCTCTTATTGCCAGAGCAGACTCCATGTGTCTTCACCCCAAGATGATAGTGGAAAGCACATTTCTGTAATTTAGGGGAGCACTGGGAGAATTTATTCTGATTGGGGCAGGCGGACCCAGGCACCAGAGGTGTAACTGGGACAATTAAACAGGCTGAATTTCCCCATAGAAAGTCTCACATCAAACAGCCCCCCCATGACAGCTGATGCTGGCAGGGTCTCCACAGATGTGGCAATCTCTGCACTGTGCCCTGTGTAGGGGATAGGATGTTCCCATTGTTCCTTCCCCTCCTAATTAGCCATGGTCTGTTAATAGCAAAACTGTCAGGTGCAAAGGGAACTCCCATGGGCTGGACAGGGAGATTTGCCATCCCCACCACAGCATCGCTCACCACATTGAGGCAATTTCCTCCTTTTTGTATTTGGAAGGGAATACGGGGGAACAGGGCTCTTTAGGTGATATTTTAGAATATTTTTCCTGCTGGCAGAAGTAAAAAAGGCTTCCAGAAGGAGACCTGACCTTTTGCTGCTGTGGTGCTGACTCCCAGAGAGGCCCATTGAATTCCTCCCTAATGAGAAAGGACTTTGTTTCTGCACCACAGAGGAGTTCACTGAGAACAGCTCCATTTTCCTGCCCATCAGCTGGAAAACTTCCTCTCTTGGGGCTGGGCTGATGGCTCACCCTGTCCCCTCTGCCTGGGGAGGCCATCACACACCCCACAGAGGAACCTTCTGCCCAGGAGCAATTTGGTCTCCAGCACTTCTTCCCCAGGTGAGCTCAAGGTGCTCCACAGGTGATCTTCAATTTGGAGAGGTCCAGGAGCTCTGACTAAAGCCCAAAGGCCCTGGGTAAATCTGATCTGCCTCTGATCTTAAAAGAGCCTCAAAAGATTACTCCCTCTCCAATGGAGGGAGAATTTGGGATGTGCAGACAGGTCCTTTCCTCCAGGAAAGGCAGAGATGTCCCCTCCAATGTTTGTTTCTGCCCTGTGTCCCAATCTCTGGTTTATGCAGTCAATTCCCTTTGCTCTCCGCTGTAACAAACCTCATCTCATCCCTCCATCCCTCCATCCCTCCTTCCTTGCCCTGGGGCATGCTGCAGTGGAAGGGATAAACAGTTTCCGTTCCTTGCTCCAGGCTGTAATGCAACTTTCCTTATTTTCCCTCTCTGGTCTCCCAGGATCATCTCTAATGGACTTTACTGGTTAACCCCAGTGTCAGCTCAGCTCTGTGCAAATTTGTAATAAAGAAAACCCCAGAACACAAACTTCTTCCTTTTTTTTTTTCTTTTTTTTTTTTTTATTATTTGTTGAGAATTAAGAAGGAATGTGTTAGGAATGTGTCAGCTGTAACAGCTGAAGCACAGGAAGGGGAAGCAGTTGGACCTGGGGTGAGAATCGAAAAGAGTTTCCACCAGGGGAGGTGAAAAGGGAGAGAAAAGGACTGAAAACACTTGACAGAAGGGAGATGAAAGAGGGGGTTCAGTCTTCCATTCTTCCCTGCTGATGGGGCTCAGCAAGGATGTACTTGTTTGAGAGTCACACTTCCCTTCCTTGGCCTCGAGTCCCATTTCTGCTTTTGGCCACATCCCTGGGCCTCACCTACAAGGTGTTCTCTGAGCAGATTACACAGAACTGCTGCGTTCAGATCCCTGAAGAGCTTGAGCTCCAGTGACTTTGTGCAGAGCCAAGACGCACTACACACCCTTTTCCTGGTGAATAACAAGGGCTGGAGCTCGTTTGCTGTGTCACAGCACCTCTGAAGGGGCTGACACGTTTCACCAAGCAGGTACAAATAATTGCTTTACACTGCACAAAGGCAGTCAAGGGCCAGGGACTGGCTGTTAAAATGTTTGCAGTGACACCGTGCCAGGCTCTGTGACGGGGAATGCACCTTCTTGTAATTAATTCTGAGGCTCTGTCACTGGATCTAGTTCTCCTCAGATAAAGCTGGTGTTAAATAGGCTCAAAAACTTGCCGTGTCAGTCCACTTTGTACTTGAGAGGAGATGAACCTCGGGGTAGGGGGAAGGGAGGGAAATATGCTGATGGCTGAGAGACACTGAGATATGCTGGTAATGGGGCCAGCCAAGAGGCAGAGGGAGAATAAATAAACATAATTTGGAAGTGACAGTCTGTCTGGCATTGTACTGCGGTCTGCTAAGATTTCTGTTTTTAAAGGATGCAGTAATTTAGTGAAAGCAATATGGTGAAAGGGCTCCGGTATTATCGATTAGCTTTGATCCATAAATTTCTGCTGAGCTCCTTGAAAACACATGAGATAAGGATGCAGGACAGATGGAGGACAGATCCAGATTGATGTGCAGGTCTTGATGGTGCTAACACCACAAAATGTGACCTTAAGGACAGCTAGAGTGGGAATGAAGGGGCTTTCACCAGTCTGTGGCAGGTCTGATTGGGTGTAAAGCTGGTGAAATCATGGTAATCATAGAAAGCACTGAATAGTTTGGGTTGGGAGGGATCTTACAGATCACCCTGTTCCATCCCCTGCCAGTTCCATGGGCAGGGACACCTTCCACACCAGGCTGCTCCAAGCCCCATCCAACCCTTCCGAACATGGGGCAGCCACAGCTTTTTTCTGGGCAACCCGTGAAACTGATCTTACTCAAGCCCTTCAGGTCCTTCTATACTTTATGGAAACTGTGTTGGGCTGCAGTGACAGGGAAGCCTGTTTGAAGGTGTCTCAGGATATGTGTAGATCCCTGTGGAGATGTCTTGCTGAGCTGGCAGATGGAGGGGAAGCAGAAAAAACCCATTCCAGTGGCTGGCAGAGCTGATGGATCACTCATGAACCATCATGGATGCTGAGCTGCACCCAGTATCCCAATGCATCCTTTCTGTCACACATTTGCTCTTGGTTTTGGGTGAGTGGGTTGCACCCCCTTGGGGCATGGGAATTTTGTGAGACAAACCTTTATTCATTGTGAGGCTCTCTCTACTTGAGGTTTCTTTGCAAGCTTAAGTTGGGCAGAGTTATCAGAAATGCTTTTCCCCACTGGCAAATTCAAGCATCTGAGCCCAGTTTGGAGGAAATTTGACAGGTGAGGTTTCCACAGAGCCCGGAACTGGCAAATGCACCGCAAGGTGCCATCAAGTCTTTGCTGATTTTTCTTGGTGACCCTCCAGACAATCACATTCTCAGATTCTGGTGATTCAACATTTTATTGCATCGGGACCAGCTGTGGTCAGATCTGGCAAAGCCAGTGGCACCCTGCCAGCTGCCAGTTCTGTGCTCAAGGCTGGAGTTCCTCCAGAGAAGCTGTGTGAGGAACAGACCATCCCTGTCTCATGGCTCAGAGGTGGAAGGGAAACACTTCAAGTGCTTGGTCTTGCAGTGATCTCCAGAATGCTCTAAGGACAACCAGGGGAATTGTGGGTTTTTCTTTAGACCGTCACTGCTTCCTCATGGGGTTTTACACTTGCTGAGCTCTCTCCCGCAGCATCAGGTCCTTTTGCAGATGGTGCCAGAGCTCTCTTGACTCATCCTCCCACGGAAGTCTGCACCCACCTGGCTCCAGATCAGTGACACGTTTCCCATCCAAACATTGACTGTTTTTACGGGATTAGGCCTCACATGCTGGTCTTCAGTGGCCTGGATCCAAACCCTAGAAATGTCCATGAAGAAATTCCTGTTTGTTTCAGCTTTGGACCTGGCGCCAAGTTCTCAGCACTGTGCTGAGCACAAGCCAGGATCCTGCTGAAGGCAATATCTGATGCAGTACTATGTCACCCCTTTGGATTCCCTGTCTTCAGCTTTTAAACCCCAGAAAACGTGTTTTACTCAGCTCCCTAATGGTTATTCAAGAACACAAGATTGGAAGATGATTCCTTGAATCATCAAGGCTAATCCCCTGTTTCTCTGGCAACCATGCCACTCAAATCTTTGCATAAATCTCAGTTCTGACTGTAATTAATCTGTTTGACCCTTTAAACCATGGCTAGCCTCTCATGCATGCTGCATCCTTTTTCTGCCCAACATGCAAGTGTGTTGTAGAGTCTTTTCTAGCAGAACTTGGCTGCTGTCATTATCAGCTCACACCTTCTACTCCCACCCCATCTGTGCCTGGCACTATTTTCATGCATAATACATCGATCATCTGCAGCCTGGTGGGGGGGAAAATCATCACTTCAAGTCACTTGTCTGAATTCAAGCCACATCTGAGCTGTATCCTTTGCTGAATTCCGTATCCATGGTTTGATAAAAGGGAGGGAAACCAGCGAGAAGACTTCAGGCTCCTCCTGTCTGCAAGGACTCCAAATCAAATATTGTGTTTATAGGCCTTTGAGAGCCTTGTGGGCCACAGTTAAAGCTGGTGGAAATCCATGCAGATCTGATGGACTCTTGCAGCAATGCCAGCTGATACTGGGCAAAGGATAAGGGCTCCATTGTGTTTGCTTATCTTGGTTTTCTGCAGTGCAAAGCTTCTCCTCTTTGGCAGGTTGGATGGGCCCTTGTGAGTATTTGACTGATTTTCAACCCTTCTGCTCTTCATTTACACCAGCATGGCTGGGAAGAGCCCTGGTGTTTCACTCTGGAATTGACAGATCTTCAAAGAGACCCGTACACGTAACAAACTTGATTTTGAAGTCTCTCAGGAAGGCTTTGAAAACAAAGGCTCAAATTCCAGAGTAAAGTAGAAAGACCTTGGTTCCTAGTGGTGAAAGCTTCCTACCAGAATTATTCCCAGAGGCAGTACAGACTTTACGTTTTGCCTCATCTAAATGCATTAGGAGGAGTATTAAATTTCACATGTGCTGCATATTGATGTAATTCTCCTGACATGTCTGTTTGCACCATTATGAAATAAGGGATTTCCTTTCCCTTTCTTTCCACATTTGCCTGGCTCCCTAGGGATCTCGAGGATATGATCCATTGGCATACAAGGATTATGCCTTTTACACAGAGGACTTAAAAAAAGCTTTGTCATTGGGCTAACAGAGGTCTCAGGACAGCATCCTGCATTAGCAGTGCTTGACTTAAACTGACAACCTATGGCTGGGAGAGATCCATTAATCTTCCATGTCACCATCCCTCCAGGCCCTGCTCAAACTTTGTGAGGATGAAAACTTTGGTACAGGAGAACCCTGAGGGTCTTTTCATGTACAAACAACACCTCTGTACCCCACAAGCATTCCCCAGCCCAATCTGGCATTTCCTTTTGTGGTATTTTTTTAAATGTCATGTTCAGAAGGGTGTGTAGTGTGTTTAAACAAACAGCCCCCAAATATCCCCCCCAGTTTTCTGCGGGTACAAGGTAAGGTTGGAGGGTGCTCTGCCACCCTGCACATCCCTCTGCAGCCCTGCAAGGGTGACCAGCACTGCCCTTTGGGTCCCACACCTCTGTTGCCTCAATGCTTGGCTCTGCTTGTGGCTTTATTCTGCATCACAGCTCCACACTGTGACAGGGACAATGCAAATGCCAGCCTTCAGCAGAGCTCAGGGCCTTTTCCTTCCCTATAAATGTTGAATGCATTTAATCTTGTGGGCAGTAAGGAGAGGGCAGAGTTCAAGGGAAGAAGAGGCAGAGTTGGGATTTTTTTAAGCCTTTTTTTTTTCTTAACAGGCAAATTTAGATTGCTGAAAGAGAGCCATAAAACGAACTTAACAATCCGAGGGAAATAGAGGAGACAACCAATTCCTTGAAAAGTCAACACTGACCTTACTACAGAGACTTGAGGGCATATTGTCTTCTTTCTCTGGGAACACCTGTGCCAATGTTCTCAGATCCTTTCTACAGGGCTGATTGCTCCATTTCTCAGCTCATCAGCTGGATGGGACACAGGAATGTGCACTGGAAGAGATTAATATGTATATGGTTAGAAAAGGCACCGGAGAACACGCCTTGCTTTTACCTTCAGCTAAAGTTGATGGCAAAGAACCTGTGATTTTTCAGACAAGAAGTTATGAAATTATATACATATAATTTATATACATATATACACATACATATATATGTGTGTGTATATAAAGTTATATTTATATAATATATATAACATATAGATATAACATTTTATATACATATATAAAATCACCTATATGTTATAAATATATATATATATATATACACACACACACACATATATATATATACATACATACATACATATAGGTGATTTTATTATATATGTATGTAAAATAATGAGCACCTACACACAGGGAAGCACCCACGTGATCTATATCAGCATAATGTGCTCACAAAATGCTTTCACGCACAGCTATAAACCACATTCGTTGATTTTGTCCGTGATTCAAGCACTTTATCCAGGTGGACTGGAAAGCCTCCTGTCTGTCTGTCTGTCCCAGGCAGGGGAGCAGGGACTGAAGGAGAAGTCTGTGAGTGGGGTTTTTCTGCTCGGTTTGTGCTGTGCCTTTTTCTTGCTTGGGTTGATGGTGACATCTGCAGGCTCTGTCGTGTGTGTGCACAGTGACTTTGCAGAATCCCAGAAACACGGGACGATTTGGATTGGGAAGGATCTCAAAGACCATCATATTCCAAACCTCTGCCATGGACAGGGACACCCCCTAGGCCGGGTTGCTCCAAGCCCCATCCATCCAGCTTGGCCTGGAAAAGGGCTGGGATGGGGCACTCACAGCTCCTCTGGGCAGCAGTGCCAGGACCTCAGCACCCTATCAGGGAAGAATTTCTTTCTAATATCTAACCTAACCCTGCCCTCTGTCAGTTTGAAGCCCATTTTCCCTTGTCCTGTCCCTCCCTGTCCTTGTAAAAAGTCCCTCTTCAACCACAACACACTTTTTGTCTCAGTTGATGGACACCTGTGCATAAAGGGGGTTTACCTATTGTGCAGGCTGATCCCCAAAATCAGCCATTATCCATAATCCCAGAGGGAAGAATGCTCTGCCTGTTCTTCTTTATGCCACCTCTCATCATCCTGCTGTCACCACCTAAGACAGATGGCCTTGGTGGGGGAGTGAACACATTTCTCATTTCTGTACCTCACTGCTCTGCTTTTTGGCATGTGTGAAGTAAGTGTGGGCTTTGGGGGGTTGAGCATGAGTTTGCCATTCTCTGGTTTTGTCCTTGAACCATACTCATGAGAAAACCCTGTGCCAAAGCAGGGGTCTCTGTAGAAATTTCCTGTCATGTTTTAACTTCCCAGAAGAGCAGCTGGAAGGCACCCTGGCTGCCACACCAAACTCCAGTATGGCTGAGCACTGTTCACTACTACAAATGCCATAATGCAAATTTCATGCACCAGAAGTTGTGCTTCTCCCTTGATACCCCCAGAGGATGTTTTCCACCTTCACTGATTGGTTTGCCAAGGCAGGCTCAGCCCCTAC
The DNA here is from genome assembly GCF_027887145.1 of Ammospiza caudacuta. NCBI lineage: Eukaryota > Metazoa > Chordata > Aves > Passeriformes > Passerellidae > Ammospiza > Ammospiza caudacuta. Next base: position 61,218,159 of record NC_080598.1, on the reverse strand, counting down.
AGAGATAATGACTGTGAGATAATGACTGGGAAGTGTTGTTACCAAACACCAGCCCAGAAAATGATCCATGTTTGAGCAAAAAAATGACCCATGTTTGAGCAAAAAAGTGTGGGCAGCTTGTATTCAGGCTTTTGCTCAGAGACCTGCTGCAAGCAAGGAACAGATTTTTACAACCACTGCTGGAATTCCTCTTTTTTTTCTTCCCCCTGGCAATTTTTGGCTATTTGGCATCACCCAACTGTGCTAGCACTGTTGTTATTGCATTCAGCCTTTAAGCACTTCGGAGGCCTTGTTGCTGGGCCATGTTCTCCAGGAGCTGCCCATGCATTTCTGGGACTCTGCTATACCCATCCTTCATCCCATCACCAGCTTGAAGGCTGTAAGGAAGAAACAAATCAGGAAAGAAAGGAAAAAAGGAAAAAATATATTTAAAAAATGTATGTGTTGGACTTTTATACTGTCAATTGGGAAACTGGCTGAAGTTCTGCAGAGATTGGCATTGACCTCTGATTGATTTACATCTAATTTGGGGCAACATACAGGCCCCAACCCCAGCATTGATTTGTGACAAACTTGCACAACAGAGACACTGAACAGCTCCTACATGCTTTGTGAAGATGCAGACTGCTTGGATGGGGAGAATTGGTTTCCAGCAACTGGAAGGTGCCCATACTGGGCCTCTTGCATATTTCAAATTCTCAGGCAGTGCATATTTTATTTTGAGATTAATGCCTGGACTTTTGAAGCTGAGAATAGACAGATGAAACCTGCTTAGGTCTCATCTTGGTTTCCAGTAAATCTCCAAAAACATTTAAAATTTAAGAACTTGTCCTTGATCTTAAAGCATTCAATGAGTCATTTAAATTAAGGGAACAGTGATTACTGGGGGACTTTCAGCACAAATTCTGACTTATGCTCTTTTCTGGTCATGATGCATGATTTTCTCCATGCCAAAAGATGAACAGTCATCTTTTACTTTGAGAAGCTGGATTCACCTCAAACCACATTTTTTCTTTGAGAACATCAGCATCTTTCTGGCTAATCCCTCTCAAGGAAGCCATCAGTTTAAATTGTAAATTTTACCTCCTTCATTTTTCAATGACTCATTCTTGTTATTATTATTGTTCTGCTTATCAGGGTATCTGTCTTTCTGGGGATTTATTATTTCATGCTTCAGCATCTCACCACAAAGTACATATGTAGTTTCCAACCACAAATGTAAGAGTAATTGAAAGAGAAATTTGGAAAGTGTTTATTCAAGAGACACATCTCCTAAATCATGTCTGGTAATCAAATGGATTCAATAATTGCCCTAATTTTAACTCAGCATAATAAGCTTTTCCAAACCAATTAGGCTTGAGAATTACCCTGATTGAGTCCAGAACCACTCGTGATAGTAAATGCTGAATTTTCTAAGCAGATTGAGTTCCTGTTCTGGGTTGGAGGTGGAACTGGCTGCAGGGAGGTAGGAGCATGGACAAGGCTCTCTGGAGGCAGTATTTTTACTTTTCCCCCAACTTTTTAGCCCCAGAAGGGCTAATGTTGACTTTACCCATGATGGAGTAAAGTCAGTGTTGCCCAGGCTGATCCTCAGACATCCCATCAGACATTCCATGTGAGGGATCCCAAAGGATCCCCTTTCCTCACACTTTGAGATGTGGTGTCAAACCTATGTTCAACACCACTTTGAATCCTACTGGAATGGTTTGAGAGACTTGGCTGGCACCAAAACCTGGGGCTTTTGTTTCTTTGGGTGTGATCATGAGGGATGGATTACAAGCAAGCCTTTGTAGAGTGATTAGTTATGTTTGTTAAACCTGTTCTGAGCTGGATCCAGCCTTTTGGTCACGAGACAGGCAAGAAAGCACAAGTCCAAGTGTGACAGAGTGGAAAATAGCATGTGTGTGGCCCATGCTTAGCAATTGCTGTAAAAAAAAAAATCCCACTGGCTGTGTGATGTTACATTAGCCAAGGTGTTCCACTGTTTTCAGTAGTGCCTCTTCTTCCAGAAAAAAAAAAAAATCTCTCCAAATGAACTGGCTATTAATTGAGGGAGACCTCAAACGATCCCTAACAGCCCATCTACTAATTAAAGACAGATCAAAGTGTAGCTTCTCCTGTTCTCTCTGGAGGCAATCGAATTTCTGAAGGGAAAAATAATTCCTCATGGCTTTTCCTTGGTTCCAAGTGCAGAAGTGCTAGTGTTTCCTAGCTGGCAGCAAAGATGTGGGTGATGTATGAGGAGCAGCAGAGACTGAATGCAGGAACATGCTGCTGCCATTTAATCCCAGATAATATATTTCACAATCCTACTCCTGGAGTTTTTCAGCAACTGGTTTAATGTATTGGAAAGTATTTGGCTTGCCTTGGAAATGTTTCCCATTTGAAAACAAGCTGCAGAGGGAGAGCTGGCAGTGGCACAGGAGGCTGCTCTGTGAAAATTGGATTTCCCTGTGTGGCACAATGGGAATGGGTCACAGGGAGAGCTTTGAGAAGCTCCCAGAAAAGGCTGTACAGATTTGCCAGAGGAAAACCCTTCTGCTTCTGCTTGGTCTCCAGAGGATTTCTGTCCCTCTGTCACTTGGCAGAACAGGGATTTTGGAACGGATTTATTCCTGGTTTCTGTCCCTTGGGCAAGGAGAACGTGCAGAAGAACAGCAAAGCCTGGCTTATACTCATGAATTAAAAATTTTGGGATTATTTTAAATCTCCAGATGTGGAGTAGAATCTCTGCTCTAATTCTGCTTTCAATTCTATTTTTTTAACCTCAACAAGTAGAGAATCATTGTCTGGGTCTAGTTTATCAGTAAACAATTCCAGGACACCTGGTCCTGGCTGAGAGAGACAGAGGTCTGACGCACGAGTTTGGGATACACTGAATTTTCTCTGGGGCCCTGTTACCTGCACAGGAATCAACAATTCCCCCTTCCAGGGTGATGTGAGGACAATTTCTGCTGCTGTTGTGCAATGCTCTGAGGATGATAATGCTGGAAAAGGCTGCTTGCTCCAGCCCTGGAGAGATTTGTCACTGTGCCTAAGCCCTTTTGGAGACGGATTCATCATTCAGATTAAGAACGAGGAACAACAGCACATCCAAAAAAAGTTCTTCTCCCACCCTGGCTTGCAGCTTTCCCAGGCTTTCCCCTTGCCTTTCCCAGCAGAGAGGACCACACACCCTTTAGTGCTGGTTCTTCCTTCCACATATCTGCAGCTCCTATCTCCACCCCTGGTGCTGCAGGAGGCACCGCCTGCCCTCCAGGCTGCTGCAGAGGGAGCCAGCCCCTCCAGGCCCCAGATCCTGCACCCAAAATTGCCTTTTTGCACAATTTTTTCCAGACCAATCCCTTTCCCTGCAGGACAGGGGGTGGGAATGTGTGCCTTGATCCCAAAACAGATTTTGTGCATGGGAAGCTGCTGCATGGGGCGTGTGGTGGGAATGCTCTTCACCATCACCACCCTGTGTGCTGCCAGTGAGGATCCTTCTTGTGATGGAAGATGTCACAACCTTCTTGTGATGGTTTGCTGGCAGAAAGCCATCACACCTCCAACTGGCCTCCAAAGAGCTGTCTCAGTGTGGGCATAAGGCAGGGACCTTGGCTGCACCAGGCTGAGGTGCTCATCCCCATCTCTTCCTGGAGAATGAGGCATTTTTTAGCCTTTTTCAAACTCGTGTGAACGGGATAAAAATACAGGGTAGTGGCAAAACAGAGCTGCAACAGTGGGAGGTGGAGAAAGGCTCCCCAAACCTGGCAGGGATGTCAAGGAAAAGGGTCTGCAGCACACAGCCACTGGAGGGCACAAGGAGCAAAGATAAGACCCTTCTCCAAAAGGCCTCTGCTGGAGTAAGGATTTATGAATGGGCAGCCTTCTTTCTCACAGCAGCTGAGCTTCTCCTGAGCTACTTTATTTTTATATATTTTTAGTTTTTATTTTTATATTTTTTTAATGGATGTGTTTTCTGTGCTCCCAGGGTGGCATCTCCAGTTGAAGGGACACCTCAGTTCTGGACAGCCCCACCATGGCCATTCCTGGTTAATGTTTCCTGGATCCTCAGGCCTTGGGTGGCTTTTTCAGTCCCTGTAGGCCACATCCTTACCCTGGAGCATGGCAGGAGGGATGAGTTAAAATGCCTGCACCCTGTGGCAATAACTACACAGGACAGATGTGTCGCAGACATCTTCTATGAAAAATCCTTTCCTTAGGATTTTTCCTCCTGAGAAGCTGGAAGGCCTCAGGAACAAAATGTAAACAATGATTATCTGCTGCTGTGGAATGCAACAGGTGCATCTGTGATTGGTCTCATGTGGTTGTTTCTAATGAATGGTCAATCACAGTCAGCTGGCTCAGACAGAGAGCCCGAGCCACAAGCCTTTGTTACCATTCTTTCCTATTCTATTCTTAGCCAGCCTTCGTATGAAATCTTTTCTTCTATTCTTTTAGTATAGTTTTAATGTAATATGTATAATAAAATAATAAATCAGGCCTTCTGAAATATGGAATCAGATCCTCATCTCTTCCCTCAACCTGAGACTCCTGTGAACACAGTCACACAGATGGACTCCTGGAATGGGAAGTGCTTGGGTTTCAAGGCTCATTGTTAAACACCCATGAGGGCAAAAGAATGAGAATTTGCCCTATTTTGCTCCAAAAGGCACAGCCTGGCTCTGTGCTTGCTGTTTACAGTCAGAGGCCATGGGATGTCTCTTTTGCCCTTCCTGAAATGTCTAAAAAAAGCATCTTTGGTCACTCTGTGTTACAATGGGACAGCTGCAGCCTGTTCCAGGGCTGAGTTGTGTTATTTGTCACAACAGGGAGTAGTGGGAAGAAGCTGAAGAAACCCTCCATTCTAGACACCAGGAATTGGCATGGAAGGAACAATGAGAGGCTGTGCAAAATGACTACTGCACCCCAAGGCAGGACCACCACACCCCCTAAACCAGCCCTGGCAGTCCCTACATTAGACTGGGAGTGGGGTTAACGATCCTGCTGGGAAGGGCTGGGGAAAAAGAAAAAAAAAAAAAAAAAAAAAGGAAAAAAAGAGAATAGAATGATGCCTGGAAAATAATAATGTGGGTTAATGCTCAGTGAGAGGACAAAACAGAGAGGTGAAGAGATCCCTGCCTGGGAGCATCCAGCTGCTTTCTCTGCCTGGCTCTGGTGCCTGCTGCCCTTCTTTGATTTCAGTCAGGTTTTGCTCCTGCTGCCTCAAAAACGTTTACTGACAGAGAGACATATGAGGTGAGAAGTCAACCTTGAGAGTAACACTGGAAAATAATTTCTGGAGGGAAACAAAGTGCATGTTTGGCCAGGTCTACATGCCAGGTCTTGAACCAGCAGAATTGCTTTGGCAAGAAGCACGACTCTGTTTGACTGAGATAGTTGTGAATCCAGCTTCAAGGCTGACTGCATCTTTATGACCTGAAATTGCTTTTTAGCTGTAATTTATTCTCCCTTTCATACAGGAATAACTCTGGCATGGGCTGGTCATGCTGTAAGTAACACCCAGAGGGTGAGCAAAAAACAACTATTCAGTCTGACAAAAGAGGAGCTTGAGGGGCTCACAGCAACCTGTCAAGTGACAGCTTCAGCACTGTCAGAGTGAGGGATTGGTGCACTAAAGCCATGGACTGGCCTGGGGGGTCCTGTGGGTGCTGATGTGAGCTCAGCATTTGGGCAAGTTCATGGATTTTGATGTACAGAGCCCATTTCCTGCATGGGCAGCCTGGCAGAGGGCTTGGCCCCCCCTGTGCTGGGGCATGGCAGAGCTGCTGATCCTGTCCCCCTGTCACTGCTGGGGACACATCAGGCATGGTCAGAGAAGGTGTTGGGCTGGACTGACTTTTGGTGTGACCACAAATACACATGGGACGTTTCACCTCTATGGCTGTGTCTACCCCAGCTGCTTTGCCACCTCTTCAGGGTTGGGTTTCCATGCATCTTTGGCACACAGAAGGCCTGTGACACATGGATCAACCCTTTGAAAGTCAGAGTCTTCACCCAGAAGTGGCTTGCAGGCCAGAGAACACATCTGGAAAACCATACCCAGATCTGACATCCTTTTTTTTTCACCTGGTTGAAGGTTTAGACACCACTCACCCTTGGAAATCAACAGCACCACAGAATCATTGCTAAATGGCTTCACAGTTCCTATGGAATAAAAACATAGCAGCAAGGACTCCCCTCCTCAAACTGGTCTCTGTTCTTATGAAAAACTTACAGAATAAAATTACTATAAAAATTGAATTAAAGACATTGATGTGTTTTTATAAACACCATCAGAAAGATTTTTCAGAGCCACAGGGATAAAAGCTGAAATTGCCTTTATTCAACTTAGAATAAAAGAGGAAGAGGTAGAATCAACCATTTCTAACATGCTAACCTTTTCATAACCCTGTCCATTAGATGCTTCAAGTGTCTCTGAACTGAGCTCAGGTCTTGTCATTTAAACATGTTTTCAGACCATAACACCTTATCCAATATGATGGCTCAAGTCAGGCATCTATTAAATTATATACCCTTATTTCTTCTTCCAAAAGTGCAATGCAATGCCAGAAAAGCTTCTGCATGTCAGTTCCTGGAAGAGACATGATTTCTTGCAAGCTGCAAAATCCAAACAGAACCAGCAAGCTCTTCCATGCCCCTCCTCTGCATTTTTGTGAGAGCACCTTAAAAACACCTTGCAAAGCAAGTGCACTTCTCAGGCTGTGAGCACAACCTAGCTGCAAACTGAGGAGCAAGTTTCTTACCATTAATATCCAGGCTTTGTGTAACTGTAGTTCTTGGGTTCTAAAAGGTCATATCTCAGCAAAAGGTGGGAGAAATTTTATTTCTATAGGAATTTCTTTAGAATAATTAACTAGCAATTCTCCAAGGAAGAACTGAATTCTCAACTCATTATGGCAATAGTTTTGCTATTAGAAAACACTTTTTTTTCATTTTTTGTGTGTTCAGAATCTGCTGTTAATGACTCCATTTTCATTGCATCCCCTCCAGCACGTGGTGGTAGTGGTTCTTCTTCTGGAATAAATTGAACAGGCCAGCATCTTCTTTGCTGGCTTCCTACATTGTCCTTACTCACCTTTCCAATTTGCTGGAGATCCTTGACAATTATTTTTTCAGTATCTTCTAGTACTGTTGTCAATAAATTAAACAGCAGAGCAATCCAGGCAAGGCCAAAAAGAATCCAAATGGCCACAAGCACTCGATAGTAGGAAAAGTATTTCCTGTCAGACTGTTTGCCTGAAGATAAGGGGGGAGAAAGAAGGAGAAAATGAAAAAATTAAAATTTCCTTGGCCAGTGTAAAGTGGAACAGCCAAATGAATTCATCAGTATGTTTTATATTGAGTACTTTAAAGTGATTTTTTTGCTGTAATGGAGACCCTCAGCTCTAGAGCATTAGGTTAAGGCTGGGCAATTCTCTTATTGTTGCAATGAACTGATATATGAAATAAATATGATACAAATATGCTGGCCTGTCAAATGACACACTGGAATTGAAGTGAATCATTCTGTGATTCTATGATCCTGTGATTGAGGTGAATTACCATCAGAGCAGGTTATTTTTTCCCCCTTACTACATAGCAATCCCAGTTCAACTGCTGCACGTGCAGGTAAATGAAATAATGTAGGAAGTAGTGTTAAATTGTATTGTATTATCTTGGAATTACACCCAAACTCCCAAAGCACAAAAAGCAGAGCACAATGGGCCACTGTAACCACACAACCATTATTATCTGGGTAATTGTAATTCCCTGTATTTCTATAGAGTGTGATTACAACAATATTTATTAAAATATTTCCCTTAAATTACAGGTACCTGCGAGCACACAGAGAGAGCAGCTGCAATTCCCACCTCACTTTTGAACGGCTTCAGGAGCTTCCCCCATTTAAAAACCTACATGACTGATGAGAATTTACTGACACATGCCAAGAACAGAACTTTCTATGCTGGAAACCAGTGGACCAAAGCTTATTTCATGCAGTCTGATCCTCTTAGCATCAGCCAGGACCTCACACCTGCTGTTCTGCATGGGCCATTTTGTTTGACCTCAGCATACAGAGAGCATTTGCTTGGTTCCACACAATATTATCATCATGGTACAGGTGGTGTGGCCCTGGCATCTGCAGGAACACTTGGTGATATTGCTTATGGAGTGCTCCAGGTCACTGCCAGAGGTGATTTGACATGGTGGATAACACAACACTGTGCATGGACAGGGAGACCACCACAAACATTCTGGTGAACCTGCCCAGAAGGAGCCCAGGTGCTGGCAACTCTTTTCAATTTCTGCATAGATTAACGGGCAAGATTTTTGTTCTTTGTTATCCAAGAGTTCTGGAAATGGGGCAGCAGTGGGCAGGTTTGTCCTCATGCACAGATATCCAACAGTTGTTTCTTTTTCTGCTGCTGGCATTGAGTTGGCAAAGGGACTCTCAATTCTCAGCCTTGGTACAAAGCATCTCCTCGTTTGCTCTTATCTGGAGTTCATGATGTGGGGTTAGCAAAGCCACAAGTAACATCTTTGTGTTGTTAACCCAAAACTGAACTTGAGCAGGGAATATTCAGTGTAAAATACCAGAGAGTTTCACCCTAGAGGCATCACCTGTATGTACATGTATTCCCAACAGTTAAACCCAGGCTGAGCCATCTTCCCAGCATGTCTGCCTGCCCCAAACAGGCTCAGGTACACACAATTTTGAATTACTAAAATGCAAATCAACTCAAACCTGTTCTGTTCCACTTGGCCAATGCAAAACCATTTATCATCTGTCAGCAATTCTCAGTGCATAATTCTCAGAGCACTCATTGATTCTGCTTGTTTCATTGTGAAGATGTGAAGCATTAAACTTATCAACATTTTATTACTGTTGTTAAAGCCAATTAAGATAAATACTGGCACAGAAAAATATTTTAGATCGAGTTGAGTCATCCTAATGAAGATGAAATCATAGAGCCATGAGGCCTATCTAACTGTTCTTTTTAAATAACAATTAGAAAGTTAAAATACAATTAACTGTTTTTGTAAAGCAATATGGCTGCAGAGGAGTGCTATGAAGTCATGGTTTTCAGGCTGTGACTTGCTGCCATTATAGTAAAACACACCTGTGATTTGGACAAGGAAAGACAATGCAACATTTGGATGCTCAGTTTTTCTCCTGCATGGCACCAGCCCCTCCCCATAATTCTGTACAGCAGACTATTTCATGGAATAGATTTAGAGAAATTACAGTCAGCAGTGACACATTAGTGCTTGGAAAAGTTTGTGGGCTCCCTCTGCCAAAGGCATCAGCCTGATGTAAGAAATCCTTCCAACAGAGAGGCTCCAAGGCCTGTCTAGCACTTCTGCAAGGCTTGAGAGCCTGGGGTTTGCTGTGTGGTGGATGTCTGTCCCCCAGAAAGGTGTGTGAGGATGTCAGACCCTCTGTGGGGACAGCACTGGTGCAAGTATTAGTTACAGTTTTCTTTGTATATCCCTGCTGAGGAGAAGTTCAGCTGGCAAGATGATGGCAGGACAGGTTGTTGTAGAGAAATCTTGGATTCTCCATGGAGTTCAGTTTCCTGCTTCTTCTGTGGACACTGATTTTGCCCCTGGTAATTATTTTGCAGTTTCTTTGGAAACTTATTCCATGGAGTGTGTATTTTGTCCAGCAGATCCATGGAAATGCTTTGAGAAACACTCCAGCATGCTTGAGTGCAGCTTAAACAATGTTTCTTCAGGGGAAATCCCAAGCTGTGGCTTGTGAGGATAAAAAACCTCCAGAGATACTCAGGACTAAAGAAGCCCACTTTTGCACTTTTATATTTAAGCCCACTTCTAATACTGTGAGTAGATTTCCCCAATTTCCCGTGGATGAGATTTCCACCTCTTAGTCTGTTGTGTGAAATCATATATTCTGAAACATGATCACTTATTTCTTCACTTTACACTGTGAAACCTAAATCTGAGATGGCTAAAGCACTGATACACACCTTGTTTTGTACAGCTGTCATAAACTGTTGCCTCTTGGTAGTAAAAATTCCACTTTTCCTTATCTCACCCTTCCCTAACAAAAATACTTGTCTTCTTTGCACCCCAAAACACCTCATTTCCTTATATTTTGATGCCTTTGTGCTTATATCAGCACATACAAAGAAGTGAGCATTTCCCCCCAGAATTGTACAAGGCAAAGACCAGGCAAAGACTTTTGACAGATTTGTCTCTACAGTACATTCAGTCAACCCATGGGATTACAGTCATTATCCTGGTGTTTGGTTGTGTTTCCTCTCTGGAATCAACCTTACCTACAACATAATCTCCAAAGCCAATGGTGCTGAGGGTGATAAATGCAAAGTAAATTCCTTCACTGTAGGACCAGCCCTCTGTTATCTGGAAGAAGACTGATGGCAAGCACAGAAAAACCAGGATCCCCGTTGCCAGGAAGAACAAAAGGGTCAGAAATTTGATCTTCTTCTGAAAAAGAAACCAGTTCAATTATAATCATTATTTGAGAGAGAAATAAGCTATATAAAATGGTGGTTATTCAAAGTGGGTGGCTATCTGGGATCAGGAGGATCTGAAGGATTTCTGCTGAGTGCTTTTCCTCTGGAAATACCTTAGTTCTGCTTAGAAGCAGTGGGAAGCCAGGTGTTATGAGTGTTGCATGTCCACAGTGGCCCTGGAAGATGTAGTGTTTTACCTGATTGTATCAATGACTGTGACTATTGGAGAAATTCCTATCTAATGACATTTACCAGAGTCAAACCATTTCCACTTTTCACCATACAACTTCATTTTTAATTTTTAGGTATTTAGGTTTTGCACCTAAATTCAGATTTGCCTGGGAAAAGAATATTTTTTATACAAACTAATAGCACCATTTCTGACAGGAATATCTTCAAGAGTCTTAATTACTGACTTTATTTCTCATTGCATCAATGCCACAACTTGGCTCCTAACCAGTGGATATCTCACTGAAAAAAAAAAAAAAGAAACAAACCCAAAAACTAATGAGGTCTTGATAAAGAGACTTTTAAACAATTCTACTTCCCAGCAGTCATAGAGGAGCTGTGACTAGAGAAGAAGACTTGTTATATGTAGAGATTTATCAGCCAGACACACATAGTTTCTATGTATAAAATGTTCCAAATCCAGATTGCCTGGAAATTAATGGCAACTGCTGGATAACTTCTCATGTATTCATGTATTGTGTACATGCTTGAGTCTGTGTCTGATTGAGCCTTATCTTCTGTTAAAATTTGCCATATATGTCAAGAAACTCAGTAATCTGAACAGAGTTATCTGTAGCAATCCTACCTTGTCCTGAAAGAGAATTACAGTAGGAGACACAGAAAAGCTATTCTCACTTCCTCAGCAGCGCTGAGAGAAGGGGAGGAGCTGAAAATAAATTGGGGCATAAACCAGACAAAAGCCATCCTGTCTGTAGCTTGTTACAGGTGTCTCCTCATCTTTCAGCAACCAGGCTCAAATGGACATCTCCAGCCTGATGCAGTTATGGGTGGAGGGAAACTAAAGGAATGGGTAATCAGTTAGGAGTGGTAGCACACTATGCATTGAGTTAAAATCCACTAAAAGCTCTACATCTCACCTAATTTTTACAGCTTTGCACAGCTCACCCGCTTTTTGCAGCCTCAAGGTGATGTTTAATCACCCTGACTGGTTTTAAAGGGATGCATGCACTTCCCTAGGGTGTTGGCTCCTGAGATAAGTGTCTCAAGAAATGAGGTGGAACGCCCCATCTCTCCACTGATTGCTGAAGGGGGTGGATTTCTGCCATCTAGATGGGAAGACAAAATGCATGCCTTTGTCTGAATATCTCTTCTATGGCTGACATGTCTGCTTAGCTCTGCAAGTGAAGAATGCCTCTTTTCCTGCCCTAGAACAACATCTAAACCAGCACAAGAGCAAATACAATCGAGGATAAGGCAGCATAAAACTTGAGAAAAACACTAGAAATGAGTATATAATTGTGTCTGAGTAAATAAAACCAATTACCTTTCTCATTCCTTTCTCGTACAGGAATTTCCCCAGCTTTTTACAGAGCAGTGAGAGCATCTTACCGACACGGTGCAGAAAAACAATGTTCAGAGGGATTCCAAAAAGAGCAAAAAACACACAAAATATCTGTCCCCCAGCAGTTTTAGGATGTAATGTGCCATAACCTATAAAAAAAAAGATGGGTCAGAGGAGATATTCCAACGAACTGCAGCAATTCACAGTCATGTTCACCCTTTACTCCAATCCAGCCTGCCTTTGACCCTAAAAGATGTGGCTAGTGCTTCTTAGCCCAAAAGCAGGTTTTTTTTCCTCTGAAAAAGGCAGTGAGCAGATGAAGTGGTTCACCCTGCATGTCTGGGGGAATGCAGAAGCACTGTGAGTTCCCAACACAGCCTTAGTGGGAACAAAAACACAATCAAGATTTAATTATGGGAAACATGCTCTGTCCTATGACAAATACATGGAAAGTCAGAAAATAGAACTCTGAGGATCTGGAAGACATCAGAGCTGGAGTCCCAGGCTGTCAGGATCGCATCTCCAGCTTCTTGTTGATGTGCCTGTGTGTTAGTGACCTCCCTGGCTCCATCCCAGTGAGCTGCTGTGTCCAGATACTGACTCCAGTCCCAAGACAGTGCAGTGTGCATTAGAATTCATGGTGCTAATTAGCCCAAACCTTGTTGGTGGCTGATTTATTCATGCCCAAGAGACATTTGCCTCAAGGTCTTACTAAGAGAGGATTTATCTAAGTAGTGGAACAGCCCCAAACACGTCCTTTAATCTCAAGACTCTTGGACCCCATGAGTTACATGCCTGAGTGCAAGGATACTGAACTTTGTGTATGTCCTTATGCTATCAGTGACCCTGTGAAACTGCATTTCCCATGCACAGTTCATGTCAAGGCATCCATTACTTGGAAAATGCAATGTTTTCTTTGGGAGAAAAGACAAAATAACTGAGTGATTTTTGGGCTACTGGATTTCCAAATGCATGAGCTCTCCTGTGCTCCCTGTTGTAGAAATATTCCAGTTTCAGTGATGGGTCAGAACCCTCCCCTTCTACAGCAGGAGGTCTCCCTGTGGGCTCAGGCAGCACTCACACAGCTCCCATGGTGCTGGGACACTGCTGGGGCCCTTGGGACATGTCACACTCACAGATCAGATGTGCTTTTAGGGTCTGGTGGCAGTGAGGCCTCAGCACCACTCTGTAAAAACACAGATCTGACTTCCACTGCATGACTGTGAAGCAGGTGCCAACAGTATGGATTTTATCCTTAAGTTTGGCACACCTGCCCTTTTTGGGATGTACATTTGAAAGAAATGATGAAGCAGGTAGGGGCAGGCAGGCCCTGTAAAGGTCAGAACAGCTTGAAGCAGCAGTGTAAAATTCTCAGCATTTGCCTTTTCCCCTTCCCATTTTTTCCTCCTGGCATGTTCCTAATTGAATATGTGAATTAACAGCTCAAAAGAGGTTATGGAGACAGTGCCCAGGCCCCAGCAGGATTCACTTCTTTCCTTACATCTTTTATGTTTTACAGCACTCTCAGATTTAAAGCCTGGAATAAACACCAGGAAAGTGAAGTTTATCCCCCACCTACAAATATCAGCAGAGTGAACATTATAACAGATTATTTGAGAAGAAGAAACAAGTGGGAAATAATAGGAAAGGCCACTGATATTTGACAAGCCAAAATAAAGCATGAAGAACTGTGCACTGGGAAGGTCTTAGGACTAACCCATGACAACAAAGGTCTGGAGTTTTTATCCTGGAAAGTATTATCCTTCATGTCCCTAATAACCAGACACAATAAGCATCACTCACACACAAGCACACATAAATGGAAAGCATTAGACCTACCTATTGTGGAGACAACTGTGCCTGCAAAGAAGAAGGAGTTGCTGAAATCCCAGTTGCTCTCTTCAAACTGTGACTCATTTCCAACAGGGTATACTCCATTTTGAATGGCTTCAATCAGGTTCTGGGAGAGAAAGCAAAGTTTGGTATCATCATGACTGCTTTTCTCAAGTGCTTGCTGCAAAAATACTACAGGTTTAGCCAACTGCTGCTCCTCTCCTGTGAGTACCACTCACCTCCCTTCAGAGACTGTCTGACACTATTCACACCTTCACCTCCAAGGCTGGGAAGCCATTATCCAGTGGGTTTGGGTGTGCCAAACACAATCTGCCCTGATTGTGCTGACTGCTCTAGTGGTGTTTGGAGAGAAATTGTTTCTTTCAGTGTGACCAAGGACCTTGTTTCTTTCAGGCCAAGTAGTTTGGAAAATCACAGTCCTGTGAGTGACTGGGATGTAGCAGAGCACTGGTTTAGGAGATGGGGATGGCTGATTGTTGGATTTGGACTTGCAGTTGAGATGGGAGTGGTGGATCCAAGATCTGATCACCCACCTGTATGAGCAGTGGCTCTGATCCCTCCCAGTGGTGCATCAGTGAGCTGTGCCAGGGTACACATGAGATACACTGAGCATTTCATTTCAAGTCTGTATTTTGGTTAGTGTCACAGAATTAAAATCAGAGAAAGTCCATTGATTTGCAAAGCCTGACATACACATTCTTCTCCAAACTGTATACACATAGATAAATTTACACATTTGCACACATGTTTGTCAAGTTGCCTTTGAGAAGAGGTTAGAGGAACATCTGTCAGAGATGGTTTGGGCTGAGTTGAGTTGGGATTGCCCTGCCACCCAAGGCTTGACTAAATATTTCTTCCACACCTCTCCAGTGCTATATTTATCACTTTATGCATTTTCAGACTCTTTCTTGGTTTTAATGCTAAGTGCTGTTAATTTTTTATCTCTTTTTTTTTAAGTTAAAAGGAAATTTTAAAAGCAAACAGTATCCAGCTGTCCCTGTCTTTTGCAAACAGAGAACAGTGGACTGGACATCTGGAAGGCAGGCTGGTTTGTACAGAAACAACTGAGATAAAATCCAGGACAGAGCCCTGCCAGAAGCAGGACACATGCTGGAATAAATTGCACCAGCAAAATCTTCCTCCCTGCTTCTCCCTTCACTATGTTTTTGCTGGTGTCTCAGAAAATTGAGGCTAACAAAAATAATTTCCATAGTCCTTGCACAAAGATTTCTTTGTCTTAAAAGCTCATTTTTCCCCCTTCCATTATTGAAAAGCTCTCTATTTAATTTTTTTTACCTTCTTCCCTACCCATAACAAACAAGGTGAAGAGGATGCATGCATGGGTGAAATAGGGACTGAATTTCTGGCTCTGCTATTAGAAACACCAGTTCTTCCCCACATTTCTTTATTCTGTGAAGTGGCCCATTTCCATGTGGAAATGCTTCCAGCAAGGTTTTAACTCCTCATTTTCTCCTGCATTACAGCACATAGAGCTCTAAAATACCCAAGTTGAAGAGACAGCCATAATAATCTTCATCTTCCTGTGCCATAACCAGAAATACTTCCCCTGGCCAGGCTACTTGTTTCTCTTCTGCGGCATGCTCAAAAACTAAACTCTGATCATGCCACCCTCCTCAAAAACTAAACTCTGATCATGCTACCCTCCTCAAAAACTAAACTCTGATCCTGCCACCCTCCTTGTAGCTATTTGGAGTTTTTTTGGGTTTTTAACCCCCCATCCAGACCTTTCCTTATTGTTTCTGTATTGCACTATCTGTGATGCTGTTCCAAGTGGCAGCTACACCTACTCATTTCAGACAGCCTCATTTTTCTTGCCATGCCACCCATTGTGTAAGAGCACAGCCCCACTAAAAGCAGAATCAACAGGAGGCAAGACCCCAAAAAACACAGGCTATTGTGGGATGGGGATATTTAATAGCTAGCACACATGAGATCTTGTCCAGCTACACGAGCTGTATTTACCATCAGACTGAGCTGCCTGCTCACACCAGACAGGGGTTTTCTGGAAGCATCCAAGTGGCCACAAACAGAAGGAAAGCAGTGAGAGTTACCTGTGCAGCGAGGATGAGCAGGAAACAACATCTGATGGAGAAACAGGAGGGAGAAAGGCCTTCCACTCACCTTCATGAACTGCTCCATCTCCGCCACCGTGAGCTGTGTGAAGTTCTGCAGAAAAGCCTCCTTCATCTGGACAGCTGCCATTTTCTCCTGCTTCTCAGCGGTCCTCTCCAGGGCCTGGAACACGGCAGCACCCACCAGCAGGTAGGCAAAGTAGCCAGCCACCAGCAGAGCTGTCTGCAGCCTGCCGCTGCACATGGCCTTCAGGGCGACTCTGCAGGGGATGGGGAGCCAGCGGAGGTGACTGTAAATCCCTCACACTCCTGGGAAGCCTCCCCCGGGCAGGAAGAGCCCTCCCTGCTCTGTTTTCCGCTGGGATCCCGCACTGGCAGGGACACTGTGCTGCCAGATGCATTCATTGGAAAGCTGGAAGCAGGGTTGGGGGGGGGGGGGGAACCACAATAAACCCAACCGTCCCCAAGAAAAAACTTTCCATTCTCTGAGCTGCATGCTGTTCAGGGATTTCCTCTTGTCTGTGAAACTCTCCCTTGCTGGGTTCTCAGGAAAAGTGGGTCAGGATTGGAGCAGCTGGCAGGTGGCCATCTCCTGCTCAAAAGGCTCTGGGGACAGGTGAGCCTTCTGGAAGGGATTCACAGAGGAGTCTGCTTGGAAAACCATTGTTTGTCCTGCTGAGTCCAAGAACAGGACTCCAGGACAAGCCTCTGATCCTTCGTGCCCCGCGTTCAGGGGCAGCCTCAGGGAAATGCAGCTGGACTGATCTTTTGGGCTTCACTTGTCTGCTTGCAGCACAGGGCAGGGTCATGCAGCCCTGCAGAGCTTCAACAGCTCAGGGCAAAACCTTGGACACACAGGCAAATGGCTGTGGTTGCATATGTGCCAAATCCAAACAGGTTCTTCTGCCAGCAATTCCTCTGCAGTGTATCCAAGGGAATACATTACACTGGTACTGGTGCCATGCCATCAGATCCATGGAGTCATAAAATCATAGAATTGTTTAGGTTGAAAAAGACCTCTGAGGTCCTCTGACATGGTGCTTACGGTCACAGGTTAGTGGTGGGTTACTGGTTGGACTCGATGACCTTAAGGATCTTTGCCAACAGAAGTGACTTTGATTCTCTGCTACCTACAGCAATGTAGCCTCTGCTGGTTTCAGAAGGATGGTTCTCATGCATTTAGAAGTCATTTATATAAATGTCAGAGCTTGTTCCCATTAGCTTCAAGAAGAATTTGGTTGCCACTGAGAAGAACTTGCGAGAGAGGGAAGCCCTTGAATGAAGATGTTGATTTTGCAACAGACAGCAGACAGGTCTGAGCTTGGCTGCACCATGGACATTGTTAACACCCATTAATTTTCTTGACTTTCTATTTCCCAGCATTTTCATTTGCTTTGTGTACAATTTCTTTTTTTTTATTTCAGCAGATGCCCTACTTTAATAATGAGAACACACTGAAGCAAATCACCCTTTGAAAAAGCATTTATAATTCTGCTCTTCAGAATTATAAGTCTTTGTGGTTTTATTGAGTTTGAAAACATCAAGAAAAGGCAGAGACTCTGGGATTAGCTTTGCAGAACTGGTGTAAACAAGAAGCAGCATGTGGCTTCACTCTGTCAACTGCAGGTTGTCCTTTCACATATAAATCTGTTTGACCTTAGAGGAAAACAGGAAGACTATGAATGAAGGTAAGCAGCTTCCAAAACACTTACATGTTTGAAGATCTTCCTTAGGGTTACTGGAAAAGGGTTTGTTGAAACAGGATGTGCCGTGTTTCCTTTAACTTCTTTTGAAGCTACACGTCAAAGGTGTGCTTCTTCCTCAGATTTAAATTATTGCTCTAAAATAAGGACAATTCTTTTGTGTCTCTCAGTCTTTCAGCCCTGTCAGATAAGATAAAGCCCTTTACATGTACAAATGCAACACATGTTCATCATTCTCAACAGACATGAATATAATACAACTGGATTATTTCCTCAATTCATCTGAGGGGAAAATAGATGACAAAAACATGAAACTCATGGAAGATCATGAGAATTTCAATATTGGTGACAGCTGCAGTGGTTTGATTGTGTGGGTAAGATGCCAGGAAACCTCATTTTTCTTATGCTGTCTCCTCCAGCCTGTATATATATACTAAGTTGGGTTTCCCTCTAAGCCCCTCTCCAAAGGGGCTATTTGTGCCTGCATCTCCAGAAACCTTTGATTGCAAGGAAGTTTGGTGACCTTGTTTTTTCTCTAGCTCTGGAACAGGGAATACACATCAACTTTTCTCAGTCTGTTTCTTCATACAAAGAATCTTTAATAGCCTGACTGTGTATCTTTAATTACCACTACAGATTGTTTGGATGTGAGAGGAGTGTCCCATCATACAGCATCTTGTTCATCCTTGGGTTGACACCTCCACAGGGAACAAGGGAGGGAAAACACAGTTCACTGCTAGGATGCTTGCAGATAAGTTGCTTTGAGGAAAAAAGGAAGGGGGAATTCACTCAGTGGAATGCTTTACTTGAAACCATTCCTTGTAAAGGTAAGAATATTTTCCATTAGCATTGACTGTTCTCCTCTCCTTGTTTTGCCTAGATTAAAAAGTGCAAAACATGCTCCTGGTGGAGGCTGCTAGAGCTGTACTGCTTGTTATAGCTCCTGAGTGTCAGTGGCTTGAGATAAAGCACCATTACTGACTCAGTTTCCCCACAGGGGTCTGGGTACTGGGTTAGCTTGACTCCATTCACCCCAGTCATGAAAACCAAGCACTTCCCAAGTGCTGGGAGCTGCTTTAGGTACAACAGGCAAAGCTTGGTGCTGGCATCTCACAACTGCTTCATAACCACACTGATAACCTGTCTAGATAGCTAGGAAGATAAATGGGAACACTGTACCTGGTGAACCAGCCACCATTATCTTTGTCCATTGGGAGATCATGAATACATCCCACCTAGGTGCAAGTTATCACAGAAGTCATAGAATGGTTTGGGTTGGAAAGGACCTTAAAAATCATCTACTTCCAACCCCCCTGCTGTGGACAAGGAAGACACCCACTATGTCAGGAAAGGCCTGCTCAGGGCCTCTTCCAACCTGGCCTTGAACACTGCCAGGCAAGTTAACAGAACTCTTTTTGTAAATCAAAACGAATTTCTGCTGGCAGCATCACTTCTCTTGAGTCTCCAACCCCTTATGGTGCATCAACTTCTGACAGGCCTGTTCAATGGCATTTGTTTCCCAAGAAGGAGCTGAAGAAATGGAAGTGAGGCCTCATCTCTGTAGCTTTCAGTTGTGGGAAATCAACAGATCCAGCTACCAAGAACTTCTCCACAACCCATAAATTGACAGGACTTCTGCTGGTCCAATTCCCTCGGGACTCCCCCACTGCCACCCAACCTGTGGCTTGTAGTTCCAGCAACAAGATCCTGCCCAAGGCTGTGGTGGGTTGGAGTGCAGTTCCCTGGCAAGGGGTGGTGGCAGAGCGTGGCTATCATGGCACTATGATGGCACTGCCAACCTCGTGCTCAGGTGCTGTGAGGGCTGGCAGCTCCCTCAGGGCCCTGGAGCTGAGTGAGCTAACACCGTGGTCTCTCTGTCCCACTGCCCCCAGCCAGGGAGCAGGGCAGACCTGGAGGTTCTCAGCAGGTTCAGCCAGCCCTGCTGAGTGTTCATAGAGCAAGTTCATGGTGATGAAACAGGATGAGTTCAAGTCACAGAATCACAGAGTAATGAGGTTGGAAGATATGTCTAAGATCATCGAGTCCAACCTATGCCCTAACACCTCAACCAGACCATAGCACCAAGTGCCATGTCCAGTCTTTTTTTAAACACATCCAGAGATGGTGATTCTACCACCTCCCTGGGAAGAGCATTCCAGTACTTTATTTTTCTTTTGGTGAAAGATTTCTTCCTAATATCCAACCTATACCTTCCCTGTCAGACAAAATCTTTCTTTTCTGTGAGAAAAAAGTCAGAAAATCATCCTGCAGCTCAGCCAGGCAGGGCTGTGAGGACTGGGCAAGGCAGGGTCTCCTGGTGGGCTTGGCTTTTTGGGACCCATGGCTGGGCTGAGCAAGCTGGAATGAGGAATCTGCAATGCCCCTGGAACACAGACTGACAGCCCTGGTTTGGGCTGGAAGTGGATCCTGGGCTACAGAGGACAGAAAGGAAGCTTGGATGAGCTGGTCATAGCCCTGGCAGTTATGGAGGCAGTGAGTCTGGTAAGGCAGTTAATTAACTGGAGGCAGTGTGTCTGGTAAGGCAGTTAATTAATACTTTTTGTTCCTGAGCTAGGAGAGATCCGTGACGCAATTAAGGGGCCAGGCAAGGAGGAGCCATGCTGACTTTTTCCACCTGCATTATTTACCCAGTCCACTGCAGGGAAACCCAGGCAGTGACATCCAGTGGTAACAGAGAGCAGGGAACATTTCCTCCTGTAACATGATGTGCTGGGACAGGGTTTTCTTACACTGAGTCCTCTGTCCTAAGTGTGTCCTTTCCTCCTCCACATCCCAGTCATGCCCACAGTTTAGCCATTTTCTTTTTCTACATATGGCATCTTACTGCATCATTATGCATTCTGTGTCCTTAAACAGATTATTGCCTAAAATAAATTCCAGTTTAATGGAAAATATTATCAGTTTCCAAGGGAATCACCATGTCATTGTGGTTGTACTTCCTGTTGTGCTTAGGGCTAAAACCATTAAATAATCAGTATTTTTTACACTTTCTTACAGTTTCCCTATAAATATCTATTCCTCATAATGGGTCAGAACATTCAGTCTTCAAACATGGGTCATTTAATTTTTATGCTGTGATCTTATGCCAGATTGTCAAATACTTAGGCTAAAGTATTCCACGGAGATCCTCCTACTTCCTACTTTGTTATTTCAGGTCTGCAAAGCCAAATTCCTGTGAATAGCTATCAGCTGTCAAGGAAAAGGGCTGATATTCATGAGTAAAGAAAATGCTGAAGTTGCTCACTTGCCTTTGGTAGCTGGCTAAGACCTCTTGTGTTCAGGAGGTAAGGGCTGCTGTGTTAAGCAATCCAGCATGGAGAATTACTCAAGTGCTGTGTGAATCCTGCCTCACAGCATTGGACACAGTGATCAGTTGGGCCCAGAAGGAAGGGAGAGATGGTGTGGGAAAGATATTTTAAGAAAATTTGTTTTATTTTTCATTATCTCACTCTGATTCAATTGGTAGCGAATTAAATATGCTTTTCCCAGATGAGCCTGAGCAATCTCTCTGTTCTTGTCTCAGCCCACAAGTCTTTGGTCCTTATTTTTTCTCTCTGTCCAGCCAAGGTGAACTGACCACAAGCAGTGAGTACTGGTGCCTGCATTCCCCACCAAAGTGAGGCACAGACACTCAACAGAGGAAGCATTTGCTCAAGATGCCATTTATTGGCATCTTTGCACAGGGTGAAATTTCCAGAGGTATTGGACTCTCTCACAAAGAGAGAGCATTCAGTGTCCATGTGGTAACAGCAGTCTCTAGTTCCAGGCTCCTTGCCACAGCCTCTTCATCTTTGGATCTGACTCCCAGACTGAGCTTTTGCTGTTAGAGAATGGTGCACCAAAAATTACAAACACTGACAAAGCAGTGTCTTCTCCATGTCCTGTGTGCTCAGGAATGCGGTACCTCCTCCCCAGGGAGTCAAGGATGGGTGGACACTCCTCCAAAAAAACAGTGAGGGTACAGAGGCCCTTTGGTGGTACCACACACTTGGACCCACCACAGTCAGATCTTCCACTCCACTGTGAATTGTGTCAGCACGAGAGCTGCTCAAGCTGTAGCTATAACCCTCTAGAAGGTTCTCCCAGAAGCCACACCTCTAGTCCACAACTTAACCTGCAGTTCGGTGTGCACTTTGTGTGCATCCAGCCTCTGATTGCTTCAGGCTACACTGAGTGCCTGAGTGGGGGTGGGGACGAAAGGCAGGGCTGGCTTGGTTGGGTTGTGACATCTGTGACACGTGTGACATCACGGGGGACGTGTCACAAAGGGGGCAGCTCTAAAAGGCCCCAGCAGGTAACGCTGGCTCTGCATTGCTTTGGCAAGTGGTGAGTGCACACGTGGTGGGGAGGCTGGGCTGGGAACAAGGGCTGGGGCAGAAACACTGCCCCTGGGGCTGGGTTCTCCCTCTGCATGCAGGAACAGCCCCTCGTGGGAGAGCCTTGGGCAGGCCACAGGGCTGATGCTGCTGCTGCTGGGGCAGTGAGACATCCCTTGCTGCCTGCCAGCTGTGTGGGGCCCTGTCCTTCCTGCCGCCAGATCCCTGTTATTCCCATCCCTGCTGCCCTCATTGTCATCTCCCTCCCTGCTGGCCCCATTTAAGCCTCCTCTTCATCCTCCTGTAGACCATGGATGCCATAACATTCTTTTTCATGCTTCTGGAAAGCCTCATCCAGTACGTGCAGCCTGTGGGTGATGTTTTGGATGAGGAGAAACATCTGCGCATGGAGCTGCGTGGAAAGCGTTTGGAGAGGAAGAGAATTAGGCTGGAGCAGCAGGTGGAGCAGCTCACCCTGAAACAGAGTGGAGGGGTCTGGGGAGACCAGCTCTGCTTTGCTTTGCAGCCCTGGCAGGTCTGGGCTGTTGCTGGGCTCCTCATCCTTCTCTTGGGACTTTATTTCTCCTGGAAAAAAAGGAGTGATGAGGCAGAGAACAGCAGCGAGGGAGATGAAGACCATTTTTCTGACAATGATCTGAAATGGCTTCTAGACGAGCGCATCCAGTGGCCAGTACAGGACCTGCAGAGAGGCTGCGAGCGGACAATAGACCTGATGGACAATTACACAGTTTATTTTGGACACGTTTTGTCAAACAGTTTCTACCCAGTCCTGCAAAGAGCCATCGGGGTGGGCAGTGCCTTTGAAGGCTGGAGTCCCCGTGAGCAGGATGTGGTGTACCGCGTGCTCATCCCCATGACTCCTCCGCGAGGACACAGCTTCCACCTGCAGCTGGACAGTGCAGGGCAGGGGCACATGAGGAACTTCCGTGTCCTTGTGCAGCTGGAGTGCACCTGCACCAGGGAGCAACAGGCTGAGAACATGCTGTGCTTCCTGCACCACCCCGAGGAGGAGCTGAGGAGGAATCAGGATCCCAGCCTCCTGGACACCCTGTGCACCGGCTCCTACCTGGACGTGCAGAAAACTGCCCGCTGGTTCTACCAACTGGTGAGAGCAGTCTGGCCAGCTTTGCCTCAGTCCCACAACTGGCATTTAGTGCTGCTGCCCTCCACACGCTCCTGCCAATTCAAGGTGACCAACGGCAGGGAAAGCTTCAGGATTGAGATGGTCTTCGGGGTGCGGAGAGGTAACTCTGACATCTTTGTGAGCAGCCAGCCAGGATATGCTGGAACCCCAAGCACTCTGTGGCTGGAGACCTATGATGTGGCAGAGATGAAGTTCTTCAAGCACATTGCCAGGCAGGCCCCTCCTGGCAGCTTGCACCTGAGATGCCTGCAGCTCTTCTCCCGTCTTCAGCTGGGCTTCTGCTTTTCCACCTATACAATGAAGACCATTGTCATGCACCTCCTGAACACTGTTCCCGTGTCACGATGGCGCAGGAGGTATTTTTTGCGGCGCCTGGGAGATATCAATGTGAACCTGCGCCGCTGCCTGGAGGAGAAGTGCCTTAAGCACTTTATCATAGGCAACAAGAGATTGCCCCAGGAGATTAGCTTGCCTCTGGACATTGCATCAGCTGAGCCACCCAATCTCTTCCATCATCTGGCATGGTATCCAGTTGCCCACTCCCAGGCAATGAGCGAGTACCGGGATCTTCGGCATCGGCTCACAAGTGTGCTGCTCAATGGCTGCTGAAGGAGGGGCTCATTAACAGAGCTAGGTCTGTGGGCCTCGCGGGCAGTAGCAGAAAACCCGCTCATAGTGACAAGAAAAAGAGAAGAGAATGTGGGATACACAGAGAGAAGGTAAAATGCCGTGCAGCAGCCCTCTGCCATCACCAGAGCTGTGTCATCTCGACAGTCTCCCACAGCATCCACAGTGATGACCACCATGTGGAGGCCCAGAGAAGCTCACTTCCATTGCAGGGTAGATTATGGTGATGCACTCCCCCTGCCCCTGGCTGCACTACAATATGGGAAACACTCATTAGGCCTTGGCCTTGACAAACTCCATTTGTACTTAATCCCTTTTGAATGTATACAAAACTTCATTTGTTCCCAGGAACTAACAGGTGTCTAATTAGCACAGTTTTTTTTTTAAGGAACAGCCTCGGAAACTTATTTTTCTTTCCTGACTTATTTTTCTTTCCTGACTTTTTCTGACTACGAACCCAAGTGGAATAACATTTTTGTTGACAAACTTTCAAATAAAGTTACAGATAAAAGACCTGAATGATGGAAAACTATGACTAAAGCCCACTCTGTTGCGAGTGTAAAGCAGTCTAAAGTCAGACCTTTTGAGCTCTTGATTCTCAGAACATAAGGGACCAATGTGTATGTCTCTAACACTGAACATTGGATGGCAGTGGAGCCAACCAGGGACTGTTGGTAATAGCCAAGGCCTGCTGGTATTAACATGCTGTGAGAAAGACCAAGATTTGTCTGGAAATGGGGGACCAGGAGGAAATATGGCAGCACTTTTCTGTGAGAAAGAGCCACAGCACAGTACAGCATAAGCACAAGAATAAGCACAAGAATAGGGCCAAGAAGAGGGCATGGACTATAGAGCAGGATTCAGACACGCAAAAACCATCAGAGCCATCTGAGCCATGTCCAGGAAGGCCTGAAAGAAAGGACTGTACATGCTAATTAATTGACATAGACAGTGGGAAACCTGTCTTTAGGGCAGAGAAACCTGTGAATAAAAATGTAACCCCCAAGCCTGGGAAGTGCCCTCAGGACCCTGGACATCTCATAGACCAGATAGGCACAGCTGGATTGATGCTGAACCCAGGGTTATCTCCTGGATTGACATTCCATTAACTGGATCAACACTGTAACTGGGACTGGTGTTCTCTTTTTTTCTCTCTTTTATTCTTTGTCTTTTTCTTTCTCTCTTTATTTAATACATCTCTCCCTCTTTAATTCCTCTCTTCCCTTTAATCCTACCCTTTTATCCAAAACCCACTGCCATGTGCTTTATAATAGGAGGGGGACAAATATCGATTTCCAAGCCCAGTGTGTAGTTAGTTAATAAAGTTTTCTGATTATTTGTGGACCCCCTGACTTTTGTTATTCCTTTCAATCACAAGCATTTACAAATCTTCGGTGCTTGCTTCCCCTTAAGGATGGGTCGTCACACTACAGAGGCTACAAAGATGACTTTCATCACCCTTTCCTCTCATACTGTCACAGCCAGGGTCACCATTTTAAGTGGACCCAGAAACTCTTGCTGGCAGCTCCAGCTGGTCAGGGACCATGCAGGAGGCATTGCTAATATTCCTCCTTGTGGAGGAGGAGAAACTGCCCATCCTTAGACACTCCCTGGGGAAAAGCTGACACAGATCTGAGAATGCAGGACATGGAGAAGGCACTGCTCAATTGGCAGGGGAAATTGCTGCCACATCTTTCCTCTAGAGTAAAAGGATACTCATGGAGTCAAACCTAATGTAGCTGGGGCCAGGGGGCTTGTGAGAGAGAGTGCTGTTACCACTGGGACACTGACTGCCATCCCTTTTCTGAGAGAATCTATTCCCTCTGTGAGCTTCACCCAGTCTGTAATGGATCACTGAGCCAGGATGATGACACTGGTGGATGATGTGTCGCAGACATCTTTTCATAAAAATCCTTTCTTTAAGATTTTCCCTTCTGGGAAGCTGAAGCCCCAGAAAAAGAATATAAACAATGGTTATCTGTTGCCATGGAATGCAACAGATGCACCTGTGATTGGCCCATGTTAGATGTGTATAATTAATAGCCAATCAAACACCGAGCTTTCTCTGAGACAGAGTCGGAGAGAGCTCCTTTGTTATTCATTCTATTCTAAGCTTAGCTAGCCTTCTGAGAACTTTTCCTTCTATTTCTTTTAGTATAGTCATAATGTAATATATATCATAAAATAACAAATCAAGCCTTCTGATCATGAAGTAAACATTCTTGTCTCTCTTCACCTGAAAACCCTTGTGACCACCATCACAGATGATGCTATAAAGAATGAAAGGAAATTTTTGATCAGTCACACAAAGTCATACTCATGGTGCACCTCAACTTCTTAGCTGCAAATGGAAATATCACAGAGAAGAGCTAAACAAGCCCAAAAAATTCCTGACGTCCACAGTGAAAATAGCTTTTTGACATGGGTACTGTGGGAGCCAACTAGGAAAAGTGCCCTCCTAGACCTGTTGTTTGTCCATAGAAATGCTCTTGTGGGTGAAGTGGTGATTGGTGCTGTCTTGGCCACAGTAATCAAGAAATGCTTGAGTAAAAAATCTTAAGCGTTAGGGAAAAAACTGTCTGTGGAGCTAATCCTAAGGCTTGTGGGAGAGCAAGCTTAAGGGACTAATTAATAAGAGCACCTGAGCATGTAGTTTCAAGGGTACTGATGTCCACAAATTCTAGTCCTTAGAAATGTTTCTGTAAGAGCACAAGTCTGATGAAGAAGGGCTGAGGAAGGTGGGGTGCGGAGG
This sequence comes from Ammospiza caudacuta, assembly GCF_027887145.1. Lineage (NCBI taxonomy): Eukaryota > Metazoa > Chordata > Aves > Passeriformes > Passerellidae > Ammospiza > Ammospiza caudacuta. The sequence goes on along the minus strand of NC_080598.1, from coordinate 61,191,616 downwards.
CTGGTGGGCCAACAAGGAAAGAATGCACTGTACTCCCCTAGAGGGAAAACTCAGAACCACCTTTTAGGGTGAGGAAAAAGGCTTCTCCCAGCATGCCTCGTTGTGACATGCAGATTGAATGTATCCCACTGGCCCTTCCCCCTCACTCCACCCCTGTGCCCTCATCCCATTGGCCCGAGTGTTCTGTCCCACCCCTTAAGATCCCTCTATAAATACCTGCTTTCCCAGTTTTCCCTGCCTGAGTGACTCTTGGACTGTTTCAAGGAAGAAGCTCAGTAAAGGCTCTCCTTGGAACTCCACGCAAAGACCCCATCCCTTCTTCTGTGTCACTTGAATCATAAAAGAGCTGAAATCCCCCAAGATTTCACCTCACAGACAGTGAGGTGTCTTTTTTAAGAGTCTTCTTTGGGAAGGTCATGGCACTCCGAACGCCGCCCACTGCAATATTGGGGGTGTTTAGCATAGAGAAAAAGTGCCTCAGAGGGCACCTTGTGGTCCTTTACAGCTCCCTGAAGGGAAGTTGTAGTCAGGTGGGGGTTGATATATTCTCACAGGTGTGGCAGGGCATCTTACTCTGCTCAAGAGCTGATCTGTGGTTTGTTAACTGCTCAGGTAATTCAAACAGGACCAGCAGTCTTGCAGCGAGTTCTTTTGGAGCCATGGAGCTAACAGTGGGCTGGCATCTCCCACCTCCTAATAAACATCTTACTGTTGAAGTGAGATCTGGAAAAAGAAGCTGGATTTCTGACTGACAGGCACCTCACTTTATAACTATAAAAGCCATACCAAACTTTCACAAAGCAGAAGTTTTCTGTACATTTCTCTGGAAATGTGTGATGCTTCTCCTGTGGACAAGGACACTTGTTTTGCAATTACTGCCATGGAGGTTAAGTGAAAGAAATCTGCATTATTATTATCATCACAGTGGTGTGTAACATTTGACTCCTGATCAGTGCTGTTTCCTTGACAAGCTTTAATATGGTTAGCTTCATGTTGTACATTGTTTGTTATGCTGTGATCTACTTCTAGTTCCTTTTAGTTTTATACTGAGTCATAAGTAACTATGACAGAGATCGTTTATCTATTATCTCCTGTCTGTTTAATAAATAATGCATTTTATAAATAGATTTGATCTTTAGAACTTGCAGACAAGAGAGATTTCTTAAATATGAGCTGTTGACAAAATCTTGGGCTAAGGAGGGGCTTGTCTGAAGATTCCATTTGTCCAGTGACACAAGGAAACAAGCAGTAAGACCAAGGAAAATGACGTCAAGTGGTATCACATGTTGATATTTAGATTGGATCTTAGAAAAAGTGCTTTCATGAAAACTAATATCAAGCATGGAAACTGGCTGCCTAGGGAAATAGCTGAGTCACCTCTTTGGAGGGATTGAAAAGGCATGGAATATTTGGGGACTCAATTTATTAATAGAGGAGGCAGTGTTAAGTTTGCAGTTGCACTGTGGGATCTTCAGAGACTCTTCAGTCTCACTGACACTGAGATTTCAGTATAGCTCAACCAGTGAGGAGTCAAAGCTTAAACTCAGTGATCCTCAAGGGTGCCTTCCAACAGAGATATCTATGAGATTGCCAATGAAGGGCAGATGAAAATAAATCCAAAAGAAAGAACAATGGGAACTCTTTGAAGAAGCTTCACTAAAGGGCCACTCTGAGTGCCTGAGCCAGGGTGGGGATAAAGAGTGGGGTTGGCTGGGTTGTGACATCTGTGACACGTGTGACATCACGGGGGATGTGTCACAAAGGGGGCAGCTCTAAAAGGCCCCAGCAGGTAATGCTGGCCCTGCATTGCTTTGGCAAGCGGTGAGTGCACACGTGGTGGGGAGGCTGGGCTGGGAACAAGGGCTGGGCCAGAAATGCTGCCCCTGGGGCTGGGTTCTCCCTCTGCATGCAGGAACAGCCCCTCGTGGGAGAGCCTTGGGCAGGCCACAGGGCTGATGCTGCTACTGCCTGCCAGCTGTGTGAGGCCCTGTCCTTCCAGACCTCAGATCCCTGAGGATCCCCATCCCTGCTTCACCCAATGCTAATTGCCTCCCTCACAGCACCACTCAAGACCTTCTCTCTGTCCTCCTGCAGGCTATGAATTCCATAGTATTCCTTTTCTTGCTCTTGCAAAGACTCATCCAGTACCCACAGCCCAAGGGTGATGTTTGGGATGAGGAAACATCTCTGCACATGAAGGTGCAGGCAGAGCAAGAGGAACTGGAAAGGTTTTGGCTGGAGTGGGAGATGGAGCAGTAGGCCCTGGAGCAAAGTGGAGTGTGGAAGTATTTGCAGCTCTTAGCTGTTGCTCTGCTTCTGGTCCTTCTCTTGGTCCTTTGGTTTATGGGGTGCAAAAGGAGCATGAGGAGAGAGGAGCCTGAAGAAGAAAGTGTGAATGCAAGTGAAGATGAGGGTGGAAATGAAGCAGATGATCGTGATCAAGAGAACGTAGGAAGGATGATAGTGGAGTGCATCCAGTGGCCTGTACAGGACCTATGGGCAGGCTGTGAGTGGACAACTGACCTGATGGACAATTACATGGTTTATTTTGGACACATCTTGTCAAACAGTTTCTACCCAGTCCTGCAAAGAGCCATCGGGGTGGGCAGTGCCTTTGAAGGCTGGAGTCCCCGTGAGCAGGATGTGGTGTACCGCGTGCTCATCCCCATGACTCCTCCGCGAGGACACAGCTTCCACCTGCAGCTGGACAGTGCAGGGCAGGGGCACATGAGGAACTTCCGTGTCCTTGTGCAGCTGGAGTGCACCTGCACCAGGGAGCAACAGGCTGAGAACATGCTGTGCTTCCTGCACCACCCCGAGGAGGAGCTGAGGAGGAATCAGGATCCCAGCCTCCTGGACACCCTGTGCACCGGCTCCTACCTGGACGTGCAGAAAACTGCCCGCTGGTTCTACCAACTGGTGAGAGCAGTCTGGCCAGCTTTGCCTCAGTCCCACAACTGGCATTTAGTGCTGCTGCCCTCCACACGCTCCTGCCAATTCAAGGTGACCAACGGCAGGGAAAGCTTCAGGATTGAGATGGTCTTCGGGGTGCGGAGAGGTAACTCTGACATCTTTGTGAGCAGCCAGCTAGGATATGCTGGAACCCCAAGCACTCTGTGGCTGGAGACCTATGATGTGGCAGAGATGAAGTTCTTCAAGCACATTGCCAGGCAGGCCCCTCCTGGCAGCTTGCACCTGAGATGCCTGCAGCTCTTCTCCCATCTTCAGCTGGGTATAGGCTTTTCCACCTACACCGTGAAGACCATTGTCATGCACCTCCTGAACATCATTCCCGTGTCAGAGTGGTGCAGGAGACATTTCCTGATGCGACTTATGGACATCAGCGAGAGACTGCTCTTATCCCTGGAAGTGAAATGCCTCAACCACTTCATTATGGGTAACAAGAGCCTTCCTGAGGAGATCAGTTTGCCCCCAGATGTTCAAACAGCTGAGCCACCCAACCTTTTCCATCGCTTGGTGATGGATCCAGTTGTCTGTTCCCAGGGGATAGGCGAGTACTTGGATCTGCAATGTCGGCTTGTAGCAATCCTTAGACCTGATGATTGAAAGAAATTCTCCTCCACAGAGCTGTGCTTGTGCTGCTTGCAGCTGGCAGCAGAGAGCCACCTCCTAGTAAAAATTTGGTGCTTTAAGGAGAAGAGCATTCGTGCAAAGGCTCTGGCAAAGGTCCCACAGCCTCTCCTGCCGCCTCAGCTGGCAGAAAGCCATGGGAGGGTGTATTCTACCTCCTTATATCATCTAATTTTTCAAAAGAGATCAACCAGATCAACATAAAGCCCTGCAAGAATTTCCCCCATCCTAAGAATGCGCATGAAGAAAGCACATGCCGTATATGAAGGGCGAAAGTCGCCAAACCCAACCTGCAAGATGCAGGTTTTCCCTGCCTTTGAGAAAGGCCAAAAATTGAGGTAAGAAAGAAAAGGGAATGTGGGAATGAAAAAGAAAAAAAGAAACAGGGCAAAAAGGACCAAGAGGAAAAATTAGCACTGCTTGCCTGGGATGAATCAATCAATGGAGTCTCTCCTTCATCCTGGAAGGAAAACCTTTATGGAACCATTGGACGAAATGTGTTGGAGATCACCTGGAATTTTGTATATATAAGACTCTAGATTTTTATTTCATAGATATTATCACGTGTACAAATTATATACTCATAAGTTTATAAATTATCATATAAGACAGTAAAACAATATTCTTACAGAAATAATATTAAAAAAACATGTAAATATTATGTCATGGTAAGAAAGAATTCTAAAGAGCTGAATATGTGATTCTGTTAAAGTAATAACTGGAGAACACATTTTAGTTTCACTATCTGTTCTGAAATATATTAAGACTGTTAGTGCATTTATGTCTGGAAAGTTTCTCATAAAATAGATATAATTATTGCATATAAAACATACATATTGTGTATATACTATGTACATTATATATTATTATAGCTACATAATATATATTATATGCCATATGTATATATTACATATATGATACAATTTTTATGTACAAGTAAAGCCTTATCTAGTGTCGCTATCTGCTGTATCCCATATTAATGCTCCATAGTTAGCGCATTTCAGAGTGGAAAGCTGGAAACTGCTTAACACTAGTTTTAATAAAATGCAAATTTGCAGAATCTGGGGTGTGCAAGAATTTATAGATCTCAGTCAGGCCTATAGTAATGATAAATGTCACACACTGAGAATCTGGGCTCATGAATACACTCCTTACAGCTAAAAAAAGAAATGAAGTCAAGCCAATCCAGCTGCTCAGATCACAGAATCCCAGAATGGCGTGGCTTGGAAGCGTCCTTAGAAATTGTCTTCTTCCAGCCCTGCTGCCAAGGGCAGGGACACCTTCCGCTAGGCCAGGCTGCCCCAAGGCCCATACAATCTGGCCCGGAACACGGCCAGGGATGGGGCAGCCACAGCTCCTGTGGGCAGCGTGGGCCAGCCCTCAGCAGCCTCCGAGGCCAGAATTCCTTGCCCATCTCCAGCCTAAGGCCTCCCTGTGTCACTGGGAAGCCACTGGCCCTGGTGCTGTCCCTGCAGGCCTTTGCCAACAGCCCCTGTGCAGGTCTCTGCTGGCTCCCGGGCAGGGACTGGAAGGCCGCAGGAAGGTGCCTCTGGAGAAGGCCTTGGAGAGCGCTGGGGCCAGCAGTGCCGCCATGAGGGCAACAAATGGGGCCTGGGCTGTCTGTGCATGTCGGAGGGCAAATGGCGGGCGCTGAGGCCCTGGCAGAAGGAGCTGGGAGCTGTGCAGGATGGCCGGCATAGAGCCCTGGGCTCCCGCAGCTCTGCAGCCCTCACAGCAGAGGAAGCTGCCCGGGCACAGCCGGCTGGGGACACGTGGCAAGCCCGGGGAAACCCGCAGGGGGACCCGGAAATTGATTTCCTTTTGTGATGGGAAAAAGAATCTTACGATTTCAATGGGCCCAATAGAGGAATCTTTGGTGCATGTCCCTGCCCTTGATGGCCTGCCATGCTTTTTGATGGCTTTGAGTTTGGGAAGTTTTTTGGTTTTTTTTTTTTTTTTAAAGAATCCGTGCCATGTCCCTCATAGCTTCCTCTGCAAATTCCGTCATCCTCCTTGACTTTTTCCCCTGCTTTTCCAAAATCAGTCAGCTTCCATGTGGCATGTTATGGTCCTCTGCAATGCAGCTGATTTGCTCAAAGCCTATTTTTTTAAGACACTAAAATTCCCGATTTTTGGTTTTTTCAATTGCATTTCATTTGATCTTATATCCTTTCCGGACTGTTTGCGAGCATTTCTTTTGGGATTCGCAAGATTACTTTTCCATTCCCGAAAGGAAATTTCAAGTGTCCATGCCATGTCCCTCATATCTTGCCCTCCATGTTGTGTCTTTCTCCTTGACGTTTTCCCCTGCTTTTGAAACATCTGTGAGCTTAGTTTTGGCATGCTTTTGTGTTTTTCACTGCACCTGATATAATCCCAGTCCATTTTCTTGAAATCGGGCAATTTCCCAAATTTTGTTTTTATCTCCTCCAATTGCAATTCCTTTGATGGTATCTCCATTCCAGCGTGTTTGTAAGTCCTACTTTTCGTTTTTACCCTTCCGTGGGGATCAGTTTTGGCAAGCTTTGCCGCATGTCTCAACACTTGATGGCATATGGCCTGCCTGCAATTTGATGGTTTTGACTTTAGGAATTTTTTTTTTTTTTTTTTTTTTTAAGCATCCATGCCATGTCCCTCATATCTTTCTCCCTATGGTGTGTACTCCTCGTTGACTTTTCCCCTGCTTTTGCAACATCTGTGAGCTTAGTTTTGGCATGTGTTGGTCCTTTGCAATGCAGCTCATTTCTTCACAGCCTAGTTTTTGAACACACTCAAATTCCCGATTTTCTGGTTTTTTCCAATTGCATTTCATTTGATCCTATCTCCTTTCCAGAGTGTTTGTAAGGCTTTCTTTTCAGGGTCGCAAGATTCCCTTTCCCTTCCCGAAAGGAAATGAGATTTACTTTTGCGAAAGATAACGGAATCTTGGGATTTCAATGAGGACCACTAGAGGAATCTTTGCTGCTTGTCCCTGCCCTTGATGGCATGCCATGCCTTTTGATGGCTTTCACTTTGGGAAAGATTTTTTTCCTATTTTTTCGAATTTTTTGAAGTGTCCATGCTATGTCCCTCATATCTTGCCCTCCATGTTGTGTCTTCCTCCCTGACGTTTTCCCCTGCTTTTGAAACATCTGTGAGCTTAGTTTTGGCATGTTTTTGTGTTTTTCACTGCACCTGATATAATCCCAGTCCATTTTCTTGTAATCGGGGAATTTCCCAAATTTTGGTTTCTTCTCCTCCAATGGTATCTCCATTGCAGCGTGTTTGTAAGTCCCTCTTTTCTGTTTTGGCCTTCAGTGGGGATCAGTTTTGGCAAGCTTTGCCGCATGTGTCTGCACTTGATGGCATATGGCCTGCCTGCATTTTGATGGTTTTGACTTTGGGATTTTGTTTTTGTTTAAGCATCCATGCCTTGTCCCTCATATCTTTCTCCCTATGGTGTGTACTCCTCGTTGACTTTTCCCCCTGCTTTTGCAACATCTGTGAGCTTAGTTTTGGCATGTGTTGGTCCTTTGCAATGCAGCTCATTTCTTCAGAGCCTAGTTTTTGAAGACACTAAAATTCCCGAGTTTCTGGTTTTATAAAATTGCATTTCATTTGATCCTATCTCCTTTCCAGAGTGTTTGTAAGGCTTTCTTTTCAGGGTCGCAAGATTCCCTTTCCCTTCCCGAAAGGAAATTTCATTTCCTTTCGGGAAGGGAAAGGGAATCTTGCGATTTCAATGAGGACCACTAGAGGAATCTTTGCTGCTTGTCCCTGCCCTTGATGGCATGCCATGCCTTTTGATGGCTTTCACTTTGGGAAAGATTTTTTTGCTTTTTTTTCTAATTTTTTAAGTGACCATGCTATGTCCCTCATATCTTGCCCTCCATGTTGTGTCTTCTTCCCTGACCTTTTCCCCTGCTTTTGAAACATCTGTGAGCTTAGTTTTGGCATGTTTTTGTGTTTTTCACTGCACCTGATATAATCCCAGTCCATTTTCTTGTAATCGGGGAATTTCCCAAATTTTGGTATTTTCTCCTCCAATTGCAATTCCTTTGATGGTATCTCCATTCCAGCGTGTTTGTAAATCCTTCTTTTCTGTTTTGGCCTTCCGTGGGCATCAGTTTTGGCAAGCTTTGCCGCATGTGTCTGCAGTTGATGGCATATGGCCTGCCTGCATTTTGATGGTTTTGACTTTGGGATTTTTTTTTTTTTTAAGCATCCATGCCATGTCCCTCATATCTTTCTCCCTATGGTGTGTACTCCTCGTTGACTTTTCCCCTGCTTTTGCAACATCTGTGAGCTTCGTTTTGGCATGTGTTGATGCTTTGCAATGCAGCTCATTTCTTCAGAGCCTAGTTTTTGAAGACACTAAAATTCCCGATTTTCTGGTTTTTTAAAATTGCATTTCATTTGATCCTATCTCCTTTCCAGAGTGTTTGTAAGGCTTTCTTTTCAGGGTCGCAAGATTCCCTTTCCCTTCCCGAAAGGAAATTTCATTTCCTTTCGGGAAGGGAAAGGGAATCTTGCGATTTCAATGAGGACCACTAGAGGAATCTTTGCTGCTTGTCCCTGCCCTTGATGGCATGCCATGCCTTTTGATGGCTTTCACTTTGGGAAAGATTTTTTTCCTTTTTTTTCCATTTTTTGAAGTGTCCATGCTATGTCCCTCATATCTTGCCCTCCATGTTGTGTCTTCCTCCCTGACGTTTTCCGCTGCTTTTGAAACATCTGTGAGCTTAGTTTTGGCATGTTTTTGTGTTTTTCACTGCACCTGATATAATCCCAGTCCATTTTCTTGTAATCGGGGAATTTCCCAAATTTTGGTATTTTCTCCTCCAATTGCAATTCCTTTGATGGTATCTCCATTGCAGCGTGTTTCTAAGTCCTTCTTTTCTGTTTTGGCCTTCAGTGGGGATCAGTTTTGGCAAGCTTTGCCGCATGTGTCTGCAGTTGATGGCATATGGCCTGCCTGCATTTTGATGGTTTTGACTTTGGGATTTTTTTTTTTTTAAGCATCCATGCCATGTCCCTCATATCTTTCTCCCTATGGTGTGTACTCCTCGTTGACTTTTCCCCTGCGTTTGCAACATCTGTGAGCTTAGTTTTGGCATGTGTTGGTCCTTTGCAATGCAGCTCATTTCTTCAGAGCCTCGTTTTTGAAGACATTAAAATTCCCGATTTTCTGGTGTTTTTCAATTGCATTTCATTTGATCCTAACTCCTGTCCAGAGTGTTTGTAAGGCTTTCTTTTCAGGGTCGCAAGATTCCCTTTCCCTTCCCGAAAGGAAATTTCATTTCCTTTCGGGAAGGGAAAGGGAATCTTGCGATTTCAATGAGGACCACTAGAGGAATCTTTGCTGCTTGTCCCTGCCCTTGATGGCATGCCATGCCTTTTGATGGCTTTCACTTTGGGAAAGATTTTTTTCCTTTTTTTTCCATTTTTTGAAGTGTCCATGCTATGTCCCTCATATCTTGCCCTCCATGTTGTGTCTTCTTCCCTGACGTTTTCCCCTGCTTTTGAAACATCTGTGAGCTTAGTTTTGGCATGTTTTTGTGTTTTTCACTGCACCTGATATAATCCCAGTCCATTTTCTTGTAATCGGGGAATTTCCCAAATTTTGGTATTTTTTCCTCCAATTGCAATTCCTTTGATGGTATCTCCATTCCAGCGTGTTTGTAAGTCCTTCTTTTCTGTTTTGGCCTTCCGTGGGGATCAGTTTTGGCAAACTTTGCAGAATGTGTCTGCTCTTGATGGCATATGGCCTGCCTGCATTTTGATGGTTTTGACTTTGGGATTTTTTTTTTTTTCCAAGCATCCATGCCATGTCCCTCATATCTTTCTCCCTATGGTGTGTACTCCTCGTTGACTTTTCCCCTGCTTTTGCAACATCTGTGAGCTTAGTTTTGGCATGTGTTGGTGCTTTGCAATGCAGCTCATTTCTTCAGAGCCTAGTTTTTGAAGACACTAAAATTCCCGATTTTCTGGTTTTTTAAAATTGCATTTCATTTGATCCTATCTCCTTTCCAGAGTGTTTGTAAGGCTTTCTTTTCAGGGTCGCAAGATTCCCTTTCCCTTCCCGAAAGGAAATTTCATTTCCTTTCGGGAAGGGAAAGGGAATCTTGCGATTTCAATGAGGACCACTAGAGGAATCTTTGCTGCTTGTCCCTGCCCTTGATGGCATGCCATGCCTTTTGATGGCTTTCACTTTGGGAAAGATTTTTTTCCTATTTTTTCGAATTTTTTAAGTGTCCATGCTATGTCCCTCATATCTTGCCCTCCATGTTGTGTCTTCCTCCCTGACGTTTTCCGCTGCTTTTGAAACATCTGTGAGCTTAGTTTTGGCATGTTTTTGTGTTTTTCACTGCACCTGATATAATCCCAGTCCATTTTCTTGTAATCGGGGAATTTCCCAAATTTTGGTATTTTCTCCTCCAATTGCAATTCCTTTGATGGTATCTCCATTGCAGCGTGTTTCTAAGTCCTTCTTTTCTGTTTTGGCCTTCAGTGGGGATCAGTTTTGGCAAGCTTTGCCGCATGTGTCTGCAGTTGATGGCATATGGCCTGCCTGCATTTTGATGGTTTTGACTTTGGGATTTTTTTTTTTTTAAGCATCCATGCCATGTCCCTCATATCTTTCTCCCTATGGTGTGTACTCCTCGTTGACTTTTCCCCTGCGTTTGCAACATCTGTGAGCTTAGTTTTGGCATGTGTTGGTCCTTTGCAATGCAGCTCATTTCTTCAGAGCCTCGTTTTTGAAGACATTAAAATTCCCGATTTTCTGGTGTTTTTCAATTGCATTTCATTTGATCCTAACTCCTGTCCAGAGTGTTTGTAAGGCTTTCTTTTCAGGGTCGCAAGATTCCCTTTCCCTTCCCGAAAGGAAATTTCATTTCCTTTCGGGAAGGGAAAGGGAATCTTGCGATTTCAATGAGGACCACTAGAGGAATCTTTGCTGCTTGTCCCTGCCCTTGATGGCATGCCATGCCTTTTGATGGCTTTCACTTTGGGAAAGATTTTTTTCCTTTTTTTTCCATTTTTTGAAGTGTCCATGCTATGTCCCTCATATCTTGCCCTCCATGTTGTGTCTTCCTCCCTGACGTTTTCCCCTGCTTTTGAAACATCTGTGAGCTTAGTTTTGGCATGTTTTTGTGTTTTTCACTGCACCTGATATAATCCCAGTCCATTTTCTTGTAATCGGGGAATTTCCCAAATTTTGGTATTTTCTCCTCCAATTGCAATTCCTTTGATGGTATCTCCATTCCAGCGTGTTTGTAAATCCTTCTTTTCTGTTTTGGCCTTCCGTGGGGATCAGTTTTGGCAAGCTTTGCAGCATGTGTCTGCACTTGATGGCATATGGCCTGCCTGCATTTTGATGGTTTTGACTTTGGGTTTTTGGTTTTTTTAAGCATCCATGCCATGTCCCTCATATCTTTCTCCCTATGGTGTGTACTCCTCGTTGACTTTTCCCCTGCTTTTGCAACATCTGTGAGCTTAGTTTTGGCATGTGTTGGTCCTTTGCAATGCAGCTCATTTCTTCAGAGCCTAGTTTTTGAAGACACTAAAATTCCCGATTTTCTGGTTTTTTAAAATTGCATTTCATTTGATCCTATCTCCTTTCCAGAGTGTTTGTAAGGCTTTCTTTTCAGGGTCGCAAGATTCCCTTTCCCTTCCCGAAAGGAAATTTCATTTCCTTTCGGGAAGGGAAAGGGAATCTTGCGATTTCAATGAGGACCACTAGAGGAATCTTTGCTGCTTGTCCCTGCCCTTGATGGCATGCCATGCCTTTTGATGGCTTTCACTTTGGGAAAGATTTTTTTCCTTTTTTTTCCATTTTTTTAAGTGTCCATGCTATGTCCCTCATATCTTGCCCTCCATGTTGTGTCTTCCTCCCTGACCTTTTCCCCTGCTTTTGAACCATCTGTGAGCTTAGTTTTGGCATGTTTTTGTGTTTTTCACTGCACCTGATATAATCCCAGTCCATTTTCTTGTAATCGGGGAATTTCCCAAATTTTGGTATTTTCTCCTCCAATTGCAATTCATTTGATGGTATATCCATTCCAGCGTGTTTGTAAGTCCCTCTTCATGTCCCTCATATCTTTCTCCCTATGGTGTGTACTCCTCGTTGACTTTTCCCCTGCTTTTGCAACATCTGTGAGCTTAGTTTTGGCATGTGTTGGTGCTTTGCAATGCAGCTCATTTCTTCAGAGCCTAGTTTTTGAAGACACTAAAATTCCCGATTTTCTGGTTTTTTAAAATTGCATTTCATTTGATCCTATCTCCTTTCCAGAGTGTTTGTAAGGCTTTCTTTTCAGGGTCGCAAGATTCCCTTTCCCTTCCCGAAAGGAAATGAAATTTCCTTTTGGGAAGGGAAAGGGAATCTTGCGATTTCAATGAGGACCACTAGAGGAATCTTTGCTGCTTGTCCCTGCCCTTGATGGCATGCCATGCCTTTTGATGGCTTTCACTTTGGGAAAGATTTTTTTCCTATTTTTTCGAATTTTTTAAGTGTCCATGCTATGTCCCTCATATCTTGCCCTCCATGTTGTGTCTTCTTCCCTGACGTTTTCCCCTGCTTTTGAAACATCTGTGAGCTTAGTTTTGGCATCTTTTTTTGTTTTTCACTGCACCTGATATTATCCCAGTCCATTTTCTTTTAATTGGGGAATTTCCCAAATTTAGGTATTTTCTCCTCCAATTGCAATTCCTTTGATGGTATCTCCATTGCAGCGTGTTTGTAAGTCCTTCTTTTCTGTTTTGGCCTTCAGTGGGGATCAGTTTTGGCAAGCTTTGCAGCATGTGTCTGCACTTGATGGCATATGGCCTGCCTGCATTTTGATGGTTTTGACTTTGGGATTTTGGTTTTTTTTAAGCATCCATGCCATGTCCCTCATATCTTTCTCCCTATGGTGTGTACTCCTCGTTGACTTTTCCCCTGCTTTTGCAACATCTGTGAGCTTAGTTTTGGCATGTGTTGGTCCTTTGCAATGCAGCTCATTTCTTCAGAGCCTAGTTTTTGAAGACACTAAAATTCCGGATTTTCTGGTTTTTTAAAATTTCATTTCATTTGATCCTATCTCCTTTCCAGAGTGTTTGTAAGGCTTTCTTTTCAGGGTCGCAAGATTCCCTTTCCCTTCCCGAAAGGAAATTTCATTTCCTTTCGGGAAGGGAAAGGGAATCTTGCGATTTCAATGAGGACCACTAGAGGAATCATTGCTGCTTGTCCCTGCCCTTGATGGCATGGCATGCCTTTTGATGGCTTTCACTTTGGGAAAGATTTTTTTCCTATTTTTTCGAATTTTTTAAGTGTCCATGCTATGTCCCTCATATCTTGCCCTCCATGTTGTGTCTTCTTCCCTGACGTTTTCCCCTGCTTTTGAAACATCTGTGAGCTTAGTTTTGGCATGTTTTTGTGTTTTTCACTGCACCTGATATAATCCCAGTCCATTTTCTTGTAATCGGGGAATTTCCCAAATTTTGGTATTATCTCCTCCAATTGCAATTACTTTGATGGTATATCCATTGCAACGTGTTTGTAAGTCCTTCCTTTCTGTTTTGGCCTTCCGTGGGGATCAGTTTTGGCAAGCTTTGCCGCATGTGTCTGCACTTGATGGCATATGGCCTGCCTGCATTTTGATGGTTTTGACTTTGGGATTTTTTTTTTTTTTAAGCATCCATGCCATGTCCCTCATATCTTTCTCCCTATGGTGTGTACTCCTCGTTGACTTTTCCCCTGCTTTTGCAACATCTGTGAGCTTAGTTTTGGCATGTGTTGGTCCTTTGCAATGCAGCTCATTTCTTCAGAGCCTAGTTTTTGAAGACACTAAAATTCCCGATTTTCTGTTTTTTAAAATTGCATTTCATTTGATCCTATCTCCTTTCCAGAGTGTTTGTAAGGCTTTCTTTTCAGGGTCGCAAGATTCCCTTTCCCTTCCCGAAAGGAAATTTCATTTCCTTTCGGGAAGGGAAAGGGAATCTTGCGATTTCAATGAGGACCACTAGAGGAATCTTTGCTGCTTGTCCCTGCCCTTGATGGCATGCCATGCCTTTTGATGGCTTTCACTTTGGGAAAGATTTTTTTCCTTTTTTTTTCGAATTTTTTAATTGTCCATGGTATGTCCCTCATATCCTGCCCTCCATGTTGTGTCTTCCTCCCTGACGTTTTCCCATGCTTTTGAAACATCTGTGAGCTTAGTTTTGGCATGTTTTTGTGTTTTTCACTGCACCTGATATTATCCCAGTCCATTTTCTTTTAATTGGGGAATTTCCCAAATTTAGGTATTTTCTCCTCCAATTGCAATTCCTTTGATGGTATCTCCATTGCAGCGTGTTTGTAAGTCCTTCTTTTCTGTTTTGGCCTTCCGTGGGGATCAGTTTTGGCAAGCTTTGCAGCATGTGTCTGCACTTGATGGCATATGGCCTGCCTGCATTTTGATGGTTTTGACTTTGGGATTTTGGTTTTTTTTAAGCATCCATGCCATGTCCCTCATATCTTTCTCCCTATGGTGTGTACTCCTCGTTGACTTTTCCCCTGCTTTTGCAACATCTGTGAGCTTAGTTTTGGCATGTGTTGGTCCTTTGCAATGCAGCTCATTTCTTCAGAGCCTAGTTTTTGAAGACACTAAAATTCCCGATTTTCTGGTTTTTTAAAATTGCATTTCATTTGATCTTATCTCCTTTCCAGAGTGTTTGTAAGGCTTTCTTTTCAGGGTCGCAAGATTCCCTTTCCCTTCCCGAAAGGAAATTTCATTTCCTTTCGGGAAGGGAAAGGGAATCTTGCGATTTCAATGAGGACCACTAGAGGAATCATTGCTGCTTGTCCCTGCCCTTGATGGCATGGCATGCCTTTTGATGGCTTTCACTTTGGGAAAGATTTTTTTCCTATTTTTTCGAATTTTTTAAGTGTCCATGCTATGTCCCTCATATCTTGCCCTCCATGTTGTGTCTTCTTCCCTGACCTTTTCCCCTGCTTTTGAAACATCTGTGAGCTTAGTTTTGGCATGTTTTTGTGTTTTTCACTGCACCTGATATAATCCCAGTCCATTTTCTTGTAATCGGGGAATTTCCCAAATTTTGGTATTTTCTCCTCCAATTGCAATTCCTTTGATGGTATATCCATTGCAATGTGTTTGTAAGTCCTTCCTTTCTGTTTTGGCCTTCCGTGGGGATCAGTTTTGGCAAGCTTTGCCGCATGTGTCTGCACTTGATGGCATATGGCCTGCCTGCATTTTGATGGTTTTGACTTTGGGATTTTTTTTTTTTTTAAGCATCCATGCCATGTCCCTCATATCTTTCTCCCTATGGTGTGTACTCCTCGTTGACTTTTCCCCTGCTTTTGCAACATCTGTGAGCTTAGTTTTGGCATGTGTTGGTCCTTTGCAATGCAGCTCATTTCTTCAGAGCCTAGTTTTTGAAGACACTAAAATTCCCGATTTTCTGGTTTTTTAAAATTGCATTTCATTTGATCCTATCTCCTTTCCAGAGTGTTTGTAAGGCTTTCTTTTCAGGGTCGCAAGATTCCCTTTCCCTTCCCGAAAGGAAATTTCATTTCCTTTCGGGAAGGGAAAGGGAATCTTGCGATTTCAATGAGGACCACTAGAGGAATCTTTGCTGCTTGTCCCTGCCCTTGATGGCATGCCATGCCTTTTGATGGCTTTCACTTTGGGAAAGATTTTTTTCCTTTTTTTTCCATTTTTTGAAGTGTCCATGCTATGTCCCTCATATCTTGCCCTCCATGTTGTGTCTTCTTCCCTGACCTTTTCCCCTGCTTTTGAAACATCTGTGAGCTTAGTTTTGGCATGTTTTTGTGTTTTTCACTGCACCTGATATAATCCCAGTCCATTTTCTTGTAATCGGGGAATTTCCCAAATTTTGGTATTTTCTCCTACAATTGCAATTCCTTTGATGGTATCTCCATTGCAACGTGTTTGTAAGTCCTTCTTTTCTGTTTTGGCCTTCCGTGGGGATCAGTTTTGGCAAGCTTTGCAGCATGTGTCTGCACTTGATGGCATATGGCCTGCCTGCATTTTGATGGTTTTGACTTTGGGATTTTGGTTTTTTTAAGCATCCATGCCATGTCCCTCATATCTTTCTCCCTATGGTGTGTACTCTTCGTTGACTTTTCCCCTGCTTTTGCAACATCTGTGAGCTTAGTTTTGGCATGTGTTGGTCCTTTGCAATGCAGCTCATTTCTTCAGAGCCTAGTTTTTGAAGACACTAAAATTCCCGATTTTCTGGTTTTTTAAAATTTCATTTCATTTGATCCTATCTCCTTTCCAGAGTGTTTGTAAGGCTTTCTTTTCAGGGTCGCAAGATTCCCTTTCCCTTCCCGAAAGGAAATTTCATTTCCTTTCGGGAAGGGAAAGGGAAACTTGCGATTTCAATGAGGACCACTAGAGGAATCTTTGCTGCTTGTCCCTGCCCTTGATGGCATGCCATGCCCTTTGATGGCTTTCACTTTGGGAAAGATATTTTTCCTATTTTTTCGAATTTTTTAAGTGTCCATGCTATGTCCCTCATATCTTGCCCTCCATGTTGTGTCTTCCTCCCTGACGTTTTCCCCTGCTTTTGAAACATCTGTGAGCTTAGTTTTGGCATGTTTTTGTGTTTTTCACTGCACCTGATATAATCCCAGTCCATTTTCTTGTAATCGGGGAATTTCCCAAATTTTGTTTTTTTCTCCTCCAATTGCAATTCCTTTGATGGTATCTCCATTCCAGCGTGTTTGTAAGTCCTTCTTTTCTGTTTTGGCCTTCCGTGGGGATCAGTTTTGGCAAGCTTTGCCGCATGTGTCTGCACTTGATGGCACATGGCCTGCCTGCATTTTGATGGTTTTGACTTTGGGATTTTTTTTTTTTTTTAAGCATCCATGCCATGTCCCTCATATCTTTCTCCCTATGGTGTGTACTCCTCGTTGACTTTTCCCCTGCTTTTGCAACATCTGTGAGCTTAGTTTTGGCATGTGTTGGTCCTTTGCAATGCAGCTCATTTCTTCAGAGCCTAGTTTTTGAAGACACTAAAATTCCCGATTTTCTGGTTTTTTAAAATTGCATTTCATTTGATCCTATCTCCTTTCCAGAGTGTTTGTAAGGCTTTCTTTTCAGGGTCGCAAGATTCCCTTTCCCTTCCCGAAAGGAAATTTCATTTCCTTTCGGGAAGGGAAAGGGAATCTTGCGATTTCAATGAGGACCACTAGAGGAATCTTTGCTGCTTGTCCCTGCCCTTGATGGCATGCCATGCCTTTTGATGGCTTTCACTTTGGGAAAGATTTTTTTCCTTTTTTTTCCATTTTTTGAAGTGTCCATGCTATGTCCCTCATATCTTGCCCTCCATGTTGTGTCTTCTTCCCTGACCTTTTCCCCTGCTTTTGAAACATCTGTGAGCTTAGTTTTGGCATGTTTTTGTGTTTTTCACTGCACCTGATATAATCCCAGTCCATTTTCTTGTAATCGGGGAATTTCCCAAATTTTGGTATTTTCTCCTCCAATTGCAATTCCTTTGATGGTATCTCCATTCCAGCGTGTTTGTAAATCCTTCTTTTCTGTTTTGGCCTTCAGTGGGGATCAGTTTTGGCAAGCTTTGCCGCATGTGTCTGCACTTGATGGCATATGGCCTGCCTGCATTTTGATGGTTTTGACTTTGGGATTTTTTTTTTTTTTTAAGCATCCATGCCATGTCCTTCATATCTTTCTCCCTATAGTGTGTACTCCTCGTTGACTTTTCCGCTGCTTTTGCAACATCTGTGAGCTTAGTTTTGGCATGTGTTGGTCCTTTGCAATGCAGCTCATTTCTTCAGAGCCTAGTTTTTGAAGACACTAAAATTCCCGATTTTCTGGTTTTGTAAAATTGCATTTCATTTGATCCTATCTCCTTTCCAGAGTGTTTGTAAGGCTTTCTTTTCAGGGTCGCAAGATTCCCTTTCCCTTCCCGAAAGGAAATGAAATTTCCTTTCGGGAAGGGAAAGGGAATCTTGCGATTTCAATGAGGACCACTAGAGGAATCTTTGCTGCTTGTCCCTGCCCTTGATGGCATGCCATGCCTTTTGATGGCTTTCACTTTGGGAAAGATTTTTTTCCTTTTTTTTCCATTTTTTGAAGTGTCCATGCTATGTCCCTCATATCTTGCCCTCCATGTTGTGTCTTCCTCCCTGACGTTTTCCCCTGCTTTTGAAACATCTGTGAGCTTAGTTTTGGCATGTTTTTGTGTTTTTCACTGCACCTGATATAAACCCAGTCCATTTTCTTGTAATCGGGGAATTTCCCAAATTTTGGTATTTTCTCCTCCAATTGCAATTCCTTTGATGGTATCTCCATTCCAGCGTGATTGCTAGTCCTTCTTTTCTGTTTTGGCCTTCCGTGGGGATCAGTTTTGGCAAGCTTTGTTGCATGTGTCTGCACTTGATGGCATATGGCCTGCCTGCATTTTGATGGTTTTGACTTTGGGATTTTTTTTTTTTTTAAGCATCCATGCCATGTCCCTCATATCGTTTGTACACCTCGTTGACTTTTCCCCTGCTTTTGCAACATCTGTGAGCTTAGTTTTGGCATGTGTTGGTCCTTTGCAATGCAGCTCATTTCTTCACAGCCTAGTTTTTGAAGACAATAAATTCCCCATTTTCTGTTTTTTTAAAATTTCATTTCATTTGATCCTATCTCCTTTCCAGAGTGTTTGTAAGGCTTTCTTTTCAGGGTCGCAAGATTCCCTTTCCCTTCCCAAAAGGAAATGAAATTTCCTTTCGGGAAGGGAAAGGGAATCTTGCGATTTCAATGAGGACCACTAGAGGAATCTTTGCTGCTTGTCCCTGCCCTTGATGGCATGCCATGCCTTTTGATGGCTTTCACTTTGGGAAAGATTTTTTTCCTTTTTTGTCCATTTTTTGAAGTGTCCATGCTATGTCCCTCATATCTTGCCCTCCATGTTGTGTCTTCCTCCCTGACGTTTTCCCCTGCTTTTGAAACATCTGTGAGCTTAGTTTTGGCATGTTTTTGTGTTTTTCACTGCACCTGATATAATCCCAGTCTATTTTCTTGTAATCGGGGAATTTCCCAAATTTTGTTTTTTTCTCCTCCAATTGCAATTCCTTTGATGGTTAATGAAATTTCCTTTCGGAATGGGAAAGGGAATCTTGCGATTTCAATGAGGACCACTAGAGGAATCTTTGGTGCTTGTCCCTGCCCTTGATGGCATGCCGTGCCTTTCGATGGCTTTCACTTAGGGAAACATTTGTTCCTTTTCTTTTTTTTTCATGTATCCATGAAATGTCCCTCACATCTTGCCCTCCAAAGTGTGTCGTTCTCCTTGATGTTTTCTCCTGCTTTTGAACCATCTGTGAGCTTAATTTTGGCATGCTTTGGTCCTCTGCCATGCAGCTGATTTCCTTGCAGCCTACATTTTGTAATACACTAATACTCCAGATTTTCTGGTTTTTTCAATTGCATTTCATTTCATCCTATCTCCTTTCCAGAGGGTTTTTGAGCCTTTCTTTTGGGACTCGGGGAGCGAAAAGGAATCTTGCGATTTCAATGGGGACCAATAGAGGAATCTTTGGTTCATGTCCCTGCCCTTGATGGTATTCCATGGCTTTTGATGGTTTCTACTTAGGGAAAGATTTTTTGTTTTTTTCCTTTTTTTTTTTCAAGTATCCTTGCCATGTCTCTCATATCTTCCCTTTCAAATTTTGTCTGCCTCCTTGACTGTTTCCCCTTCTCTTAAACACCTCTGGGCCTATTTTTGGCTTGCTTTCTTCCTTTGCAATCCATCTCATTTCCACATAGCCTTTTTTTGAAGCTACTGAATTTCCCGATTTTCTCATTTTTTTAGGTTTTTTGTATTGCATTGCATTTGATCCTATCTCCTTTCCAGAATGTATGCCTTTCCTTTCTAATTCGAAACATTCCTTTATCCTTTTCCTGATGGTCTGGGGCTAGCCCAGTCCACATGATGGAATCGCCCATCTGCTGTGTCATGGCAGGGAATGGCTCTGCCAGGGGTCAGGGCTCCATGAGCTGGGCAGCAGGGCTGGCAGTGTCGGGCACAGGCACAGTGGCACACCTGGCTGCCGCCACTGTCAGGATCACAGAAGAACCTTCTCACTCTCTGCAGCTCCCATACAGCAGGGTGTGGCTACTGCAGGGCAGCCTCTACTCCCAGGAAACAAGAAGAGGACAAGACGAAATGGCTTCAAATTTTGAGGCTTAGATTGGGTATTAGGGAAAGATTTCTCTTCTGAAAGCGTTGTTAAGCACTGGCACCTGATACCTGTGGATTTGGTGCAATTGTCATTACATGAGGCATTTTCGCAGTGTGTTTTGGTGGTACTTGGGCACGTGGTTTCCACAGAACTTGTTAGTGTTGTGCTTGTGCCCTTTGAATTGATGGCAGGCACAATGCAGTGTGAGAGACAGCCCTGCTGCTGGCAGTTGTGAGCTGACTCTTTCTATACAGATGAGCTTTCCACCTTGGCTAGCACCAGTGCTGGCAGCTGATCCACTGGCAACATGCCACCTTATCCTGCTGCAGAAGACTTGAAGGCTCAAGCTTTGGCAGGTGAGGAGAATGGGTGGCTCTCCCAGCTCTTGAGGACAAGGTAAGAAGAGGGAAACCCTGTTGCACATCAGTGCCTTGAACTGCAACATCATAACAGGGGAAAGAGAGGGGCAAAGGCACAATTCTGCGTTCCATGTAGGCAGCACTGAGAGTGGACCACTCAAATCCAGGTGTACAATACGCCAAATGCCACACGTTTTCCTGTGGGGGAAAAAGATCTAAATGAAACACAATCAAGATCCCAAACCAAAACTGCAATGTTTGAATTTTCTGTGCTTGATGGCTGAGAGAAACAGCTGTGCAATGCTGATTGTCCCTTCTCTGCACACTCCTCATCTATGCTCATCTCAGGGCTCTCCAAGCCAGGTGATCATTTCTACCTGCTCCAGCCTGTGCTGAGACCAAGCAGCCCTCCGGTGCCCAGGGCCCTGAGCACGAGAGCTGGTGAAAGTCACCGCCAGCCACACAGCCTTCCCCTCCTCAGCTCCAGAGACACAAGGGCAGAAAGCTGTAACCTAAGCTGGATTGCACTGGCACCTTTGTTGGGCTTGTCTGTCCTCTGGCATCCCTCAGGCCGGGCGGTGTAAATCTGAGCTGCTTTCACAGGGAATTCAGGGTTTGCCCAAAGCGGGGCCTTGCTGAAGGCAAAGGCCACGGAAGGGCTCTGCCTTCTGTTGCCTGTGCAGTGGAAGGCCCCAGAGCAAGAGGGCATTTCTTGGCTGCTTAGATCCCCTCTTGACACTCTGGCCTTGCATGTTTGCCAAATCCACAAGGACATGCGGGGACATTCCTGCAACGATGATCACTCCAAACCTTCCAAATTTCTCCAAGGAAAATTCCGATTTTTCCTTCTGCTTGGAAGGGCATGTATTCCCTTGGCTGATGTTTTTGGCATAAAGGTTCTCCTCCAATGGAAACCCTTCCGGGAAACCTGAAACTCTTCTGCTCACTGAGAACCCATTTTGTCTCACTGAATCATGGGAAGTGCAGTTCAAAACCACCACCTTTCTCTCCTCTGCCAGGAGCTGGTTTCACAGCTCAAATGCCTGACACGATGCAGATGGCCCCAGAAAGGAGGCTCTAGCTTAGTGGGATAAGCTTATATGAGCTCTAGCTTATATCTGCCCAGGGAACAAAGAATATGAGCAGGGAAAAATGACCTCATGTTGCGCCAGGGAAGGTTTCAATTTAATCTCTAGGAAATATTGGATCAACCAAAAGGTGTCAGCCTCCAAATAGGCTGCCTAGGGAAATGGCTCTGAGTGACCACCCTCAGAGAGGTCGAAAAGTATCATGGATGTGGCATTTGGGGACCTGGTTGATTGAAGCAGTAGGCAGTGTTAAGTTTGCAGTTGCATGGTGTGATCTTCAGGGACTTTTCAACTGCACTGATGCTGAGATTTCAGTGTAGCTCAACTGTTGAGGTGTAAAAGCTTAGAGTCAGTGATCCTCAAGGGTGCCTTCCAACTGGGATATCTATGCGATTGCCAATGAAGGGAAGATGAAAATAATTGCAAAAGAGAAATTATTGGAAGTCGTTTGGAAAAGCTTCACTCAAGGGCAGCCCTAAGCAGTCCACCAGGGCCACTCTGAGTGCCTGAGCCAGGAGTTGGCTCAGGGGATAAAGGGTGGGGTTGGCTGGGTTGTGACATCTGTGACACGTGTGACATCACGGGGGACGTGTCACAAAGCGGGCAGCTCTAAAAGGCCCCAGCAGGTAACGCTGGCCCTGCATTGCTTTGGCAAGCGGTGAGTGCACACGTGGTGGGGAGGCTGGGCTGGGAACAAGGGCTGGGACAGAAACACTGCCCCTGGGGCTGGGTTCTCCCTCTGCATGCAGGGACAGCCCCTCGTGGGAGAGCCTTGGGCAGGCCATAGGGCTGCTGCTGCTGCTGCTGGAGCAGCGAGACAGGCCTGGAGGCCTGCATGCTGTCTGTGGCCATGTGCTTCCTGTGCCCAGATCCCTGAGGATCCTATTCTCCATCCAGCAACCAGCAGTTCCCTCCCTTCCCGCCCCACTCACAGGCTTCTCTGCCTCCTCCTGCCGACCATGGGTCCCATGGTATTCCTTTTCATGCTCTTGGAAAGCTTCATCCAGTACCCACAGCCCGTGGCTGAGGGATTGGATGAGGAAACACGTCTGCGCATGGAAGTGCGTGCAAAACACCTGGAATGGGAGAGGCTTCAGCTGGAGCAGGAAGTGGAGCGGCACACCCAGGAGCAGGTGCAGCTCTTGCAGCTCTTAGCTGTTGCTGTGCTCCTGGTCTACGTCTTGGTCCTGTGGTTTATTGGGTGGAAAAGCAGCCTGAGGAGAGAGGAGGATGAAGAAGAAAACCGTGGTGCAAATGAAGAGGAAGTGGGCAATGTTGCTGCAAATGAAGAAGACAATCTTGGAAATGAAGCTGTCAATGAGGCTGAAATGGCAGCAAACAACAACAATGTTGCAATTGCAGTCCAAGAAGAAGACGATTTTGACGATCGCATTGGACAAGTTATAATGCAGCGCATCCGGTGGCCTGTACAGGACTTGCAGAGAGGCTGTCAGTGGACAATGAACCTGATGGACAATTACAGCCCTTACTTTAGGCATGTCTTGTCAAACAGTTTCTACCCAGTCCTGCAAAGAGCCATCGGGGTGGGCAGTGCCTTTGAAGGCTGGAGTCCCCGTGAGCAGGATGTGGTGTACCGCGTGCTCATCCCCATGACTCCTCCGCGAGGACACAGCTTCCACCTGCAGCTGGACAGTGCAGGGCAGGGGCACATGAGGAACTTCCGTGTCCTTGTGCAGCTGGAGTGCACCTGCACCAGGGAGCAACAGGCTGAGAACATGCTGTGCTTCCTGCACCACCCCGAAGAGGAGCTGAGGAGGAATCAGGATCCCAGCCTCCTGGACACCCTGTGCACCGGCTCCTACCTGGACGTGCAGAAAACTGCCCGCTGGTTCTATCAACTGGTGAGAGCAATCTGGCCAGCTTTGCCTCAGTCCCACAACTGGCATTTAGTGCTGCTGCCCTCCACACGCTCCTGCCAATTCAAGGTGACCAACACCAGGGAAAGCTTCAGGATTGAGATGCTCTTTGGGGTGCGGAGAGATGACTCAGCCATCTTTGTCAGCAGCCAGACCAGAGAGGCCCACACAGCAAGCACAATCTGGCCCGAGTCTTACGCTGTGGCAGAGGCTGAGTTCTTCAAGCACATTGCCAGGCAGGCCCCTCCTGACAGCTTGTACCTCAAATGCCTGCAGTTCTTCACCCGACTTCCACTGGGCTTCTGCTTTTCCACCTACACCATGAAGACCATTGTTATGCACCTGCTCAATGTCATGCCCGCCTCATCGTGGCGCAGGAGAGATCTCCTGGAACGACTGCAGGATATCTTGGACAGCCTGCGCTTATGTGTGCGAACAAAACGCCTCAACCACTTCATTGTGGGGAACCGGAGGCTCCCTCAGCACATCCATTTACCTGCAGATGTTCAAACAGGTGGGACATACAATCTCCTCCTTCGCCTGGCGCAGCAGCCGGATGCCCACGCCCAGGCCATCCATGACTACCAGGTTCTGAAAAAGTGGTACAAAAGAATCCTTCTTGCTGAAGATTGACCCAGTGAAACGGAGGAGTCATGGCTATGAGCACAGAGCTGTGCTTGTGCTGTTCACAGCTGGCAGCAGAGCACCACCTTGCAGTCCAAATTTGGTGGAGGAGAGGATGCATGCAAAGGCTCTGGAGAAGGTCCCACTGCCTCTCCTGCCACCTCAGCAGATGGAGAGCCACGGGAGGGTTTATTCTACCTCCTTGTATCATTTCATTTTCCGAAAAAAGCACCCAGCCTGCATTCAGCCCTGCTTACATGTGAACTCTCCCACTCCTGAAAAAGCACACAAAGAGAACATGCGTCATACATGAAGGGCCAAAGTCTGAAAAGTCCACCTGCAACATGAAGTTGTTCCTGGCCTTTGAAACAGGGCATGAAAGAGCATGGAAGAAGTGTGAATGTGGGACACAGGAAGAGAAAATAAATGGGGCCAAAAGGACCAAGAGAAAAAATGGGCGCTGCTGGCTGAGGATCAGTCAATGGATGGAGTCTCTCCTTGTTCCTGGAAGGGACATCTTGACGTCAGCATTGGAACAACAGTGTTGGAGCTGACCTGCAATTTTTTTATATAGATGGATCTAGATTTTTGTTTCATAGATATATATATATTGTGTATTCCTATTGTAGACTATGCTATTTATAAATTATATATAATAGTAAATTACCATAGAACAAATCAAAATACTAATATGAATATTATAAAATAAAAATATGTAGTTATGATAAAGTATGTGATAATGTAGTTATGTAGTCAGGATAAAAAGTTATATTAAGGAGTTGAATATGTAATTATGTGTAAATACTAACAGTAGAGGGCATATTTAGTTTAGCTATCTGATGTGACTGTTGTTAACTATCTATTGTTCTCTTAGTATGTTATTGTATGGAAGGTGTTCCATAAAAGATATATTTATA
Source organism: Ammospiza caudacuta (assembly GCF_027887145.1). Lineage (NCBI taxonomy): Eukaryota > Metazoa > Chordata > Aves > Passeriformes > Passerellidae > Ammospiza > Ammospiza caudacuta. Next base: position 61,166,989 of record NC_080598.1, on the reverse strand, counting down.
ACATATATATGATACATATTACATACATGTTCTGTTTACATTATATTTGAATATAATTCTATAATATGTATTATACACTGCATGCCTATAATATATTACATTGTCGATATAATTTTTATATATATATAAAGCCATATCTAGTGTCGCTATCTGTTGTGACCCATATTCATGCCTGATAGTTAGCGAATTTAAGAGTGGCAAGCTGGAAAATTCCTTGTTCTTGTTTCAATAAAATGCAGTTTTACAGAATGTGGAGTGTGGAAGACTTTATTGATCTCAATCAGGCCTATAGTAGTGGTAAATGTAACACAGTGGATCTGGGATCTTGAAGAGACTCCTTGAACTCAACCAAACTGAAAGTGATGAATTGGCTCAAGACAGAAATTAAGCTGAGCTACCCCCAGCCCCTCAGATCACAGAATCCCAGAATGGCGTGGCTTGGAAGGGTCCTTAGAAATTTTCTTCTTCCAGCCCTGCTGCCAAGGGCAGGGACACCTTCCGCTAGGCCAGGCTGCCCCAAGGCCCATTCAAGGTGGCCGGGAACGCGGCCAGGGATGGGGCAGCCACAGCTCCTGTGGGCAGCGTGGGCCAGCCCTCAGCAGCCTCCGAGGCCAGAATTCCTCGCCCATCTCCAGCCTAAGGCCTCCCTGTGTCACTGGGAAGCCACTGGCCCTGGCGCTGTCCCTGCAGGCCTTTGCCAACAGCCCCTGTGCAGGTCTCTGCTGGCTCCCGGGCAGGGACTGGAAGGCCGCAGGAAGGTGCCCCTGGAGAAGGCCTTGGAGAGCGCTGGGGCCAGCAGTGCCGCCACGAGGGCAGCAAGCGGGGCATGGGCTGTCCATGGGTGCAGGAGGGCACACGGCGGGCGTTGAGGCCCTGGCAGCTGGAGCTGGGAGCTGTGCAGGGCGGCCGGCACAGAGCCCTGGGGTCCCGCAGCTCTGCAGCCCTCACGGCTGAGGCAGCTGCCCGGGCACAGCCGGCTGGGGACACGCGGCAAGCCCGGGGAAACCCGCAGGGGGAGCCGGCTCTGGGGCCAGCCCGGGCCGCAGCAGGGAGCAGCCCATGGGGCTGTGCCTGGCCAGGGAACAGCTCTGCCCGGGGATAGGGCTCTGGGAGCAGGGCAGCAGGGCCGGCAGTGCCAGGCACAGACACAGGGGCACACATGGCTGCAGTCACAGCCTGACTGCCCTGGGGCAGACCCAAGAGGCAGACCCAACATGGACAGGCAGGAGCTCCTCCCATCCTCTTTGTGCCCACGGGCCAGACTCTGCCTTGATGTATCCTGTGGCCTACCCTTAACCATGTGCAGCATCTTGTACTTGATCTTTTTAAAACCACATGAAATTGCCATGGTTCCACTCCTTGGGCACGTCCACATCTCTCTGGTTGGTATTCTATCCTTCAGGTGTGGCTACTGCTCCGCTCTGCTTGGTGATATCAGCAAATCTTCTGAGGATGCCCTTGCTCCCTTTGTCTACATCATTAATGAAGATATTTAGAATCACTGGTCCCAGAATAGACCCTTGGGGGACACCACTGGTCACCCATGTCCATCCTGACTCTGAGCTGTTGACCTCTGGAATCATCGTGCATGCCATTTCTTATCCATCCAGCAGTCTAGGCACCAAGTCCATCTTTCTAATATAGAGAAGATGTTGTGGGGATCATGTTCAAAGGCTTTATAGAAGTCCAGATAAATGACACCTGCAGCCCTTCCCTTGTCCCTTCATATTCTTGCTCTGTCATAGAAGGCCACTGGGTAGGTCAGTCAGGATTTACCCTTGGCTGTCCTGAATCACCTCCCTGTTCTCCATGTGCCTTAGCATAGCTTCAAGGAGGACGTGCTCTGTGATCTTGCCAGGAACAGAGATGAGGCTGACATGTCAGTCATTTCCAGAGTGTTCCTTTCTACCCTTTGTTAAGATGGTTGTAGTGGGTTCACCTTGGTTGAATGCCAGGTGTTCACTGAGCCACTCAATCACTTGCCTTCGTAGGGGGACAAGGGAGGAAAATAAGATGGAAAACAAGTAGTCAGTTGAGATAAGGATGTTGTCTAAGGTGAAAAAACAGAGTTTGTGCACAGAGAAGTAAAGGAGAAAAAAATGTAGTCTCTACTTCTCAGAGACAAGCGATATTCAGCCACTTCCCGGGAAGCAAGCAATTTCTCTGTTCTCTGGTCTTCTCATTCCCTCTGAGATACTGGGCCTATCATACCACATACCATAACAGAGCAGAGTGATACTTCCTATGGAGAGATCTGTTCAGCTTAGAAACCCAGCCATGAGTGGCCTCTAGCTGGAGCCAGAGGTTTACGTATTCCACTCTGGTCCTGTGAAAGCGTAACAAGGGAATGGCTGCAGGCGTGCTTGCCCTCCCCAGAACATCAATCTTCCCTGGTTTCTAGTTGGTTCCTTGTCTTGTTAAAGCACTCTGAGAAGGGGAAGAGGGAAAAAGCCTTTCCAACCGTTTGGCTAGCCCAAATCACATCCACTGATGAATAAAAGACAGAATTGCCCACAAAGTACTTGCTGACTTCTCTACTCCCCTCTAGCAGCGGTTTCTTTCATATGGTGATTTTTAATTTTGTGGGGGTGATGCAAAGGGATTTTTAATTTTGTGGGGGTGATGCAAGGAAACAAGCAGAGACAGCAGTCAGACTGCAAGTTAGGTCACTGCAAAGAAAAGGGGTTAATCTCCCACTCAGAGCTAGCAAGGGTTAGATTAAAACATGCCAGCGTGGAATGCTGCAACAGGTCCCAAATGGCTGAGCACAAGGAAGGGAAGAGAACTGGGAAAGGGTCTGGAGATCAGGTCTGATGAGGAGCAGCTGAGGGAGCTGGAGGGACTGAGATTGGAGAAGAGGAGGCTCAGGGGGGACTTTCTCACTCTCTACAACACCCTGGCAGAAGGGTGGAGTAGCCAAGTGGGGGTCAGGTTCTGCTCCCAGGTAACAAGGGACAGGACAAGAGGAAACGGCCTCAAGGTGTGCCAAGGGAGGCATAGATTGGGTACTAGGGAAAAATTTATCCTCTGTAAGAGTTATTAAGGGTTGTCAAGGCTGCCCATGGAATTAATGGTATGGTCATGTCTGAAGGCTCTTAAGGGATGTGTGAATGTGGCATTTGGGGACATGGTTTCAAGGTGGGCTTGTCAGTGTCCGGTTTGTGGTTGGATGCTCTACAGTCTTAGAGATCTTTTTCAACCTAAACAATTCCATACTACTGTGATAGGGAGCTAGTTTCAATCCAGAGTATTTTGTAATGTCATTTCATAAAGTCATTAATAGCAACTTCAATCTAGTGCTCAACTTTATGCAGCTGCTTTTCCCTGTACTCTCCTCATCTTCACCTTCAGCCTTGGGACAAGAGAATTGGCTTTGGGGGTGGGATCAGTGGTAGTGGGAAAGCCTCATGCCAGGAGGCTGTAGGTTGTTTTACTTCTGCCAAGGTTGGAGCTGCCTCCAGAAAAGGCTGTGATGCCTCTAGTCCCTATTCACATTCTTTGACCACTCTGAGGTGAGTTCCAAGCTGCAAGAGTTGTGGGTCAAGCTGAAGGGAGATCAGAGGAAGCACTGATCTGAAACCCGGCTGAACCAAGCAATAGAGAAAGTCTGTTATCCACATCAGTCCCAGGCTGTGTTTGCCAAGCAGATGAAAATGACATGAACACAAAACATGTAGGAAATGGTGGGAAAGTGGCTCATTTCCAAACAGCATGCTTCTAGAGTCAGGTGTGCTTCATGTAACAGTGAATGGAAGAAGCTGGTGTGCCACTGTTATGACCCTGTGTTGTTTCAATGTCATTGATCTTACAATGGAGTTATTACAGTATTATAATAATGCAAATTATACATATTTAAAACTATTGCAATATTTTCCAAGGCTTTATTACATTCAGGAAAGGCTTTGCCCACTTGCCAATGGGAGCAGACGATGATAGAAGGAACCCACGCGTGAAGAAGACTTGATTTGCTGAAGTCACTTTGGCTTCCCCTCTGGCCATCTGCTGCAGTCTCTGACTTGATGGCAGGACCAATGTGGGGCAGGACACAGCCCAGCTGCTGGCAGCTGTGAGCTGACTCATTCCATACTGATGAGCCTTCCACATTGGCTGGCACAGGGGCTGGCAGCTGAGCCACTGGCAACATGCCACCTTACCCTACTACAGAACCCTCCCAGGGTTAATCTAGGGGTTGGGTGGCTCTCCCAGCTCCTGAGCTCCAGGTGAGAAAAGAGAAATGCTGTTACCTGTCAATCGCTTGAACTGAAACATCATAACAGGAGAAAGACGTGCAAAGGCATGATTTTGAGTTCCATGTAGGCAGCACTGAGAGTGGACCACTCAAATCCAGGTGTACAATATGGCAAATGCCACACGTTTTCCTGTGGGGGAAAAAGCTTCAAACAAAAGACAACAAAAACCAAAAACCCAAATAGTTATGTTTGAATTTTCTGTGATTGATAGCTGAGAGAGGCAGCTGTGCAGTGCTGATTGTCCCTTCTCTGCACACTCCTCATCTATGCTCATCTCAGGGCTCTCCAAGCCAGGTGATCATTTCTACCTGCTCCAGCCTGTGCTGAGACCAAGCAGCCCTCCGGTGCCCAGGGCCCTGAGCACGAGAGCTGGTGAAAGTCACCGCCAGCCACACAGCCTTCCCCTCCTCAGCTCCAGAGACACAAGGGCAGAAAGCTGTAACCTAAGCTGGATTGCACTGGCACCTTTGTTGGGCTTGTCTGTCCTCTGGCATCCCTCAGGCCGGGCGGTGTAAATCTGAGCTGCTTTCACAGGGAATTCAGGGTTTGCCCAAAGTGGGGCCTTGCTGAAGGCAAAGGCCACGGAAGGGCTCTGCCTTGTGCTGCCCATGCCATGGAAGTCCCCAGAGCAAGAGGGCATTTCTTGGCTGCTTAGATCCCCTCCTGACACTCTGGTGTAGCAGGATAGCAAGATCCACATGGACATGCGGGGACATTCCAGCACTGACTTTCACTCATAAGTTTTCAATTCTCTCCAAGGAAAATTCTGATTTTTCCTTCTGTTGGAAGGCCATAGATTCCCTTGGTTGATGTATTTGGCACAAAGGTTCTCCTCACATGGAAACCCTTCTGGGCAACCTGGAAGTCTTCTGCCCACTGACAACCCTTTCTGTCTCACTGGATCATGGGTAGTGCAGTGCAAAAGCACCACCTTTCTCTCCTCTGCCAGGAGCTGGTGTCACAGCCCAAACCTTTCCCTCAATACTGCTAATACCAGGCTGTTTCCACATGGCCAAATTGTGTTCCCACCCAAGTTTTGCAGAGGGACACTTCAGGACATGTAGTCTTCCAAAGAGTCCTGCCCCTAGGAAGGGAGTTGAACTTTGTGCGATGGCTGTGGGAGGTCAGTTGAGGAAATACTGTCAAATGATCTTAAGCTCCTTAAGAAAGGAAATATGTTCAGTGGTATTTGCTGGTTTACAGCTAAGTGACTGAAGTGCAACAGCTAAATGGGACTCTCCCTAACAGAAATGTGCAATACTTTAGTAAAAGAAAGATTTTTGGTTTCGAGAACTATGTCTTCCAGAGAGGACTCCTTTTCTGACATATCCCTTGCTCAATTCCAACTTGCTTCAATGTTTTTCTCCCTTCTCCACTGTGATGGCAACACAGCTGCTGGCTTGGGATGGAAATTGCTTTGTAGCACCAGTGTTCCCGGTGAAATCCTTTTCTGAGGGTGGAAGAACCTTTGCACTACTGCAGTGGTCCAGAGCATCAGCACCTGAGTTTAGCATTCTGCTCTGACTGTGGGTTTTACAAAGTAAAAATCTCACTCCTGAGCACTTGAGGCTCATCCTCAGCCCGAGCCAGTGGCTTCCAAGAGTGGCTGCCCATCTCTGCTAGCTGGCAATTTGCTCCTCTGAGCGTACATGTTTCTCCAAGTCTCAGAGACATGAGTGTTTCTAGATACACTCCAAAAGCAGCTGTGAGATGGACACAGACCCTGCTACAGCATTCACCATGAAGCAAACACTGAGGGCAGGGCTGTAAGACACTTAACTTTCAGTCAGACAGACATTAGGTTTATGAAATCTGGGCTGTGAAAGCACTAGTGGTTTTCTAACAAAATGTAATGTTTGTTGCCCAAGACTCCACCCTCTAAACCAGGATCTCTGCAGACCCAGTCCCAACTTTCCCATTGCCTCCACATGCAGCAGTTTTGGCTGAACAAATGCAGCACTTTTCCCCAGAGTGGTAAGACAGCAGCTCCCCTCCTCCTTTCAGCTAAATTCCCACTGCCAGACAGGTTTTCAGCCCCCTCCTTTGGCCCAAAGCATCCACATGAATTTGTGTTTTGTGACTTTGAAGAAAATGTAAAAGGACTTATTTTATTAACAGCCAACAGACACTTGAAAGCAAAAATGTAACTGAGAAATTAATCATTCTGCACTGTCAAAGTGAAATTTATTATGATTCCTAAAATAAGTTTAAAATTAACCAAAAGATAAATGAATGAATCACTCTTTTGAAATAAAGTCAGAACTTCAATGGAAGGTATGTGTACTGGTAAAATTAAATGCAAGGACATCTAATTTTCTTCATTTAAGACAATATTAACATAATGTGCTGTCCCTTAGCATCTCAATGGCTTGGGGAAAGTGTTTCCCTTTAACAGAAGAAGTTTTGTGTGATAATGTTTTCCCAGATTATTGAAAAGGTTTTGTTTCCACTTTTTTTTTTTTTTTTTTTTGGTGTGTGGGAAGGGATTTTCTAAACAGCCAAATTAATTTCCTCTGAGAAAATGCCCACTTTCTGTTATTACCAGGGCAAAAATGCCATTGTCTGGGGAAAATGGCTCTGATGGGAATTTGAATTCAGGGGCAGGGCATTAACATTTACTGAGCTGGATAACAAGTGGGCAAGTGGGACAGAGTTTCATCTAAGAGGTTATATTCAGATTCTTGGTGGATTTTTTCCATAGTTTTCAAGTGCACAATTTGCTAGAAATTGGCAGGACAATGTGGCCAGCATGAGGTACAGCTTCAAGAGTGTTTTTTTTTTAATAACCATCACTGCCAGTTGTTAGTTTGGGAGCTGGTTCCCAGAAGCTCATGGGAAGATGGTGAGATGCACCCTGCTTGCTGCTGTGATCACAGGCTGTGAGCAGACAGAACCCATTTCACAGGTAGGACTGTGACCAGAGGAGCTCCCTTAATAACCCTACTGTGTTTTCTCAGCCCATTTTCCTCCTTGTGTGCCTGGCTGAGCAAGGATGCTGCTTTCCCAGTTGTGGCCACACATTCTACATTGGCCTTGGACCTCATCAGCTCCTTTATTCTCACTGTGCTATAACTCTGTTTCCACTGATGAGTACATTCTGTATTTTCCTTAAACCATATAGAACCAAAAATCTCACTAAGCAGAACAGCTTTGCCTTTTTCTGAATTATTTGTACGCAAGATATGCTTCACCCCAAGGGCTGGAAAGCCTCAGCTTCCCCTAATTAACACTTGTCTAATGCACTAAAGTGGCTTGGAATACTTTTATTTTCTGTCTGCCTTGGCTTTCATTTCAAAAGCACAAAATCTCTGACTACAAATAAATGACAGCTTTGCGCTGCAGGGATAAAGTGCCTGGACAAAAATGCTGCAGCGATATGAAAGGGAAATTCAAATGTCAACATCAAGTCCTTAGACACCTTTGAAAGAGTTTCCTGTTTTGCCAATTCTTTAGGGCCAGGCAGTGAGTTCATGCAGAGCTTGCTCAGAGCTTACTGACACCAGCAGGCCAGCTCACGGTGGTGACAGCACGTATGCCAGTGACACCTCACTGCTGCAGCCAGCCAGCTGAACTCACAGCAGAAATCCACCCCAAAACAGGCTTCTTGCTACGAATCTCTTGCCAAAATTGGGCAAGAGCTTCAATCACCTCAGCTTCCAGAAGATGGGGCTGTCCTTCCTCTCAGTACCGTCCAGTCTGGTGGGATACTCATCTGACTCATTTTCACTCATAGTGCTCAGCAAAAAACTTAGAATCACATTATTGTTCAGGTTGGAAAATACGTCTGAGATCATTGAGTCCAACTGTTACCCCAGCACTGCTAAACCCGCCACTGAACCATGTCCCAAAATGCCACACCCAAACACCTTAGGAACACTTCCAGGGATAGTAATTCAATCATGCCCTGTATAGCATGTTTCAATGCCTGACTATCCTTTCAATGAATAAATTTCACCTAATATCCAATCTAAACCTCTGCCATAGAACTTGAGGCCATTTCCTTTGTTACGTTTGATCTGGGAGAAGATACTCACCCCACCTGCTTCAACCCTCCTGTCAGGGAGTGGTGGAGAGTGAGAAGGTCCCCCCTTGCGCTCTTTTTCTTCAGGCTGAATCCCTCCAGCTCACTCAGCTGCACCTCATCAGACTTGTTCTCTAGACCCTTCCCCAGCTCCATTGCCTGTCCCTGGACACTCTCCAGCCCCTTAATGTCTTTCTTGCAGTGAGAGGTTCAAAATTGAGCACAAGACTTGAGGGGTACTTTGGTACAGAGATTGTTTGCACATGACTGTCCTTCCCTGGCCCACAAATCACTGTGTGGCGTTTGCATGTGTTGCTGCTCTGGAGCTGGGCTGAGCAAAGATGGCGGTGTCAGCCCAAAGAGAGATTAAATGATTGTGGAGGAATTTCTTTATCACCATCCTGTGTAAATAGAGATTAGAGACAGAACATTTTCCTTACAGCTGTGCCTCTGCAAACAGGAGGGAATACAGGGCCAGGCAGTATTACAGAGACAGCTTTTCAGTGTGTTGTTGCAAATCCAAGAGGACATGGACTCATCATAGTATCCAGGTAAAGTGAGAGTGGCAGTGCCATTCCTCCATTGGCAGTGCCTTGGGGAACAGCAAAGCACCAAGTTCACATTGCCAGGTCTGTGTGAGTCCCAGCTGAGTCTCAGTGACTGACCTGCTCCTTGAAGGCAGGTCACTGGTGTTTGTCCTCCAGAAAAAGGTCTCTGTAGGCAGTGGAGTTGCAGGATCCCTGAGGAGGCCCCTGTAACACTTTCATCCCAGGCCAGGCTGGATGGGGCTCTGAGCCTCCTGGTCTCATGGAAGGTGTCCCTGCTCATGGCAGGCGGGGTTTCAACAAAATGGTCTTGAAGGTCTCTTCCAACCCAAACAATTCTATGATTCTATAACATACAGATGAGAGCAAGCAGGAGCTCGAGTTAGAAGTTCAGTATTTGAAGCATTAGTTCTGATAACTTTCTCAGATAAATCGCTTTCCTTTGGGGTGGGTGGCTGATTCTGTGCACTGAGCACTAAATTCTGCTTGGAAGAGGTGAGCTGTGTTTGATATAGGAGAGTATATAAATGTAGCTTTCCATGTTTCAATGGCTGCCTCCTTTTTTGCAAGCTGGCCTTGGAAAGCATACAGAGCAAAGTAAAAATAAAGCAGTATTCATCACTCGTAATGAAAAGTACTCCTACCCCAAAAGAGAGAGGAGTAACATTTTTTACAGTTTGAAGTGTGGGCATTTACCAGAGCAGGTCCTGCTGTGTGCTTGGATGGCACCCAGCCCATGTCTCATTGCTGTTTACTCTGTAAATATTGATTTCCCAATGGGAACAACTGTTGCACAGTACAGCCAGAGTTAAACAACAGCTCTGAAAAAAAGAAGCCAGCCACCCGCATGCCTCACTTCTCCAGCATTCCTGAGACAAGGCTGTATTTTTATCATCTGCAAAACCAGCTACATCTGCTGTGCTGAGCTATAACTGGAATCCCAACTCCCTCATTATGACCTCTGTCAGAGAAGTGAGCTAGCTTCTCCGGGGTATAATTTAAATTCTACCCAGTTCCATGGCTTTCCCAAGAAAAAGATAACACCCTGGTGCATGAAATCAGATGAGAGACTAGCACAGCTCAGCTGCTGTAAGAGGACATGCTGTATGCACAACTTTCCTAAAAGTGCTTCTATGCCACAGGTGTGAATTGCTGCTATGGATGAACCTTACTGAAAACCATGTCCCACATTTTAGCGTTCTCCTGCACACAGCAGCTTTGAAGTATGGAGCTTTCTCCCTCCACCTGCCTTGGGTTTGCTGCTCTCTTGGGTGCTGAGCAAATGCTGCCCCTTTGCAGTACTGCAGCCACCCAGGCAGAGTGGGAGCTCCTGCAGCACTCCCAGCTGCCTGCAGGAATGCCTGCATTCCTGCCTTGCATCTGCTGCAGCTCTTGTGTTGCAGAGCTCTTCCCAGGACACCTTGCTGGATGCCCTGGCTGTCACAGTTATCTGAGGTTTTCTCAACTGGTCTGAAAGGCTTCAAAACCCCCAAGAGGATGGCAAGGCTCCAAGTTGGACCAAAGCCCAAGTTCTCTGCATTGCTGAATGAGGGATGCCTCACTCCACAGGGGAAAACTGCAGCAACTCTCCAAGGGCCCCTTCTTACCACCCATCATGGGAGGTTGTTCCCCTGCCAATGTGTCCCAAAATCAAATATGAAGATAAAATACTACTTTGGTGGCATTTTCTTTTTATGAAGATCATTTCTGCACCCTTTGACTTCAAAGAAGAATTCCTGAAAACAGGGAAGTAATGCCAACACCATCTTTGCTTTGCTCTGACGAGGACTCCTAGAAGGAGAAATGGTTCTCATTTCTCTCAGTTTTGTTGCATCTGTTAACGGGATTCAATTAAGCTGCCAGAAATGATAAGCATTTAAAGGGACATCAACCATCACTCCTCACTCCCAGACAAAATCTTTGTCATGTCAGCAGTCATAAATCATTGGAATTGTACTTGGGAAGTGTTAGACACTGTAACTCATTACCAGGACCTATTCAGCTTCCCTCAGGGCACTGTTTTACCTGGTCTGCCAAGGTAAATGCCTTGTGTTGTTGGTACACAAGAAAGGAGTAATTGAGTGGTGTAGAAATTATGTCTGTTTGCACAGAAAAAGAAAAAAAAAAAAGAGGTTAAAAAAAGGTTCCTTCTAAAACGGATTTAAGATTGCAAGAGGAAGGTTGGTCAAAAATCAAATGCTCCATCTCTGGAAAAAAGTCAGGCTTTTTAAACACTTAGTTTGATACCAAATCAGGGCAATAAAAATGGAAAATATTCCTATTTTTCACAGGACAGTATTTGTTGCAAAGTTCTGGGACACTTAAACCTTCCATCCCTGCTCAGTTTGCAGCACATAGATCACTGTGATGCTGGTGCCAAGGGGCTTTGGCCCCTGTTTTTCAGCCAGGTTTAGGCAATATCTCTCATATTGCACCCAGAACAGCATCATAAGTGATAGATAAATACAGACCAAAGGGGTATCTCTGTGCACCCAGAGTGCCAGAAGATTTAAGAGAAGAGGCAACAGTGGATGGAGATGAACAGACAAGAAAACAGAAGAAAGAATACAGGAGTCTACTCCCCATGAGGTACAGCCTCAAAGCCTTGGGTGCCAGTCCCAGCTTTGATCTCTGCAACCATCACCAGGCAGGTCTCAAAGAGGATGATGAGGTATGAATGGGAAGAGTAAAATGCAGCACAGGAGGAAACATGAAGGTGTTGGGATTGAACGTGGAGCAAGATGGTTATGACAGACCAAATCCATGCCTGGCCAGGACAGCATCTACCAGGCCATGGAGAGGAAGCTGTGGAGAAGCAGAAGACAGCTGCAGAGAGATGAGATGGGTGGGTAAATTGGTGGGGTGGGAAACACCATCTCTCCATGCCACTTCTGAGAATTTGTGCTTGTGATGAGGACAACACAGGCACAGGTGTGGGCTTTGCTGCATGGATGAGTTGGCAAACAGATGCTAAGAGGAGGGCAGACAGTGGCTAGGGCCAAGATGGGAAGTCTCACCAAGAGCTCTCTGCTGTGGCAAGCCTCAGGTTTCCTCAGCATCATCCTGGTGGGACGTGTCCACCGCCTCTTGAATTTCCCAAATTGCCGGAGACTTTTCAAACTTCTGTCAGGAACAGCCAAGCTATGACCCACTCACAGATGCTTTTTTATCCCCCTTAGTCTCTTAAGGGGCTGGTTGCAAATTGCTTCCTGCAATCAGGCTCCTTCCTTGCACACTGGCAGGCCAAAACAGCCCCTGAGCTGATGGAGGCTCTGGAAAATGTTGTTTCACGCTTGGCTCTTTCAGCGCCCTGCACCAGGCACAGGAGGCAGCTCGGTCCTTGTGCTTCATTTCAACACCACCAATATTGACCTTTTCTTTCCTTAATGAGAAGGGATTCAGGGAGGTAGGAGGGACAGGAAAGGAGGTTTGTTCTTTGCTCCTGCTTTGTGAGCCGAGCAGAGGAAAGAGACATTCAGGGTTTACTTTGGGGTCTTTTCACCTTGACATTGCTTGAAAATAGAAGTGCTGGGCAGGAGGGTTTTACTGCTTTCCACACTCTGGGAAGGGGTTTTGCCATAAAGCAGAGGAGAGGCTCCATTGCACATCAGCTGCTTTTTGGGGTTTTTTTCCTCCTCAGTCTGCAGATCAAATAATGAATGCTCAGCAATGGCAGATTCAGAGTCCACTGCTCAGAGATCAGGGTAGAAAGAATTTGGTCCCTTGTGAACCGAAATGCCTGCCCCTACCTATGCTGCCCATGTCCAAAGGTCTCAGTTGCATCTTTAAGAAGGGGATGTTTTTCTAAATTCCTGTTTCTGGAGTCAGGAAACTGTGATAGAGGTTTTAATTTTTGGGGTTGTTTCTGCTGCTGCATGTGGGGGGGAAAAACCACTTAATGTCCTGAAAGCACAAAATCTCAATAAAAAGAGACAACTTCTTCAACTTAAAAATAAACAAATACAAATCTCATTATTTTGGGAACCTTAATTTACAATTTATGAAGTCTGTGATTAACAGCACTGAATATCCATCAGACTTGAGCAGCAGTAAGTGATTTCCCTGGCTTCATTCAGTACCCAAAAATGTAACATGACCTAAAACCAATTAAATAACTATTTGGCCTCCTGCTCACATAAATTCAGTCTAAGGTGGAATTCCCAGCGAGGATTTCTAAAGGAATTCCCAGTGAGGCAGATAGGAAAGCCAAAGCAGACATCCAGCCTTGAGCCAGTGATTTCCAATGTGTCTCACCACTCCTGTGTGCCACAGGCAGTGCAGGATCAAGCTCTCAGCAGGTTCTGGCCCCTGGCTCTGGTGCCATCCTTCCCTCCTGCTCCTAATGGAAGTGATGACTCAGGATTAATTAAGGAGCACACCTTCCTCAGTGTGCAAGCAAGCCCCATGTCATCTTTGCTTTACCATGGCTGGTGATGCATCAGCCTCCAGGCTCAACCAAAAATCTCAGTTCTCTTATTTTGTAAACAGAATACAGAAAATAATTTGCTTGGAAATCATCAACAGGTTAACAACCTCCAGCTGTAACTTTGATGACTAACTCAGCCTGATCTAACTCAGCTGTGCCAAAGTTCTCATTTGTTTAATTTGACATTTTCCTACGGGTTCTCCACAAGGAGGATGGAGAGGAGATGGGTTTTTAGATGGAGCTGAGGTTTGTTTGAGGTTTATTTTGAAGCTGTGCACTCTATGGGGTTTAAAGATTGTGCAGATCATGTTAGGATAACCTGCTGCAGACCTGTCTGAAAGGAGAAGTAGAAAGGGCTGATCTAGAAATCAGAGAGACATTTTTGCAAAGCTGGAGGCCTGCTTTTGAAAAGCACTGAATTCAGTTCCACACTCACAAAAAGAAGTCTCCAAGTTAAACACTTTTAATATCTAAGTCAATTCCAGCCTGTTTTCAACATGAAGGCATGTGTAAGCTTTTGTATCAGAAAAAAAAGCAGGATAAAAAATTGAAATGCAGATCTGTATTTCTCATGGCCTTCAGATTCTTTGTTTCTCTTCCAGACTGATTTACTGTGTTACTGTGGATTTATTCAAACTAAGAGGGTCAGCACTTCAAGAAGAACAGCTAGATAAGCCAAATATGCCCAATCCAATGCCCTCCACTTTCAGCATTAATTCGGAGCAGCTTGCAGGTTGGGCATGGCTGAGCAGATCCTGGATGAAGTTAAAAGCAGCTAATTCTCTGTGTGAGCTTATGGTACCTTTCACCTCTGCATCACAAAAAGCTGCAATATTCAGGAAAATATGCCCTCTGCCCTTCTTATAGCTGACTTAATATCTAAGATCAAGTTGTAAAGATACTTTTTGACCATGCAGAGTGTGTCTCTTTGCAGGAAGGGAGAGAGGAGGCTGAGGAACAGCCCAGATCCATGAACAAAGGGAACAATAGGAACTATTCTGCAGGCAGAGGCTGCTGCATTCTTGAACACATTCACATGGATAAAGGAGATCAAATAAGAGCTTCCAAAGCTGCACGATGATAAGAGAAAAATATTACAGCGCTGTTCTCTAGGCTGGACTGTGCAGTGATTATACAGCAGTTTGTCCAACACAGCTCCCCAGGGCCAAAATGCAATCAGTAACCCTTCCCTTAGAATCCTGGCTTCTCTGCAGAGCCACAAGAGCATCTGATAATTCCTTGGCCTTGTGCAAAGGCTCAGTGAGTTGAATGTCCGGTTTGTGCACTTTTCTCACACACAGTGGGGCTGTCAGGGAGGCACAGCACAGGCAGGGATGTCCACATCCCCCCTCTGACACTGATCCACTCCTTGCACTTGGGCAAGACTGCTTCCAGTCCAAGTCCCAGGAACTGCTGGAGGCATAGAAGCCACCAGGACTTGGTGCCGGACATCTGCACCCAGGGAAGGTATGTCCCAAAGGAAAGGGATGGGTATGGGAGAGACGGGGAGCAGATGGACCTGGGCTGGTGGTGGCAGTGGCTGATCAGCAGAAGAGCCCAAGGTGGGATGTAGGTGGGTGTACCACAGGTGGGGAGAGGGATGGAGACTCCCTTTCTGTGGTTCAAAAGAAGGGACAAATTTATCTCTTCTTGGCTGGCAAGAGCTTCAGTTAGAGGCAGTGCCAGGGCATTGCTACATTCCTAGCAGCTCTAGAAAGCTGGAGCTGGAATTTTGAAGAGGAGCCCACAAGCAAATATTATCCAGAGCTTCTTCCAGACAGCTCTGGTTGATGTGGAGTACAAACAGCAAGCAAACGAGCAGTTTGTGTTGTAGCTCCATTAGGGCTTCGTGCCTGTGCTCTGGGGCTGGCAGGCTGCCCCTGGGCTGGGCTGGGAAGGGAGAGGTGAGTCTCCCAGATCCCCTGTTTCTCTGCCAGGGCGTTTCCAAGCAGCCACAGATTGCACCACGTCTGACGCAGGAGATCCTGTAACTGCCCTGCTCTGTCTCACTGACTCTGAGCTCAAGTGTTTATACCAAACCCCAGAGATGTGGCACTGCTCTGAGAGGCTTGAAAGATGGATGATGTTAAACATCTCTAGAAGGAGTCCTGGATGTGGAGATGATTTCTGAGCACGTCCAAAGGAGCTTCTTCACCTCTGCTTCCCGCCAGCAGAATCACTCAGGGCATCTGTGTTATAAACACGTGGATGGCAGCCCAATAAAAACAATGGCAGCTTTTATACACAGCCTCCAGTTCAAGCCCTTCCAGGAGAGACTGCTTCAAACAACAAAGAAGTACACATCAAAGCTGGCCCCCAGCATCTGCCAGGTTTGTTGGGGAGCCACAGCATCTCTGTGCTGGGTACATCACAAGCAGTCACTCCCCAAGTGGGAATCCTTCTTCCAGGAGTGAAGTGGGGAGAGCAGGGCCCTTTGGGGCTGTCAAGAATGTGCATGTTCAGCTCTGCTGGGCTCAGGTGGGGGATATGACATTCCTGGAGCATCCTCCCCAGGGAGTGGGTCAGGTGTCATGTGGGGCTGTGCTCAGCTCTGGAAGCAATGGGTGCCAAGAGCTCACAGGGGGAATGTGGGCCAAAAAAAACCCCAGTGTCATGTGAGTCCCTTTAATCCAGACTGAGCAAGGTGCTAATAGGATGGTCAGCAGCTCTGATTGCAAAGAGAGCCACTTGGAATGAAATGGAGAAAGTGGAGTACTCTGTGCCAGAAAAGGTGCTTTGCATCCCAGGGAGGAGCTGGTTGTCTGGAGGGACAGGCTGTCAGCTCCTGTTTTCCATGACAAGGTCATAAGGATAGGGCAAAGGTGAATGGATTCTCAGCTGCTGTCATCCCCCACAGTCATCCTCTGCAGTGACACAAAGTCAGAGGAAAATCTGGACTTGGTTACATCTCCAGCACATAGAGCAGGACCTCCCAGGCAGCCCTTCCTGGAGCCAACTCCTTGTACCCAGGACTGGTTCTCTGGGCTGCCACAGCTTTGCAGTGGCCCAGGTGCTGTCTTGGCTGATGAGCAAGGCCAAAGCCAAGAGCCCATGCATTTACCATTAAATCAGTCTAATTCCTTTTTCAGGGGACAGGGAGGGAGAATGCAATCTTGTTCCAGCCAAAAGAGGGTTGGTGCCAGCCTGTGCAGTGACAGGATGGATGGCTGGAGGCAGACAGGTCCTGGTAGCTCTAGAAAAACACCCTGGTGAGTTGTGCCATGAATATCAGCTGTCCCTGGGCCAGGAGCAGCCCTGGCAGAGCCAGCACAGCAGGTAACGGGACACAACAGTCCATTGCCTGGGCTGAAATTCTAGAAAATTACCTTTCCACACTATTAGCATCTGGTAGGGCACTCAAAACACCTACAGCTTCCTTGAGCCAAAAAGACCTCAGTGACAAGAGTACTTTTGTCCTGGGGTAGCTCCTTCTACACAGGATCTTTGCTCCTGTAAAAAGCACAGTGTAAAATGTTTTCTGACAAACTGGTGTTACTGTTTCAGCGAAAGCTTTGAGTGTTCTTGACTCAGTGTAAATAAATAATGTTGAAAGAATAATACAGAGCTAATAAAGCTATTATCTGGGAATATTGCAGCCTAATCTCCAGCTCAATGAAGATAATGAGTGCTGAATCATGCCTGGAGCATCCTAAGTAAGTGGCAGTGGTTTTGATAAAGGATAGGAGCGGATTTTTGGTCTCACCCTGTTGCTTGTCTATAGATTTCTGGAGTGATCTGTGTGGGTCCCTAAGCTGGCTATGGGTCCACATTCCCCCTGGTGGCAGAGCTAGCTCAGCCTCCCATCACCTTCATCCTGGAATGGCCCAGGGAAGTGACTGGTTTGGCCACAGCAGTGTGACCAAGCAAGTGGCACATGGCTCTGGAGCAGGATGGAGATGCCGTCCCCAAAGACAATGAATGTCATAGCAGCTTCTGCTAGACCCACAGCGTGGCTGTGTGTCACCAAAGGGGCTCAGCCTTCCCCATAGAACTGATTCCCATGAGGGAATCGTGGCACATGGCCCTGGAGCAGGATGATGGGGATGCCATCCCCAAAGACAATGCCATGTCACACAGACACTGCTAGACCCACAAGGTGGCTGTGTGTCACCAAAGGGGATCAGCCTTCCCCATACACCTGATTCCCATCAGGAAGGGCCTCCATCTGTACCCCACAGCTGCATGGATTGCAACTGCAGCTTGGGCAGGACACTGGCCTTGGCTGTTCAGCCACAGTGAAAGACCTTTTCCTGGGGCTCCTGTGATGGTGAGCCCGTGGCCTGAGCAAATTCCTGCTTGTAAAATCCTTTATCTTCGCAGAAAGGCAGACACAGTGCAAAGGGTTTGCAGGGGCTGGACTCAGTGGTGTTTTGGAGCTTACATTGTCATTTGCAAGGAGCAGAGTGTGGCAGGAACAGGCTGCTAAATGGACAGCTTTGCAGCAAGCAGCCGTCCCAAAATAAAACACCCCCGGACAAGTTGAGGATACACAAAGGAACTGACAGCCTCTGAATCTGGCTTCACATCAAGGAGTCGTAACTTGAAAGCTTTATTTAGACTACTAAGAAAAACAGCTGCAGAAAAGGGGATGTAGTGTACTGATGACGTGCTTTAAAGGGGCATTTCTGCAAGGGGAGAAGTGCTGGACTCCTGCTGGAAGTGGAGCACACAACCCCTTCAAAACCCCAGCATTGAACTGGAGAGCATTGCAGAAGGGCAGGATTTTTATTACCTGAAGAAAATAAAAATACTTCTGGAAGAAAAAATCCAAAAAGAAAAACAAAAAAATCCCAAAACAAAAAACTTCACAACAACTTAAAAATAATAAAAACCTACCTGGAGGAGAGCTTAGGGGAGTCGTGAGCAAGGGATAAGTCAGGGAGTGGATGCAGTGCTTGGCAAGATTTCGGTTTCCATCTCCCCCACACCAAGTCGAGCTTCCCACTGCTGGGTGGTGGAAATGCTGGCAAGAGCAGCCCGAGCAGCACATGGACCTGTGCAATGTTGGAGAAAAATATTTGCAACTGTCAAACAGAGCGAGCTTGTTACGTACCCAGCAGGGCTCTATCGCCGAATCCCTTTCTGCAGAGCCATAAAGAGCGGGGAGGGGGAGATAACTCCAAGGCGAGATTCTTGTGAGCTCATAAATCTCCACGAGCTGGGTCCCAGGACTGATGAAATCACTGGGAAGCCCAGTGGCCTGGTTTCTGCCTCCACTAGCGACAGCATCACTGGGAGAAAAATGGAGCCAAGCTTTTGGGAGAGGGGTGGCATTTTCCGAGCAACGGGGAAGCTGTTACAGCCCAGGGCTTTCTTAGGATGAAATGATTTAAGCACCTCTCTGGCATCCTGCTGATCTTTTGGAGGCGGGGAGCCCGATAGCTGAGACTCCTCGGGATGATAATTGTGGTGTATTTGTAGAATCAAAGGTTTCCCCTTGGAGCGGGGCCAGCAAGCTTTGGGAAGAAGAATGGATCCAATACAAAGGAGTTTTTTAAAAGCCCATTAAGTCGCCTAGGGGCTGAGCTCAGATTCCCACCGCCTCGGCAGCCAGGGCTCAGGGAGCAAGGTTTCATTCCCATCCCCTTTGCCCAAGTGGGAAAGTCCTTCTTCCCCATTCCTCCCTTTCCCAGGTCTCCAGAGAGAGGGGGATCATGCTGGGGTCTGGGTGCAGACCCTGGTCCTGGAGGGAACTGGGGGCTGCCATCTCCCTCTCCTGCACCCCAACAGCCCAGCTGGCCATGGTGAGGCTGAGTCAGGGTTTTGAGGCTTCTGGAATACCCATGGCTGGGAGTTGCAGGAGACCTGTGAGAGTTGGTGTGTGTTTGAGCCCTATGCTCATCATTTGCACTGTCCCTCATATATAAACCAGCATCTGGGAGATATTGAGACACTCCCAAGATCAAATCTCACTCCCAACTTGCCATTGGTCAAAACAGGGACAGAGCTGGAGGGGCTGGGGGATTTTCTCCAAGGCAAGTCTGTGTCCCAAATATAATCTCTGGAGAGACAGAGGTGCTGCAGATACTGTGGAAACAGCTGAACCGTGCATGCCCATCCCCTCCCAGTGACACTGCCTTGGGGGATGCTTGGGGCAGTCCTCAACATCCTGGCCCCCCAGGCTGGCTCTGTCCTGTACCTGAGTCACCATCCCAGTCCTTGCACAACCACATCAGGGGATGAAAAGCCAAGCCTGATTGTCCCATCAGCATTTCCCTCCTTAAGGGTTTCTGGAGGCAACAGACATCCCTAGGAGCCAGCTCTTACTCATGCCACCCCCATGGAAAATATAAGGATGGGGTTGGTAATCCAGCTGTGACTAAGGAGGTTGCAACTGGGAAGGTCCCTGTTGCTGTTGTTGTGACTGTGATTTCCCTCTCTGCCAGTTTAGCAACAGCCTTTTGTCACCAGTAATCCAAGGCAGTGAGGGCTTTTTCAGGGTTCCATCCACCATGGAGGGAGTTGTATCACTCTTTGGGAGCTGGGAGGCTGCTGTTACTGCCACACCTCCTAATGCCCCCAGGTGCTCATCCCTGCACTCCCAGGGCCTCCTCCTGTGCCAGGGAGGTGCTGCTCTCCCAAGGCTGCAACCCGAGTCTGAGACCTCTGAGCATCACCAGTCATGGGCAGCTTTCAGATACTGAGGACTTCCTGCCAGAGTATCAGCCAGAGTCTTGTGCATGGACCTAAAATTCCTGCAAGGCAGATGGAGGAGGAGAGGTTTGTGTGCTTGGGCAGAGAAAAGGCTGAGCAGAGGAAAGAGAAGATCTTTCCTGCAGAGTCCAACCTCATGCCAAGTCAGGAAAACTTTCCCAGTAGGGCTATTGCTGTGGCTACAGCCTGGATCAGCCAGAGGTGGCTGCAATACCTCCTCATCCCAAACATTCCCAGCACAGTGGTTCTGACAGCTGATGGAGCCACAGCTGCATGGAGACCCTGGGGTGGAGCAACATCTGGGCACCATGGAAAAGGGAACACGAGCCTGCAGAAATCCTGCAGCAGAGAAATGCAACCAGAGAGTAACCAGAAGCCCTCCAGGGAAAACCTGTAAGAAAATCTAGCCAGTCAAGAGAGATGATCTCACGGTGCTGATGTCACCCCAGGAGTGCCCAGGGATGGAGCAGGGAGGCTGGAGCAGTCCTGTGCTGCTCCATCCATGCAGGATGTGACCTCTTGGCAGGCATGCAGCAGGACCCTGCTGCTCTGCTGGCTGCAACATCACTGTTCAAGTCCTGTAACAGATCTGTCCTGAATTCTGCTGATTAGGGAAAAAATGCAGCAGCAGGACGTGTAAAAGGCACACTGATGCTCTGAAAGACACCAGGAGCATGTATGTCCAGTTACACAGCTGTCAGGGATGGGAGAAATATTCCTGCCTGTGCTGCTCGCTGAGTCTTCACATTCCAGCCCTTGTGCTGGGAGGAACAAAACCTCTTAGCTCTGCAGTTGCTGGAGACAGGAGGCACAAACTTTAAGTCATCTGGAGTCAGGCACTGTAAAAATTTAATGATGCAGGACAAATCAGGGGGACCAAAATAGTGAGCAAGATGGAGAGGGTTTTGTGATTTATTGTGCTCAGCCAGGACTTGGGGTATCTGTGAGCCATTCCACAGACTCTCAGAGTGACCTTGGCTGAGTCACTTTGGACAAATTCTGCCAAGAATTTGCTTAGGCATCTTGCAAAAGTGAAATACGTACAGGATATTGAATCATGTCAAAAATCATGACAAATGACAAATGCAGGTAGGCCCTTGATGAGGGCTCCTAATTCCTTTGGATAAGTTTCTTTCCTTAAGGGATGGCAGAATTGGGGGCCACCTGGTGACCTGGGGGTTAACTGGGGGTTTTATGCTCCAATAAGAGGCTGGAGGCTCATCATGAGTGTAAGGTGACTTGGCACTTCCTCACTCTGTTGCTGCTACAGATCTGGAGGAAAGGATGCTCCACTGATAAAACAACAGCCTCACTTGTCCCTATGTGGATTTGTATCCCACTCCCCCAAGCAATGGAGCCAGATCTGGCCAGGCTATTTCCACCTCCCTGTTCTCCCTTCCTGCAAAGCCTTAATCTGTGGTTTTAAATGGGATTTAAGTGATGCTCTGGCTTTTTGCTGGCCCCTCTGCAAAGGCAATAAATTAAACCCCTGCTAGATGTGAACAAATAAAAGCAGCTCTCCCTGTAGGCTGTGTGTGCACACATCCCTGTTAAACCCTTCTCTGACAGCCCCAGCAACAGCTGGTGGAAATCTGCAGCAGTCTCTGGCCTTGAGAGAGAGGCACTGCTTTACACCCCTCTCCACCCCTTCACTCCTCTTCCTCCTGCCTCACCTCTTCCCTGGATGCTACCCCTCATCTCACCTCCTTTCCTGCTCTCAGCAGATAAATAACCAAGGATGTGAGGAAGAAAACAGGGCACTGAACTTTCATACATTGAGAATATGCTCTGATTTTTTTGTTATTGTTGTTTGTTTGGTATCTTTTACAACAATTCATGACTTGAGTGCAAGTCATCTCTTGAGGAGGAAAAAGACCTGGGCAAAGCCACAGATCCCTAATCAGGAATGGTTTGTTTTCTAGCCGTGTTGGGAAGTCTAGGAGGAAGAGACAGAGCCCTCCAGACACCCTGAACATATTCCCTCAAACCCAGCATGTGAGGCTGGCACAAGGCTGTGGGTGAAGCCTGGCTCTGGCAAGACAATCCAGGGAGGAAGATTGACCCTTGGCTTTGTGAGCAATGAGGAGCTGAGTGTCAGGAGTCTGCCAAAGACACACCAGGTACCAGCAAGATGATCCAAACCAGGGCATGGCCACACCTGCAGCATCTCCCAGGAGACAGGCAGGAGGATGGATGGCCAGGGCAGCACAAGGGGCTTCTGGCAGCTACAGGGACCTGTGGAGAGGGGAGGAAGGCAATGACAGAGCTCAGAGAGGGGTGGGGTGAAGGGCCCTGACCAAGCCACTGAGATAATTTAAAGCTTCCTACATCCCAGCACACTTACAAGTGCTCTATATCTCTCTGCCACTTATCTGAGTCGTCTGTTTCCCACAGGGCATGGTGTTCTTTCAGGTAAAGCAGCCAGGAGAGGCTGTGCTCTCCCAGCATCTCCCAGCAGAGTGGCTTTAGACAGGGCAGGGCTGGAGCAAAACCTTGTTATAACTGTTTACAATAAGTCTCACAATCTGCTCTCCAATTATTTCTTACATTTTTTTATTTCTTAGAAAGACCAGCTGGATGGGGCACTGAGAAACCTGGTCTAGTGGAAAGTGTCCTTGCCCATGACAGGGGGGCTGGAACTAGATTATCTTTAAGATCCCTTCCAACCCAAACCATTCTATGATTTTGTAGTATGATTCCATGATTTTACCTTTCTCTGAGCACACTGGAAAAGAATTTGGTTGCTTGGGCTCCCGATATCCCCACCTCCAGCAAGGTACAGCTCCCTGGTACGCCATAAAGCACTTATGTACATGTGATTAAATGCCACTGAAGCGGATGGGAATTTGCTTACAAGCAAATTACAAATTCCTTACAAGCTTAAGGACTTTGCAGAATCAGGGCCTAAATCCACTGAGTCTTAGCTAATGCTCCCAGCCCGCTGAGTCCTGCCTTGGGAACGTGTTTTTATTTTCCCTTCTGGGGCTATGAAATGTTACTCTGAAGCTTTGCCTCCCCCTGCCAGCTGCAGGGAGCTGATGTGAACCCTGGGGTGAGACTGGGCTCGGTGCTGTTGGAGATAACATTGGTTTAGGGTGTGGTTTGTTTTCACACAGAGCATCCCAGCCCAGATACAGAACCTCTAAATGTCCTCTAAGTACTCTAAAAAGCTCATATCAAAGAACAAAAAGCATAATGCTGTCTCCTCCCTTTGAGCCAAAACCAGCCCTGGTTGCTGTGATGGAAATATTCCCACAAGCTCCAATGGTCTGGGATGGTGGTAGGGGCTCAGATGGTGATTTTGTTCTTTTGGTGCAAGTCTTTGGTTTAGAGCAGAACAACAATTAAATAAAAGCTGTGCCCTGTTTTTCTGCTGAGCATATCATCTGCGCAACGTGAAAGACTATAACCTCGAGAGGGCTTTTTCCCCCTCCAAAATCAATTTTACTTAATTTTTGTAAGGGGATGGGTTCCATATTCCATTACTGTCAGCTGAATCAAGAGTGTCCTTTTAGGTTTCACTGGAACACATAAAAACTCTTCCCCAGGGATAAGACAGTATTGATCTGACATGGATTGGCCTCAGAGAACATTTATTAGGGTCTAGTGAGCATCTAAAGAAGAGGGCTACCAAGTATATTCTTACAGATTTAGAACAAGAAACCCATTTTGTTTCCCTCAGCCCTGAGAAAGTCCTGGTTTAGTTTTTCATCCAATGAGCAAACCCTGCCAACCCCCTCCTGTTCCAAGGCATTACAGGGATTATTTTCCAAGCAGGCTTGGTACCCATGCTCTCCCCTTCTCAGGGCCGGATGCTCATCAGTCTTGCACTATGACTATTGCATGTGCCCTACTTATCCAGAAAGGCTCTGGGCAGCTGCTTATTGGGTTTTCCTGTCTGAATACAGGAGCTTAATTTAATAGGCGGCTGTTGGAAAAACAAGCAGGAAAGCAACACAATGGGGCTTGATAAGCAGCGTCCAAACAAGCTCTGAGGAGGCAGTCACCAGAAAATGGCTGAGCAGTTTCTGAGGAAGATGCAATTCCAGATGCCAACCATTAAGCTGATACTTACCCAGCAGGCTCAGAGCTTGCAGATCAAACCATCACTATATGGTTAACAAAAATCTTTGAGGAGGAGAAGAATGGGAAGGGGGGTCCTGGGAAGGTATTTTATGGAGAAAAAAAATATGAATGGAAGAGTAAAAGAAAAGCTGTGCTGGGATGGAGGCAGGGACCATTCTGCCCAGCATCCTCTCATAGCCAATGGTGTATGATAAGCCAGGGGTATGAGAAGTGTTCAGGGATATTTTCCCATAAACTCTCCAAGCCCTCAGCAGGCTGCACACAGCTCCAGGACTTCCTGAGCCTGGGGCTTGTATAGAAATACTGGATTGAATAGTCCTGGCCTAACCCTTTACCTCAGTGAAAAATACTCCCTATCTTTGATCACTAGTTCTTTGGTGAGAACAGAGGCCACAGCTGCTCACAGCATTCAAGAGGAGAGCAAACCAGGAATTTGTACAGCACTTTTTCCTCATTAACTCCTATCCATCTATTTGCTTTCTTGACTGCTGCTCAGCAATGAGTTGATGCTTTCATCAAATTCCTTGTTATAACCCAGGATCCTTTCCTGAGGGGCTGCAGTCAGTTCAGAGCCCGTTGCCATTTGCATGATGTTAGGAGTGCTCCCTGTGAGGCTCATCACTTACATTTATCTCCAGAGAATTTCAGCTGTCATTTTGTCACTGAGCATCCCGAGGTCTCCCTGTGGTTTGGTGCCACTGGCCTTTACAAGCAGCTCAGTGTCACCAGAAGCCACCACCATGTCCCCACCCACCCCCACCGCTACATCACTGATGAAGACGCTGAGCACAGACCCTGCTCAGATCTCTGTGAAACTCCCCATCTCATAGCTCCAGTGCACACTCACCACTCCAGTCTGGCCTTTGTGGCTTCTGCCTAAAAACCACTAAGGCTTTTTTCATGGCTCCTTACTCCCCTCAATATCTTTTGATGAAGGATTTTGTCAGAGCCTTTAGGAAATCAATATCTCTTATCTCCATTAGATCTCTGTTTTCCCACCACATATTTGGCTGCATCAAGGACTGTGGTAGATTTTGTGAGCTATAATTCCTTTTGCCAAAACCTGTGCCTGGGTACAGATGTTTATCCTCTTATCCCACCAGCTTCACAACACCATCCTTGGGTTTGCTGCTCCAGAAAACCTGCACTTGACACCTTTTGTTCCAAAACTGCCTCTGTGATTGCTGCCTCCCATGTGCTTCAACACCCAATGGGCAAGAATTAAAGCAAGGCAGGCTGGAGGCCAGCATAGCTGAGCAGAGACCTGCTCCTCTAACTGTGGAGTGAGAAGCAAATGCTCAGGGACAGGTGACCCAGGAAGAGTACAGATTTTGATGTTTAAGGATGGGGTCAAGAAAGCTAAGGCACAGATGGAAAAGGCCAGTGAGAACCTGGTCTAGTGGAAGCTGCTCCTGCCCATCACAGGAGGGTTGGAATGAGATGATCTTGAAGGTCCCTTCCGACCCAAGCCCTTCTGTGACTCTGTTAATTTTACTCCACATTTTGTTATCAACTCTATGGATGCTCTTTCTTTACTTTCCCAACACTGGCTTTTCCTTTGTCCCTGCACCAATTTTTGTGCAGTGCAAACTCCATATGAAATACAATCACAGCAAATCCCTTCCTGCCTTTCAGACCTTCCCATATAGTTGTTGCCAAGAAAGAAAAAAAAATAATTATTCAAGATGTAAATAGCTTGACCTCTTCTCAAAAAAAAAAAAAAAAAAAAAAGGCTGCTTAAGGTACAATGTTCCACGCTATTAATTTGATCTGAGTTTTGATTTGCACCAAGAACACAAACCGCTCCTTCTGCCATCTCATGCAGCGAGGTTATTCCCATGCATGTGGGAACCCAGCCGTGTATCCAATCGCTGCTCTGATTCACGTGAAATGGGAACCGCTGGAAAATTGATTTCTTAAATCCAAGCGGAGCCTGCCGCATCTTGGGAGGCCTCTGCCGAGGCAGCTGCGACACAGAACCCGCGTGTCCGTGTCGCCGGCCGGCTGAAACTTTATCTTCGGTGGGAGCGAGAGCGGGACCCTCCTCTGCAGCACGGGCAGCGTGGGGCCCGCAGCGGAGCGTCCCGGAGCGGCGTCCCGGTGCGGTGCCCTTGGTGCGGTACCCCCGGTGCCGTACAGCCTTTGCAGCATCCCCAGTACGGTAGCCTCGGTGCGGTACCCCCGGTAGACCCTCCGGTAGTGCGGTACCCCCGGCAGGGCAGCCCCGGCGGCGGAGCCCCCGCCCCGCGCGTCACTCGCTCGCAGGGCCGGCGGCGGGCGGGCGCTGACGCCAGCGCGCCGGGCGGGGCGGGCGCGGCCCATTGTGGGCAGGGGCCGGGCGGGCTCCGCGCCGCGCAGCGCAGCGCCGCGCCGGCAGGTACGGCGGGCAGCGAGCCCTCCGCCCCGGCAGGAACGGCGGGCGGACCGGGAACAGCGAGCCCTCCGCCCCGGCAGGAACGGCGGGCGGACCGCGGGCAGCGAGCCCTCCGCCCCGGCAGGCACGGCGGCCGCGCTGCGGTGAGTCCTCCGAGCCCCTCGGCGCTCTTCCCCTCTCGGTTCGGCGGAGTGCGTTGCCCTTCTCCCGTAGCCCGCGGCCGTGCTGGGGAGGGGTTCGGGAACGCCGGCAGCGGGGCCGGCGCTTTTCTGCCTTTTCCCCGCCGTGCGGAGGGCGGCGAGCCCGCGTCCCACCCCGCCCCGGGCGCTGCGTGGAGCTGTTGCCCTGAGGGGAGCCCCGGGCCCCGCGGCGCCCGCCCCGCTACCGGCGCCCCGGAGCTCGGCGTGTTCCCCGGCGTGTCCCCCGGCCCCGGCGTGTCCCGTGTCCCGGGCGGTGCCGGGCAGGGGGCGCCCACGCGGGGGCGTGGGATGCGGGATGCTGCTGCTGCGCTGCCTTCTCCATGGTAACGCCTCCGGAGGCTGCTGCAGCCCCGGCGCCGGCTGGCACGGCGGCTCCCACCCCTGCGGCGACTCCCACACCACCGATGTGACCCCCCCACCGATGGGGCTCCCGCGGGCTTTGGGGGGCCTCAGGCTCCTACAGCAGTTTGGGGCTGCACCATGGTGTGTATGTGCCGAGCCTCTGGTGCTGGTGTCACACGTTTTGCTGCAGGCGTGCTCTTGTCCAGCCGATGCTTTGATGTGGGAGCTGGGGTGGGAGTAGGATTTTGGCATGTGCCGGTGTTGGGCTGTGGCTTGGCTACAGGCAGGTGTGTGGCACAGGTGGGGAGCTCGGGTCTGTCACTGGCTGTACCCGCCCGAAAATTCTGGGAGGGAGGATTCCGGTCAGGGGTCCACCTGGAAGAGGGACAATGCCCTTGCTGTGTGGAGCCTTGAAGGTTGGCACCCTCTGCCATTGGTGTGCGATGTTTGTGTTGGATCCTGGTCTTTTGCTTGTCCCGAATTCTTCAGTGTGAACAGTGGGGTTTGGTCCCTGCGGTCTGCAATGCTCATGGCTTTCACACCACGCTGCCTCCTTCATTGGTGCTGGTGTGAAACAGTCTGCATCTTTAAGTGATCAAGGTTAATTTAAGGCAAAGACGGATGATAATGTGACGATAATGTGCCTCCTGACAAAAGCCACGTGAATCGACAGGGCTGTGCTGCCAAACTGGGGATGGGGAGCTCCCTGTGGAAATCTGAGGCAGGTGGAAGATCACGGGGTGCAGCCAAGTCCCCTTTTCCAGGGGACTTGGAATCCATGTCAGATCAATACATTTCCCTGCTGGGGAGAGGGCAGCCCTTGGGACAGGCTGCCCTGGTGGTTCTGACCAGGCCTGAGCACTGCAGATGCCCGGCATTGTACAGCCAGGCAGCTTCTCCCGGCGGCACGGAGAGGGAGAAGCCAGCAATTTCCTTTTTTTCCCCTCTCTAGAGGTTGATTCTGATACTGAGTACAAAATCAAGTGCTGCTGTGTATTAATGCCTCAGTGGTCAGCTGTAGTGCAGCCTCTTATCCTCCCTTGCCAAAACCAATGTATTCCAGAGCTATCGACATTCCCTGCCTGCCCCTCTTTGAGTCCCATTAGGAACAGAGGTGTCCTGCAGCATCTGGACCTTTTTCCACGAGCGCTGGAGTTTGTTTGGCATGCATTTCCCCCCAAACCGTGCGGGTCAGGCATCCACCTTGCTGTTCCTCGATTAATGAGTGACTCACCCTGCTCTCCGCATGGCCATATGCGGGGACCTGCCTCTGCTCTGACAGGAGCAGGAAGCAAAAGCCAAAGTCCATGATCTCTGGACGCCCAGTGCTGTGTGACACAGGGACAGGAGGAAGCAGTGACACTTCCTGGCCCTGGCTCAGCTGGTGAGTGGCTCTGCCCCTGGTGCTCTGACACGGCCCTGGGATTTTTGGGTCCAGCCAGCCAGGCGTGCACCCTGCTCCGTGCGCTGGCCTCTGCCCTGGGGAGGCAAACAGGATGGGTGAGGTGTAAAATCAGCGCTGAATCCGCTCCCCTGGGCTTGAAACGGAGTCAAACCGGTCTTGACCTGAGCTGGCTCCTTATCTGACCCTTTGTTTGTGGCAGGGGTGCAGGAGGGAGCAGGAAAGGACAGCCACGGCAGGCGGACTCCTCCGGTGAGGACAGGCGGGACCTGGGGACAGCTGGTCTGACTGGATCGTGTTTATCTCTCTTTGCTTCTCTGCTTTGTTTTGGTTCCTTCCTCCACGTTTTCCCGCGCTGTCAGGTCACAGCTGAGGAGCCCAAGGCGGTGGGGACATGGGGATGTTGGGCAGCTGAGCTTCCCAAAAATTTTCTCTGTCAGCCAGCCAGCAGCATGGCTCCTCTCGCTCCATCTTCCTGCTTTGAAGTTTCCATCCCTGGAAACTGAGGATCCCTGGGGTGCTGGGAATCCCTGCTGGGTCCGTCCCTAAAAGCCGATGATGCACTTGGAGCAGCCCAGGTTGCACTTGGTGCATTTAAAACCTGAATGTGTTGCATGGGGATCCTGACAGATGCACCACCCAGAGTTGGTGGTCTGCCCATCCTCCTGCTGCACAGACACCCACTGAGCTGCTCCTACACGGCCACTTTTATCTCTGAAGTATTAATAAATGAAGCCAGCCTATTTCTGTGAGCCTTTTTAAGAGGCTGGCGGGGCTGCCTTGAAGGCTTGCTCGGCACTGCAACTATTCAGAGCTTTTTTCCGCCTGTGCTCTAGCAGTCGATAAGCCAGGGCATCCAGCTGTCAGCTTTGCAGATTGCCAAAGCCTGCTCAGCGACATTTCTGCAGCCTTCGCTCACAAATGAGGATTTTGTTGGACACTTTGGTTTCTGACTTGATGCTGGTAATTAAATATCTTAACTTGGCTTCAGAAAGCTGCTACTGGTGTGGAGTGACTGGTGAAGCCATGTGAAGCAGGATGTGCTTGTTCTGCTGGAATTGAGTGTGACCTAACTATGATTCTTCAACCTGCAATTTATTTTCTTATAAAAATATACTTTTTTATATAAGCAAAACCGTTTTAAAGGGGAAGAAAAACCTTGTGTGTTACTGCTGTGCTGTTAAGCTTGCATGGACCTGCTGGGACAGCTGTTTATTTGCAAGTTGTGGCAGCTAAATGCTGTAAAATTCAAGTCATGTCCACATTGATTTTTCCCCCCTCTCTCTTTTTCCCCCTTCTCTTAATCATATATGTGCTTTTTACTCATGCAACACAACAGATGTCAGTGCCATGCTGGAAAAAAAAGGAGCTGGTCTGAGCAAAGGGCTGTAAATTGGGGCAGAAATACTGAATGCCTGATCCTGACTTGTGTGTTGGTTAATTTAGATGCTAAATGACATAGATTTTCTTGCTCTGTGTATTTAGTTTACTAGGGGATGAGAGAAACAGCTAGTTAAGGGTTGGAAAGTCATTAAATATTCCAGCAGAAGCTCTTCTGAGTATTGCATTAGTTCCCTCACCCTTCATGACATATTCTTTGAGCAACCTAAACTAGGGGAAGGGGGTTGGAACCAGATGGTCTTTAGGGTCCATTCCAACCCAAACCATTCTGTGATTCTATGATTTCCAACTTTCTATTTAATGCAAAAATTAGAGGCTCCACAGCCCCTTGCCAGATACATGTTGTAATTTGCTGTTTGCCTTTGATTCTTCTTTTCTTTCTTCCTTAATTGGGAGAAAAGCTGTCCTGGTGCCTACTTAACCCTCCTGCCCTCTCAGGAGACCATTTGCTCTTGGTATCTTCTGTCCTTGAGGCATGTCATAGCATTCTGGCATTCACTGAGGAACCAGGAGTTCTGGGGTAGCACAGAAAATCTCAGCTCAGTGAGTCATAAAGCTTTCAGATCTTTGTGGCCGCTGAGAAGAAAACCAGAGGAGATGGAAATGAGGGAAATGGCCCTGGCACACTGTAAGGACGTGGTTAGTTGACTGAAGAGTTTCAGGATCTGAGCTGACAGCACTTTGTTTCGTGATCGGTGTGTCCTGAGCACCAGCCACCTGAATTACAGCAAATTAACCAAATTAATGCCTGAAGTTGTCTGAACATCTGGCCTGTGTTTTCCTCATGGTGGGGTTGGGTGGGGTCATTCCCAAGGGCATCTGTCCCATGCTGTTCCCAGGTCTGGAGCAACCTCTGTGCCTTCACATGAGTCTCTGATTACCCCATCCTGTTCGTGCTCCCTCCTGTGTTCACCCCCAGCCTTTTGGGGGCAGTTTGTTGTAAATGTGGGACATGGAGGAGGTTTGTGCTGCCTGGAACGCCTGGGGGACGAGGCTGCTCATGGTCCCTTCCTGAGTCAGCCAAACTGGATGGGGTGGCCCAGCCTAGAGGCACTCACGGGTGACTCAGTGTGACCGTGACTCAGAAGGTTTCTCCATGTTCTTCTCCTCATGCCTGAGTTGCCTTGAGAAAAACTGTGTTCAAAACATTGCTGTGACCCACTGGAAGGGCGGTGTTGGATGGGTGTGTTCTTATCCACCAGTTTGTGGAAACGTGGGAATATTTATTTCCCTGTCTGCTCTGGGGTGTCCTGACCCCCAGGGAAACACTGACTTTGACCCTCATTCATGGACAAAGTCCAGAATAGACTGGAATCCACAAAATTGTGAAATAGATTATAGAGAGTAGTGTAGATGTATCACTTAGGTGGGAAATTTAGCGTTTGGGATTTTTATTACGTTGTGGATGGAAGCAGGATGGAGGGCACAGGGTGTCATCCTGGGCTGCTTCTTCATGCTTCTTCTTCCTTCTTCTTCTTGGGTTTGGGTGGCATTTTGTAATTGGGTGGAAAAGTCTGCATTGTGGGCTCTTGGGGATCAGTTATTGGGTTAAAAGGGAAATAAGGATAAAGGGAAATAATCAAGGTTCTTAATTGGATAGTTTAGCATTAAAAGATGTTGTAATGAAAGATTGTTGGCCATTTTTGCAGTGCTTTTCCAGTGTGCTGAGCCTGGTGCGGACAGTGTGCAAAACTCTTGATAATAATAAACAAGAACCTGAAGACCAAAAAAATCCTCTGGGTCTTTCATTCCTGACAAAAGACCACTCCAGGAGGGTCTGCCCTGACAGGGGAACCCCTGGGAGGGCCCAGCCAGAGTCTCAGAAGTCAGGGAATCAGCAACAGGCACCCTGACACCAGCTAGCTGCTCACCATGCCAATGCTGATGAGTGCTAATGTTGCGTTTCAAAGCAATGCTGCTCTTCAAAGCTCTTCTAACATTGCTCTTCAAACCTCTTCTCTTCCTGCAGTACCTGCCACTTGCTTGGATTTTTATTTTTGTGTTTGGAGCCTGCTTGCAGGCTGGGAGGAGGCGCAGCAGCGCCTGGTGGCGCGGTTGGTGAGAGCTGATGGCTGGAGACATCCTCTCCTCTCTTTCCCAACCCTGAGCTCCCGGCAGGGCCTGGCTGCTGGATGATTGAAGGATTATTTGCCGTGCCAGACAAGTGGCTTCATGTTTCCCTTCTGCATTCCTGGGGCTGAGCACTGCATAGCGATGTTGTGCTTTCAGCTACATGCTGCTCACCTGAATCATGGCTCCCTGCTGGAGCCTGGGCTCTCCCTGGGCTGCCCTGTCCCTGTCTCACCGAGTGCTTTATGGGAGGTAATGAAATGAGGTGTGCAGGGTGTGGTGGAGGAGCTGCAGGAGTGTCCAGCTCTGTCTGTGATCGTGCCTGTGCTCACCACACCTCCTGGAGGAATGGTTTTCGGAAGCTGAACCCAGTGACCCAATTACCGACCTCTGGGTTTGGGCTGCTGCCAGGAATTCTGCACTGAGGCTCCTCATCGCCTTTGTGCAGGCCCTGCATGGAAAGCAGCGGTGCCAGAGCTCAAAACAACTTGGCAACAGCCAGAGATGGTGAGATAAAGAGAGGGGAAGGACCCAGTTAATCCACCTGACCTGTGCCCATCCCTGGGGGAGCACAGTGGGGTCTCCTGGTGCTCCTTGCTCCCTGCTGCTCCTCTTTCTCATGGGGCTTTCATCCTGTTTTCCTGGCGATGGGCAGGGCTGCTGGCAGCTCCTGCCTTGGGGCAGCATGGCAGGAGGAAGCAATTCAGAGTTGTGCCATTCAGAGGCAGGCTCTGGGGGGTGGTGTGTGAAACACCAGCAGCTGGGCTCTGTACCAATATGCAAAACTGAGCTACGGAGCTTGGCAGCTTTTGGGGAAGCTCTGCAGGGTGTGGGTTCCTCCAATGCTTTGCAGGAGTGAGGATCGGCTTGTCTCAAATCTTAGTGAGCAGAGCATCCTCAGAGGTTTTTTGAGCGTTTGAGGGCAGATTGGCACCAAGCAGGGAAGTCCTCACACTGTTTTTGGGCAGGAACACAACTGTCCATACACTGAGGCTGCAGGGCGGGGCTGTGCTCTGCACCTGGGAGCCAGCTTTGCGCCACTTGGGCTGGGAGGGGATTTTAAAATTTTTAATTTAAAAATTAAATTTAATTTTTAAAAAATTATTTTAAATAAATTAATTTTATTTTAAAAGGAATTTATTTTATTTCATTACAATAAAAAAAAAACCTGGAGTATGAAAATGGGGGATGTAGAGGGGCATCGATCAGGGGTGGGATCTGCAGCCACTCAGGTCTGAGGTGTGAGAAGGAGAGTGCATTGTGTTACAGGGGGGTGTGGAAAGATGTTTTATGCTGCTCAGGTGATTTTCTAGCAGCTTGGTGCCTGTTACAGGCAAACTCTGTTGGCAGGCTTTCCTCCCAGCACTAAAAAGGAGAAGGAGGAGGATGGAGGAACAGTCCAGAGACCATTTCCCCCACCCTAAACAATCAGGATTGTTTGCTGTGGCATGGCCATGGAGGCAGCGCAGGAGCATGTTTTCTGTCTGTGATGTATTATGTGACATAGAGTTCAGTCCATGGTGCGTCTGCCTTGCTGCTGCTCCTGGGTGTTTTTCTTTTTTCCAGACCTTTCTGAGGTGGCTTTCTAGAGCTGCACATCCATCTAACTTTTACCTTGCCATGAGGTGATTTTATTTTTTTGGGTTGTTGTTTTTCCTTTTTTCTTTTTTTTTTTTTTTTTTTTTTGTTTGTTTGTTTGGGGGTCTTTTGTGTGTTTTTTGGTGGGGTTTTGTGTAGTTTTTTGGTTTTTTTGAGTGCTTGTTCTTTGCTTGGCCTCAGCATCAACTTAATGAATGGTGCTTAGAGGAGCTGTGAACTCACCTCCCATCCTGGAGAGTCTGTGTCAGCTGTGCTCCGGTGCAGCTGTTTCCTTCAAGGATGCCTGTGTGTGGATGGGAGCCGCTGTAAATGTGTTTGTGCAAAGCTTTCCCTGCCGTGACTCCAGTCATCCTTCATGTTCCTGTTGTTTCGTGCTGCTGCTGCTCCTGGAAACCACAGCACCTTCTTGCCAGGGCTGAGGAGATGTGTCAGGGAAGGTGGGTGCCCTGTCGTGCCTGGCTTCCCCAGGAATCGCACGCCAAGGGCGCTCCATGGGCTGAGCTCTCCTTCCCTGTGCCCCCGAGGCACGAGGAGTGTCTTGGCTTGTGTGCCCAGTGCAGGGAAGAGAGGCTGCTCTGTGCCTCGGTGTCAGGGCAAGCCTTTAGGCTGCCTGGTGTTTTCCAGCTGCCCTGTCTGGCTTGGCACCATTCCCCTGCATATCCCGTGCATTGCTTTCAGCTGCTGTGCTTCTGCAGGGGGACACTCGTGTGCCCAGCTTGGTGTTGGATTGAATCCTGCAACACAGGGAGAAAACAGCCCCACAGTGCTGCCTCCTTGGGTTTTCTTCTTCCACTGAGTCCTGTGAGCAAGCACAGGGCTCCTGCCATGCCCATCCCTGTCTCTAACTCCGTGTAGGAGGCAGCAGGGTTAAGGCTGTTGGAGCTCTCCTGTTGTTCTGAGGTGCTGGGTGAGCGTCAGGCAGGAGAAAAGCTGAACTTGCAAATCTGTTCCTGGGCTGTCTGGTAAGTCATGCCAAGGACTGTTTGAACAGAGCTAATCCCAGGTGCCTCTGGAGCAACCTTGTTTACAGTGCCAGCGCTTCAAATGGGTGTTCTGACAGAAACCTTACGCAAGCCATTTGCTTACCAAAGCTCTCCAGCTCTGGCAAATTGGTTTTCAGACCTCAGTGTTTCACCTCCTTGTCCCAGCGTTTTGGAGACACCCTGCAAAGAGACTGGAACCATTTTGGGAACCATCTGGATCCATTTACAAGCTCCATCTATTTTTCCATGGAGAGTGCTGCTGGCAAATTGCGTGTCAAGTAGCTGGTGGCTCTGGAGGCACGAGAAATCCCTGTCCATCACATGGAGCAGAAGGATGTTGAGGAAAGTTTTTGGAGCATGCTAAATATTGTAATCCCTACAGTCAGTTCTGCTTTTGGGGCTGAGGCTGGAATTGAGCCTTTATGCTCATTTTTTTCCCCATTTACTTATGTATTAAATGCTGTGCTTCCACTTAGCAGGTTCAGCAAAATTTGTCAGTTCTTAATTGATGCAGTGGTGGTCATAGCTGTGTTCAAACTGCAGTGATGTGTGACAGGCTGTGATTTGGGTTACCTAGTCATGAAATTGTGCTATTCCTTTAGCTGGCACACTAGGACTTAACCTTACATCCAGGCTTTTCAAGCCATTCTATAGCATGACAGCTTTCATCATGAGAAAAAGACAGTAAAGAGAGACTTTAGCCTCAAAATTCTCTGGATTGATTTCCAAAGGATTGCTTGTAGTTGCATCACAGGAAGCTGTGTTGGTTTTGCTCTGGGGATGAGGCTGAGCTAGGTGAGAGACGTGTGAGACAGTGGTGATGATGTGTTTCGCAGCTGTAGCTCAGTTGCCTCATGTTCATGTTTTTATTTTACCTTTGCCTTGTGGTTTGGACTGTGTTTATCATTTTGAAAAGTCAAACAGACTGTGTCTTTGGGGTCTGGCATCCCCAGTATGCTGTGAGGTGTGGGATAATTAAGGAGCGACCCATCCCTTGGGGATGGCAAGACCCAGCTCCAGCTGTGGTAATGGGCTGTGACAGTGTGCTCTGAAATGTATGCCCTTACTCTGGGAAACTGACTGCAGGCAACACAGAGTGGGGGAAAAAAGACCTGTGAAAAATGGGTGCTCATTTTTCCAGAGGGGAAAAAAGCCAAGGAAAACAAATCCAACAGTCGCCTTGTCAGATCTGTCACGGGAATGTCCTTATCCAGCCCCTGGGACGGGCTCAGTGCTGCTAATTACAGCTTGTCTCGCTGCTGAAAGGAAAAGTTTGAATCTGTTCGCCCCGAGTTTCCCACAGCAGCGTTTTGGGACAGCACCAACCCCATATCTCCATGCCTGGAAGCTCTTGTCCAGTGCCAGAGGCTGGGCTGCTGTTTGCACCAAGCCTTGGATTTGTGCTCACCCATTGTGACTGAAAACCTTGGAAAAACCCCTCTCTGCACTGTTCTGAACTCACCCTGCAGAGGTGCTCTGGAGCTCAGGGGACGTGTCTGTAAAGGTCCCAAGCACAGGACCCCCATCCTCTGTGGTGCTGGCCCTGTTTTTGGCTCTGTGCTGCCAGAGGATCCATTGCAGCTCAGCTCTCCCCTGGGTGCAGTGCTTCCCACCCAGCAGAACTGGCTGCCTTTCAGGAAAACAAACAGCCCTTCTCTCTCAGCTGGAGCTGGGAGTCCTGGGCTGCTGCACAGGGGGAGAAGGGTGTAACCAAAGGACCCTTTCATCACCTGCCTCTCTCTACCTGTGCTGCTGCTGCAGCTGCCCTGCAGTGCTGGGGCTGGGCTGTGTCTGGTTTGTAACACGCTGTGTTCAGGGAACAGCTTTATGTTCTTGGTTCTAAATTCTCTAAATTTTCCAGGAGGGGAAACCATCCCCAACCTTTCCATTTTGCACGTGGCTGTGTTTGTGTTGGGAGTGCAGCGGTACAGAAGCCTGTGGGATGTGAGCCCGTGGGCACAGCAGCAGGGCAGCTCTCACCTGAGCTTGTGGGATGTGAGCCCATGGGCAGAGCAGCAGGGCAGGCTCTCACCTGAGCCTGTGAGATGTGAGCCCATGGGCAGAGCAGCAGGGCAGGCTCTCACCTGAGCCTGTGGGATGTGAGCCCATGGGCAGAGCAGCAGGGCAGGCTCTCACCTGAGCTTGTGGGATGCTCAGTGCTTTCCCAGCAGCAGCTCCAGGTCATGCAGTGCCCAGTACAGATGAGTGTTCTGTATTCAGCTTGCCAGTGCTGCTCTAACCCCAAGCTCATTAGAAGCCCACAGGACCGTGTCTTCCCCTTCCTCCTCCTGCTTCCTTCCCCCTCCCTTGGCTTTTCAACACCAGGCTTTGAATAAATCATCTAGGATGTGATCACACAGGAAATTCGCGAATTTAATTTTATTCTTTTTTACAGCCAAGTTCGGAAGTGAATTCAGCTCTCCAGGGTTTCAGTCCTGTGCTTTTTAATCACGAGGTTCCCCATCCTTTCCACTCTGTCACTTGTGACATGACGTCTCCTTGGCCGTGTAAGCTTTTCCCCTGCCCACAGAAACAATAGCTGCTGGAAATGCTCTTTAAGAATAGCTGGGGATTACCTGTGGAAAATGCAGATTTAATCTATGTTAGGTCTTTTTGTTGTTATTTTGTTTACTGCTTGGTTATCCTTTTCCTTCAGAGAAAAGCAGAGGGCTTGTTCTTGTAGAATTCACCACTCGTGATGTGTTCCTAGCTGGAAGTAACACCCTCAAAATCCTGCATTCCTTTGTGCATCTTTGCTTTATTTTCTTTTTCTTTGTGGGTGGGAGCTTAGGGAGTATAATGGGCAGATTAGTAACTGTATTTGTGGAGTAACCCATCTTTGTGCAGGTCTGGCTGGAAACCAATTAAGCTTGTCTTGATCTCTAAATGAGATTTTTGTCCAATGCCTCTCCCAACCTCCTTCTGCATCCATTAATAGCAGGGTGGGATGGAAACAGCTGAATGAGTGGAGATGGAGTGTTGGATAAACACAGAGGCGTTGGCTGCAGGGAGGTTCCTGGGATGCGTGCGAGCTGCTGCCTCTTTGTGTGGTTGTTTTGTAGCTCTGCTTCTTGAAACCTGGGATTAGCAGGGTTGGACTGCAAGTGTGCAATCCCCTGTGGAAGCAGGAGTGGGGTTGGTGGCAAAAGCTGCTGGATAAAAAGGGAGCATCCTGTGGACTTCATTGCTGTGCTGGCCCCCATTGCTGTGACGTCCCTGGGGTGTGTTTGGGAGCTCCTTGTGACTCCCACCTGCAGGTCCCCCAGAGTGCCTTGGCTTGGGTGTATCTGCCTGGTCTTAAGTTGCTTTTTAGGCTGGAAAAACCGTGTGGCTTTCCAGGGGACACAGGACCTCGCCAGGCTGGGGGTGTTTGGTGCTGCTGTGATGAAAACCAGTCCGGGAACGGCGCTTCAGTGCGGTGTTTTTGAAGAGAGCTGATTAAGGAAAGATGCCTTTAATAAGCTGTGCCTTCAGGGAGCCCTTCTATCTCTGTCCCAGACTGTTTCTGCATCAAGATAAGCTTGCAGAGCAGCTGGATCTGTGCTCTGCTTTGGGAGGTGTAGGAGGGGGAAGGGCGCTGGGATTTCTTCTAGGTGTGAATGTTCATTATGATCACTTTTATTTGTAAAGTAGCTGCAGATAAGCCATGCACAGGTGATGCCTTCTTCTTCCCTGCATGCCTGGCTTCCCTGTCAGGGGACAAATGATGGCAAGAGTGATCTCAGGGAAAAGAAAAACACTGGGTGAACTTGCAGGGTGTAGCTGCTGCAGATGTGCTGCAACATGCTGCAGACCACCCTTGGAACTCTCCTAGGGACAGGAAAGCACAAAAAGCACAAACCAGCTTTCCCCTGCATGCCTAGAATTTTGCTCTCCGTCTCCCCACTCCCTAAATTCCAAAAGCTCTTGGTTTATTCATGGAAGTGTTGCTTTTTTTCTTCTCCCAGTGTAAAAGTGCCCAGTAAGAGATGTGGGATTAAAGACATGGAATGCTGTGCTGAAGCCCATGTGCCACATCAAGGAGGTCGTGCTGTGGACCTTGACATCAAGGCATGGCCAAACCCAGTCACTTTCTGTGCTGGGGAAATTTGGGAATCCTCAGTCCACAAAGATCTGGGTGTGTGGATGAAGCAAGTGTTCCATGAAGACTGCAAAAGCCTCAGAAAAATCTAAAACTGGGATGGCTGGAAGATGGTTTCAGTGCTTGGGTGGGAGTTATGAAGAGAGGAACTGGAAAAACCTCCAGGGCTGATGCTGTTTTGCTTTCTTGGGATGCTCTTGACTGAAAAGCTGCTGAGTTTTGATGCCAGTGAGACAGAAAAATACCTGGTGGCAGAGTGTCCCCCCGACTTCATCCTGCTGTCGTGGGGCTGAGGCAGTTTGGTGCACTGATCTGATGAGGCATGGCAGCCCTGCCCTGTGGAGATACCATCTCCTGGGAGGAAAATGTAAAAATAACCACGGCTTTGGCTGTGTCTTTGGGTTGCGTGAGAGCACAGCACAGGAGGTGGGGGATGAAATTATATCCATGGAAATGAGGCAGGAGAAATGAATCTTTTCCTGGGAGGCAGATCTGAGGGAAGGGTCCTGCAGATCATGAGGGAATTGTCCTTGTCCTCCTGTACTGTGCTGGGGTGCAGGGGACACACTGGAACTGTGCTCTGGGGTGGTTTCAGGGGGTCCCCCAGGGTTCCCTGTCATCATCCTCATCCTCACTGTGGGCTGAAGGAGGTGCAGCCCCATGTGGGTTCCTGCACTCATCCCATGCTGTGGCTCCAGGCTCTAGACAGATGACACAAACCCTTGGGAGAGACTCTGTGCTGCCCAAGGCTTTGGAAACCTGTTGGACCCATTCTTCCACCTCTTTGCTTTTCTGAGCTTTTGTGGAACAGGTCTGTTCCTCCATGGGGGACCACTGAAGTGTGGAGCTGGGAATAAATCCATGGGAGCTGCTGTGCGTGGCAGACGGGAGCTCCTGGCGTAAACAGGCTCAGCTAATTGAATCTGTGGTGGACATGATCTCCTTTGTCTTGCAGTTGAGCTAAATATACCTTTGGGTTGTGGTTATGGAGGCTAACTCCCTTTTTGATTATGGAAATCACACTAACAAGGGATGCAGGTGGCTGCCTCCAGATGGAGCCAAGGGAAGAGCAGGATTGGGGCTGAAACTCTGCTTACCGGTATCTGGACCAGGGCCAAAGTGTGGGATGCTGGATGGGCATCTCTGTGAAGGGTTCCAGCTCCAGAGTTTCATGTGATGCAGGTTTTGGAAGCACAAGGAATTCCAGCATAGCCATAAGCTTTCCATTGTCTGACAGATTTTGGAGTTTGGTGGCTGAGCTGCACCTGCCTGGGCATGGCTGGTGGCTTCAGGACAGAGAAAAGGTCCCTCTCCATCTTTGCATGATTCCCAGAAGCAGCAGTTCTGTATTTTTGGATGCAGATGAAAATAAAAAGCTGTTGGTCAGCTTGAGCAGCAATTGGGAGAAGTTTTAGTCTTGGAAGGCAAAAAGAAAATTAAAGGCCAGTGGTGAAATTTAATGTGTCAGTCCAAAGGTGCCACCTGGCAATGTGTGTTCCTGGGATTAGGCACACAATACACAAAAGCTGTGTGGTGGAGGATGCCATTCTGTCTTTGGGGTGCTCTGCCAGAGCTGCTGGGTGAGTTTTGGCTTTATCTCCTGAGGTTTGTCCTGTGTGACAGCATCTCAGACTCTTCTGGTTTGGCCTTGAAAGACCAGAAGGTCACAACAACAGGTAAATTTGCTGCTGCATCTTCCCTGCCATGCTGGCCTCAAAGCCAGGAGTCACTTAATTTTTTCAGCCCTCAGTATTGCTTCAGAGGAGCCAGGAAAGCAGTTCAACAGCAGGAGAGCTTGAGTGAAATGTGGCTTCAGGCTCTCTAATACTGGCAATTTCTGAGTTAAATACCCAGTGTCAGCCATGCAAATGCCTTGTGCAGGTATTTGCTGCAGGCTGGCAAAGCTCTATTCCCCCATTTGCTGCCCTGGTGTGTAACCAGCTTATCTCTGAGCAGCTGGATTTAACCCTCTTATCCACCTCCGTGCCAGCCCTTCACACTCTGCTGCTCCTCCCTCCCAGGATGCCAGGAAAAGCCTGGATGGCTTCCATGGGAAATGGATGTTTGCCCTCCCTGGGATGATTACTTCTGTTATTTAAAAAGCAACAAAACAAAAAATGCACCAGCAAACTCTTGGATTGGTATAATTAGGCCAACTGATGTGTTTAAGTAAATTAGTTTCCTTTTAATTGAGAAAAATATATATAGTCTCATCATGGTTCCTAAAATAATGAGCTGCTGACCTGCTTTATCCCTGATTTGGCTTACAGATGGAGAGGAGAGGTAAATTATGATGGAAGCATAGAATGTCCTGATCTGGAAGGGACCCTTAAGGATCATTGAGTCCAAACTCTGGCCCTGCACAGGACATCCCAAGAATCACACCCTGTGCCTGAGAGTGTTGTCCAGATGTTCCTTGAGCTCTGTCAGGCTTGGTGCTGTAATCACTGCCCTGGGGAGCCTGTTCAGAGCCCAACCACCCTCTGGGGGAAGAACCTTTCCCTAATGTTCAGCCTAAACCTCCCCTGACACAACTTCATCCCATTCCCTCAGGTTCTGTCACAAAGAAGAGATTTGTGCCTGCCCCAAATTTTAGATAAAAGTGGAGGAAATCAGCTTCATCCTTGAAAAATCATCTCCTTGTCTTCTGTGGCAGTGCCTGAGGCTGTTAGCTCAGGGAAGCAGAGACTTGCTGTCCAGGGGCAAGGCAGTTTGTCCTTTCCATCCTGGTGTCTGTGGAGCAGAGCAGCACTCCATGGTGGGACAAGGCAGTTTGTCTGTCCTGTCCTGGTGTCTGTGGAGCAGAGCAGCACTCCATGGTGGGACAAGGCAGTTTGTCCTTTCCATCCCGGTGTCTCTGGAGCAGAGCAGCACTCCATGGTGGGACAAGGCAGTTTGTCTGTCCTGTCCTGGTGTCTGTGGAGCAGAGCAGCACTCCATGGTGGGACAAGGCAGTTTGTCTGTCCTGTCCTGGTGTCTGTGGAGCAGAGCAGCACTCCATGGTGGGACAAGGCAGTTTGTCTGTCCTGTCCTGGTGTCTCTGGAGCAGAGCAGCACTCTGTGATGGGGCAGTTTTGAGCTCAGAAAGGTGAGATCTCACCTCCCTGCCCTTTCAATAAGCCAGGAGGATGCTGGGGAGCCAGGAGCTGTGCCCTGGGGCTGGGAGGAGCCAAGGGACCACATCACACCTGAGATTGCAGAATAAAGTGCTGATGGCTGCCCCAAAGCCAGTGCACATGGGAATGGCACCCCCACAGCGGTGGGTTCAGTGATGTGATGTGATGAGACACGTTTATTTATCCAAATTCTGATCAGTGCCGAGGGAAAGGGGTGTGTTTGGGGGAAGGGGTGAGGCAGCCTGGCAGGGTGGAGGTGCCTGAGATCAGCAGGGACCACAAACACAGCTGTGTGTGCCTGTGTGCCCTGCTAGCTTCAGCTCATTGCTGCTGGGAGCCCCTGCCTCACTGCTGCCAGACATGCTGTGCTGTTATTAATCTGCTGAGATAATTGTGGTTTTAGTGTTTCCAGCGGGGGAGTTCACAGGAGGCAGAGGCATTCCTGGAAGGTGGGTGCCATCCTGGAGGCATCCAGCAGCCTCCAGTGACTCAGCTGGTGCTCTGAGTGGTGCTGATTGTCAAAGCTGGGAGGTAACATGAAGAGGACAGGGAGCACAGGCAGTGATTTGGAGCTGTGGAGTAGCATTGTCACAGAATTCACAGAATCACTGGGTCACAGAACCACAGAATCACTGGTTTGGAAGAGACCTTCTGGACCATCGAGTCCAACCCATCCCCAACACCTCAACTCAACCCTGGCACCCAGTGCCACATCCAGGCTTTGTTAAACACACCCAGGGATGGGGACTCCACCACCTCCCTGGGCAGCCATGCCAGAACTTTATCACCCTTTCTGTAAAAGCTTTTTCTTAATATCCAACCTGTATTTCCCTTGGTGCAGCTTGAGTCTGTGTCCTTCTGTCAGTGATGCTTTTTGAGCCGTGATTAGCAAAAGAGGCAGTTTGGGAGCACGGCTGCTGCTGAACCCATGGTGTAAAGGCAGTGCCTGACCCTGCTTTGGCTGATGAGTGTCCAGGGAAATGCTGCACGTGCATGAAATCTGGGGAAATGTTTTGTGCTGGGGAATGGGAATGCTCCTCTTGCCTTTTCATCAAGAATCTATAAAATGGCATCCAGCAGCTCTTCAGCCCATGCCTGGAAGCCAAAGCCAGGTGCGTGCAGTCCTGAACAAGGCATGGGGACATCTGGATGTTTATTTATATTTGAGCTGCATTTGGCTACTGGAACAAACATTTGCAGAAAGTGGACTTAACCTTGGCTCAGCATCCTGAATGCAGAGCACAGGTAGCCCTGAAGGGAGTTTGAGCTTGGTGAAAGCACATTAAGCCATCAGTAGCAAGAAAAGCAGATAAGATCAGCAAGCT
Organism: Ammospiza caudacuta; assembly: GCF_027887145.1. Classification (NCBI taxonomy): domain Eukaryota; kingdom Metazoa; phylum Chordata; class Aves; order Passeriformes; family Passerellidae; genus Ammospiza; species Ammospiza caudacuta. Next base: position 61,124,114 of record NC_080598.1, on the reverse strand, counting down.
GCAGTGTTTGGGAGCCCCATCCTGTAGGAGAAATCACTTTCAGAGCAAACACTCCTAATGTTTGCTCACAGGGTTGGAGGAGGACAATGCACAAGAGATCCTAATGGATCTGTGCCACATCTCATGAGGGTGACAGTCCCCCTTCCCTGTCCCACAGTGAGCAGACCCCAGAGGAGTGGCTGGGGCAGTGTTTGGGAAGCTGTTGGGGGCAGCAGCCTCTGTGTCCCATCCCACCTGGTGGCTGCAGCCCTGTGTAAGCCAGCAGCAGGTGTGGATGGAGTTTCTGCAGCTGTGAAAATGATGTCAAGCAGTTTTTTTCTTGCAAAAATCACCCATTGGTTCTGCATGCTGTGGGGCAGAGAGGTGGGGACCAGGTGAGATGTGACACAGATCTGCACTGGCCCCTGTGTTGCACTCTGCCAGGCCCCCAAAAAATGTAAGAATGTCTGAAATGTAAGAAATGTCTGCTCTGAAAAAGTGATTTCTGCTGGAATGTGTGACTGAAAGGGCTGCAGTGCAGCCTCTCACTGTTGAGGAGAGTCCTGCTTTTGTCTTGTCCCGTTGATCTGAATGAAGTGATGTATAAGGACGTTTTCCATGAATCAATAAATCCATGCTTGCTGCTGTGCCTGGGAGGTTTAATTTGCTCTAGATACTGCACAGAGTATCTCTGTCCTGAATTGCACTGCCAAGTTCTGCTCTTTGGGAGAGGATGAGGATACAGCTGGATCCTCTGGGAACATGCTGCCAGCATCTGATGGTGCCTGAGCCCTGTTAATTATTGTGCACCTCGTGGTGTGGGCTGGAGAGTTCAGGCAGGGGTAAAAGCAATGGTTTCCCTGTGTGTGGAGTTTGAGGGCTTAGTCCATTGTGCCAACCATTTCCTGATGTTACAGATCTTGGGGAAATTGAAGCCAATAAAAAACAGGGAGGGCTGGGATCATTCCCCTTTGAAGAGACCACAGTGCAGAAATCTGGGTTACAGGTAGGTTTTCCTTCCACATCTCTGAGCAATGCTTCCTCTCAAGAAGAATTGAAAAATTCCCATTGCTCTGCACCACCTCCCCTCCCAAAAGCTGCTTTTATGAGCCCCTCGGAAGCAATGCACATGTGTTTGCAAAGCCTGCCACTGGATCTGCCTGGGAAAAGAGGGTTCAGAAACACATTGAGAAGTCTGAGGTACCCCCAACTCCCCCCAGTCCTTAGCTTGTTTCCCTTGCTTTATCTGAGCACTGTGGTCATGGATGGATGAGGGGACCTTGCTTTCTGCTGTGCACTGGGGTTTGGGGTTGTTCCTGACCTATTCCTGTGCACAATGGGTGTTTTGAAAGCCTCTGAACTGGTGGGGCACAGACTGGCTCAGCTGTCCCTGTGAGCACCTGGATCCCACCCCACCTCTCATCCTGCTCCACCTGCCTGGCTGAGCCCCCGGGGACCCCTCCACTTCTCCTCCAGAGCAGCACTGAAACCATTTTACATCTCTTGGAGGTCAGAGCTCAAGCTGGAGAACTCAGAAACGTTCCCAGAGCCAAAACACGCCGTGGCAAGCGGGTGTGTGCCTGCTCTCTGCTTCTCATTTCCTCCTGCGCTGCGAGAGCACTGCAGCTGCACATGGGGTTTCAGCAGGGTGTCCCCTCTTTTGTTCCTATACATCAGAAAAGTCTGTGCATGTGTTAATATTTAAAAACAATATGTATATATTTCAGCATGGCCGTTTGTGGCCATGGGCTCCTCAGTACTGGTCTGGTTGGACAAAGGAGGGATGAATTTCACAGCTGCCTACCTGTTGCACTGGCAGCTGTGTGATGGTCCTGATGGTTCTTGCACTTGGAAATAACAGGGAGTGATCCCAAACCTGCTCAGACCCAGCTAGGAAGGCTCCTTTAGAAGTGAGCAGGCTTTGGGGTAAGTCTGGCAGCACCAGTGGAGAGGCTCCATTGCTGTGATTTGTGTCACACAGCCTGGGCAGTCCATTCCACGTGTGCCCATCTTGCATCTTCCATGCCCTCTTTCCCACATGCTTGCTGGTGTGTTGGAAAGAAGCAGATGCAGCTTCTGGGGCTTCTTGTTGGGCTTTGTTGCACATCCCCTGGGACAGCAAACACAAGGTCAAACAATGGAGCAGCCATAGAATGTTGTCATTTTAAATAATTGCCATAATGGCTTCTCCTCCCTTTCTTCCACCCCTTCCCCATCACCATGTCCTTCCCCACCCATAACCTGGGGGCTGCCTGGATCTCCTCAGGATTTATGTTAAAAGGGAAGTGTTTTGTGCATAATTAAAGCATCCTATTGCTGGATGGAAATGGGATTTGGTGCTTACCGCTGTGACTCTTTCTCATGCATGAGGGTGAACTGATTGATTGCTGAGGTTTGAGATTAAATATTCCCCTGAGCTCCACTGGCATTTAGTGTGCTGGGGAGGGGTGGAGGGGAATTCTGGTTTTCCTCCAAGGCAAGGAGAGCACGGGAATGTCTGCTGAGCACATCCCCTCGTCCTGGTTTGCAGCATTGACTGTAACAGGCTCCTGGCACGGCTGCCTTGAGCACCAACAAAGCAGGTGCCTTTCTCCATATCCACACTGGTGGATGGGCTGCTGGTGGGCTTTGCAGGTTCCTCTCAGTGCTGCATTGAGCATCCCATTGCATCCTGCTCATTCCTGGTGACTCAGCTGCCTCCCCACCTGCCCACACCTAGCAGTGGGGCAGACCCGCTGTCCCCATCTTTCTCCTTCAGAGTGCACCTTATTTGTTTGTTTTCCTGAACTTCTTTTCATCCCCAAAGCCCTCTGTGTTTGGTTTCGATGGGAAAGGAGGAGAAACCCCCACACTCCTCTCCTGGAGTGCATGGTGGGTTGGAGACGCCGCCTTCCCCCTTCCCTTGAAGTCTAATTTTAGCTGAAGGCGTCGGGATCCCTCCAGGGTATGGCAGAGATTTCCTATCAGCTGCCTAGACCTTAAGAAACAAAACACATAAACAAACACAGCACAGAAGCACTTGAGGTTTATTTGGGTGAATTCTTTCAAAAAAAGGGTGTGACTTATTATTTTTTTTTTTTTTTTTTTTACGAGCAGCGCACGCTGGCTTTGTTCTGCTGCAGTCGGGTATTTCAGGTCTTCCAAGATTTAATCAGAATAATTAGTTACTGTCTGTTTGTACCTTCTGTTTCTGTTGCAGGGTTACCAAAGGGTGTATTTATCTCCCAGAGGGCTGCCTAAGTGTGGCTTAATCATTAAAGCATCCGATTTCCTCCAAGTTATCTGCCATGAGGCTTATGTAAGTAAACAAATAAATAAATAAACGAAAGCAGGGAGGGTGGGGATGGTGTTGGTGGATTCAGCTTGGGGGAGGGTTGTACGGATTTTTCCTGATTGTCACGGGTTTAATTGTGAGCTGCCTGTGGTGGTTCCCAGCCCGTCATGTGGGGATCAGAGGACTGAGTGTTTGGGCTGGCACTGAACACCCAGCCAGTTTAATGAGGCTGCTCCCAGCCAAGCCTTGACCCCACTAAACTGGCAGGAGCTGTGTTGCTCCCTGTCATTTCAGGAGCAGGGGGGAAAAAATAGACCTTACAGGAATGAAAGGCTTTTGCTTTCACTCGTACAGTTATGGCTTTGACTCCTTAACCCACTGGTATCCCTTATAAAAATCACAGCTCTGTGTGGAAATAAGTCACCACTGTAAGTTTGGCAGGATTGGGAATTAGCTGTTTTTCAGCCTGTTTGCCATGTTTGGATTGGGAAGGGGGGCTGTTAATGCACACATTTCCCATCTCTAGCACAGGAGATGAGAAAGGCTCAGGAGGTCATTGCAGAGGAGGGTGAGATGGCTGGGGAGCCTCACAGAGAGAGCTGTGAGGTGCTGAACCAGCCCTGGTTTGTGCCTGGAACCTGAGTGGATTGTGGGATATTTTCCCTTCAGTGTTTGTCACCAAGAGCACATGAGTGGCCCTGTTCTGATGGCAGTGTGGGGCTGAACAATTTGCTTTCTTCTGTTTGCTTTCTCTTTCTGCCTGAGCTGGTGTGGTAGAAGTTGGATTCTGAGGTGCTGCCTTGTCAGCTGCCTTTGCTGCCTCATTTATTATGTCCCCTGTGCAAACCCTGGGAGTGAGGGTTTGGGGTGCATGCTGCTTCCCTGATGGATTTAGATACTTTTGAATCCAGAAACAGCCTTTGCCATCAGTTTCTCTGCTTCCCTGTGTGAGAGGAGCATAAATTTTTGAGGTTGGTAGCTTTGTGTTAGCCTTTCCTAGAGATACAGGTGTGCAGCTGGGCTTTGTTCTTCCTGGGAGAAGCTCATGAAAGGGAAGGGGCCTGGAGGGGACAAGGTGGGACCAAAGGGATCTGCAGGGCTTTGGTGGCTTCAGGGAGAATTGTTTGTGTGCAGGTTGAGGTTGAAGTCCATCTTCTCTCTGCGTTTGTTGAGAAGAGTAGAGACGAGTGATGGGGCATGAGTTGGACTCTGTTGTGGCAGAGCTGAAGCTGGGCATGATCCCACATCCTGCCCCAGCTTCAGAGTGACAATTTGGAGAGACAGACCCCCTGGTAAATCCCCTGTCCCCTCTGGGAGTGATGTGAGGCTGTCACAGCCAGCAGCGCATTGCTGGTGCCCTTTGCTCTGTCTGCTCCGGTGTGTGTGGAGTGGGAAAAGTCCTGCTTGATGGAAATACTCCTAAGAAAGCCTGTCAGCCTGATTTGTTCCTTGATGTTTGCCCAGCTGGAAAGCTGGTGGCAGCTCAGACAACACCTCCTGAAGCACTGGGAGTGTGTGATGTGCAGCACAGCCAGTGCTGCTGCCTGGCACAGGGAGGGCTGCTGGAGGGCTGGCAGGTCTCTAATCCCCATCCCACCCGTGTGTCCCTGCCTGTTTCACTGGGCCTTTCACAGATCTGCTGGGTTTGGGCACAGGGAGAGCTGGGGAGGAGGAGCAGAGCTGGTGGAAGCATGGAGGGGAAGGGAGATGATAGAGGATGGAGAGGATGCTGGGAGGAAGAGGAGATGATGTGGCTCATTTGCCTGATGCTTTGGAAGTTGCTTAGCTAAATTAAGTGCTCACTAGGGAGCCTCATTTGGATTTTAAATAGCTTTGGAGCATGTGAATGCTCTGTGTTGCTCTCTTCTTCCTGCAGTGTCAGCCACCTCCTGTCTCCTTCTCTGAAGAATATCCCCAAAAGTCTACCTTAGCATATGGGAAAGCTTGGTGGTCATCTGCTTTCATAAAGCTTTTCAAAGTTCTCTCCAAGCTCCTCATCATTCCAGACCATCCATCCTTTGGTTTTTTCTTCCAGTCTGGACACTGTGAGCTTTGGTGATTTGGACTGACCACAGGTTCCCTCTCCCACAGAGGCCACAGCATGACAGGAACTCTGTGCTCATCACACAGCACCAGCTGCTCTGGGATGAGCTCACTGGTCTTCCACCATCCCACTTAAAGCAGAAGTTGATGCCTTTTTGGCTTTCCTGTTCTTTTGCAGGACTGTGTATTTTTTCTTTCCTTTCAGCCAGCTGAAAACCTGCTCCAAGAGCCTGGAGAATGATTTTGAGTACCTTATTTCCCTGGTTGTACCTTGGTGCAGAGCTGGATGTTATTTGTGCACTTGATCATCCTGCTACTTGGTAAAGGAAATTCCTAGTAAAGGAAATTCCTTAGTTTTATGTAATTTCTGTAGAAAATGGAAGTATCTCAAGATATTTATTTTTCTTTTGTCTCCAGTGTAACACACTCAGTGATGGAGGGTGCCAAAGGCAGGATGGGGATGCAAACCATGTTTGGTCTCCAAAAAACTGTCTCAGTCAAGGATGGGGAATATTCCCCACACCAGAGCCATCCTGGGGGGTTCAGCTGTGTCCCCCCATGCAAGGAGATGGTGGCCACCAGGTGCCACTGAGGTGTCCCCAGCCATGGGGCTGCCTGCCTGCTCTGCCCCTCCACCATGTGCCCACCAGCCACTCCCAGCTGTGGTGGGGGAAGCTTTGGGAGGAGCACACCCCGTTTTCCTCATAAAACTCCAAACAAGAGGCTTGGCCTGGTTTAGATTTTAAAAATAGCTTGCACATTTGGAAGCTAAAGTTTCAGAAGGGCTCTGGACGGGATGATGGCTTTGATCGTGACAGTCCGAGATCAAGGCAGGGCTTTTTGGGTTTGCTGCATCAGCTGGAAAATATATTGTAGTGTCTAGACTTTATCATCCTCAAGAAAGGCTCTTTTTTTTTTTTTCCTACTCTACAAAAGCCCATGTACAGTTGGTAGGAGGGGCTCTGATTGTGCCCAGGAGCATGTTGGAAGAGGTGGGGATGAGCTTTGGGCTTTGGAGGACTCAGACCCTGCTTTGCAGGCGCTGCTGTTTCTGATGGAAGTTTGGGATGTCAGCAGTGGGATGAGGATGGGCACCAGCTGTGTGCCAGAAGGGTCAGTCCCTGCAGCTGAGCCCTGCTGACACCTCAGTGCTCATCCTCAGGCTGCTGTGCCTGTGGTCAGCTGCTCAGACCAGCATCTCCCACAACTGTCTGAGTTTTCTCTGTGTAAATAACCATAAACATCCACCTTTGATGGTGTGTGGACAGAACTTCAGCATTTTTAGCTTGAGTGTAGAAAATTTCCTCTCCTTACCATTCCATAAGTAGGTTCTCAAGTTTGTTTTTTTTTTTATTATTTTACTGAATTCTTTTATTATTTACATATTTTTGTAATTCCAAAAGAGAGGCAGGGAAGGATCTTCCTAATTTGCTTGGAATAAACTCAAAGCCTGCTGAGAAGGTGAGGACATCTGGCCACATGTATTTATAGAACCATTAAAGTTGGATAAGCCCTCCCAAGATCATTGAGTCCAGTCTTTGATCAAACACCACCTTGTCAACCAAACCACAGCACTGAGTGCCACATGCTGTTGTTCCTTGAACACCTCCAGGGATGGTGGCTCCACCACCGCCCTGGGCGCTCTGTCCCAATGCTTAACAACCCTTTCAGTGAAGAAATTCCTCCTGAGGTCCAACCTGAACCTCTCCTGACACAGTTTCAGGCCATGTCCTTTTGTCCTGTCCCTGTTCCCTGGGAGCTGAGCCTGACCCCAACCTGGCTATACCCTCCTGTCAGGGAGTTAGAGTGAGAAGGTCCCCACTGAGCCTCTTGTTCTCCAGGCTGAGCCCTCACAGCTGATCCTCATCAGACTTGTTCTCCAGACCTCTCTCCATCTCCTTTCCCTTCTCTGGACACCTCGATGTCCTTGTTGTGAGGGGCCCAGAACTGGACGCAGCACTTGAGCTGTGGCCTCAGCAGTGCTCAGTACAGAGAGATTGACTCCTCCTGAAAGCCCACACAGCTCCTCTGGCACACTGGAGTATGCCCTGTGGAAGAAGCAGAGGCAGTTTTCCTTTGAAACTCTGTGTTTTGTGTGCAGGGCTCTGGGGTGTGTTTTGGCAGGTGTGTCATTGGCAAAGTCACCCCCAGCCATTTCCTTGGTGTCTCTGCTGCAGCACACCATGATGCCAGGCTCAATGCCCCAGGCTTTGGAGGGGTTGCAGCCTGGTTATGAAAGCTTCATCTGGAAGCTTTGGGGAACATTTGGAAATGTTTTGGAAAACATTTGGATCGAGGATGCCTTAGCTCTGTGCTTGGTTGTTTTACTTTGATTTGTCCTTGAGCGAGAAAAGTGCTGTAGGGTTTCTGTTTTTTTCTTTCCACCAGTTTTTCTTTTAGACAAACTTATTTTCAGGGATAAATCAGAGCAAATGCCAGTGTGAAAATAGTTTGTGGTGTAAAATGGCACTAAAATCGTGCTGGAAGGGATCTTGAGAGGTTACCTTGTCCCCAAGGGTAGCTGAATACGCTCATTGGTCTGGAAAGTGAATGTCTTTGCTGGGAGTTGTTTTGTCATAAATTTTCTCAGGAGCAGAGGCAAAAATCTACCAAATAATGCTGTCAGAATGTGTGCACGAGTCTTCCTCATTTTATTCAAATAATTTGCTGAATAAGTGTTGAAAATTAATGCTGGGTTTGTTCCCAGAGCTATTCAAAGTAATATTCCAGGGTAACCTTTTCCACCTTGGCATTTGCCAATATACTGAAACCATTATGGATGAATTGCAGTTACCCACAGTCTGTATTTGACATGGAGCCATCCCTATTTTGCCCCATTTTTGGGACAGCAAGTCCCCAGAAGGCCCACTGGGATGAAGAGCAGGTTTTTCTTTGTTTCTTGTGAATTAGTTGTGACTTTTCAGTTTTCCAGGTGGTCCCCAGCCCTGTGGAAATCCACAGCAGCCTCTCCCCTTGACATCTGCAGGCTTAGATAAAGTTGTCAGATCCTGGGCAAGGATCACCAGAAATCCTCATCTGCTTTGAGATTGAGCCAAGTGATGACTTTCAGTTAATTTCAGTTAATTTCTCCTTCATCTTCCTCTGTCCCAGCTTTGTGTCTTGAACTAAATAAAAAAAAACCATACCCAAGAGCTCTTCTTTAATGCCCCCACCTTTTAAAGGTGCTGCAGAGCTCCATGGGGTTTTTCACCTTGCTTTCAGCTCCCCACTTCAGTGATGGAAGGTTCTGAAGGAGGTTCACCTGCAGCCAGCTGGATGCAGGCTTGTTCTCCATCCAGCATTGTGTTGGTGTTGCAATCCACACAGCCCAGATGGAGACTGGTTTTCCTTCACCTGGTCCTTTTCCCAACCAGTTTCCAGTAGGTGATAGGGGAATTCACCCATTTCTGGCTGTGGGGAAGGCTTGGCAAGCCCCCCTTGGCCCATCTGCACATTCACAGTGAGGATGACTGGCATCGGCGTTATTGTTTGGCCAAGTGTATGCAGGGATATCACAGCTTAGATTTGTTACAGATGGGTTTCTGGATATAGTCTGAGGCATTCTGCCAGCCAGTTTTATATCTGTGTAAAAGTGATTGGCATCTCTATAAATAAAGCTGCTGTGGGATTATAAATCTAAATATACTTATTCATTAAATTATTTTTACATTTCCACTGGGTTGTCATTGTGGCTTATCACAGGCAAGCCATGCTCTCTGCCTGAGTGTTATCCACAGCTCCAGCAATGCAGCTTCTGAGGCTTAGAGATATTTTTTGACTTGTGTGTGAGCTATCCATGAGTCTCTGTGCCATGGATCTCTTCACTTGGACTTCCTCAGAGTCATCACTGGGAATGACCCTGTCCTGGACACTTCTGTAAATGGCTGTAAATACAGGAATGTGAGTTTTTCTTTCTTGCTTCAGAAGTGAGCATGACTTTGCTGGGCTATTTAGTACCTGTGACCTGGTAAATGCTGTTTGCCTGGCTCCTTTGGTGCTGGGCATGGCTCCTCCGTAAGATCCTCCATCTGTGTCCTCAGGCAAGGAGTCTCACAAATTTTCCTCCTCCTGTGCCCCAGGCCAGGCTGGATGGAAACAGGGCTCTGTCCACCTGGTTTAACCATCCCTGCTGGTTGTTTTGGCTACAGGAGCAAGGAAAAATGTCCCCCAGACCAGTTCCAGGTGCAGCTGTGAGCTGGGGAGGGGCTGGAGGGAGAGCAGCAATGCAGGCTCTGGTAAATCTGGCTTGGTCTTTGAGCAGGCTGATGAGAAAGAACACTTGAGAGCTGCAGCCTCCTGTTTCTCTGGGTATTTTTTCCCTTCTCTTTTCAAAGTATTTGATTATTAATTCAGTAAATGATGAAGCACAGAGAAACGTGTGCCTGCGTGGCAGAATATCAGCTGCCTCACTCTGCTTGGTAATAACATTCATTGTTGAAAGTTAACCCATGATTTTTCTAATTTCCTAATGAAGGGAAGCTTTAAAGTCAGTCTGTCCATCTGATCCTCCTTCCATCACTGACAATTCACTAAGTCCATCGTCTGGTCTTGTCCTTTCTTTCAGTTTGGTTTTTCATCTCAAATTTGTGGGGCTGCTGCAATTTTGGTCAAAACAGCCATCAAGTTAGAAGGGTGTTAGGGAGGTTTTTTATTAAGGGACGCAATGAAACCTCAGCCTGTACTAGACACCAGGGAACACACATAAATGTTATGAACATCCCAGCCATAAAGAGTGCTTTAGTTGGATTTGCCACGTTATGAGACAGCAGAGAGCCCACGCTGCAGGTCCCTGTGCAGACATGTAGGTGTTACCAGGGGGGATGTTCACCTCAGTGAATTCCCTGGTGTCTAATAAGTGTGAGTTCATCCTGCTGCCTCACTCTAAAAGTGGCTTGTGTTGCTGAGAGTCACAAAAGGAAATATTTCCATTCATGCTGGTATTTCTAGTGCTGCTCACCCCACTAAATGTAGTTTTGGTAGCATAACAGGGTCAGCACTGTCTTGTAGGGTCTTCAGAAACTGGGAGCAGCATTTGCATGTGCGACCGTGTTCACGGGGGTTTTAGGATGAGGGAAGAGGTGAGGATCTGACTCCATGTTTCAGGAGGCTTGATTTATTGTTTTATGATATATAGATTATATTAAAACTATACTAAAAGAATAGAAGAAAGGATTTCATCAGAAGGCTGGCTAAGAATAGAATAGGAAGAATGATAACAAAGGTTTGTGGCTCAGGCTCTCTGTCCAAACCAGCTCACTGTGATTGGCCATTAATTAAAAACAACTAACATAGGCTAATCAAAGATCCACCTGTTGCATTCCACAGCAGCAGATAATCAATGTTTACATTTTGTTCCTGAGGCCTCTCAGCTTCTCAGGAGGAAAAATCCTAAAAAAAAAAGATTTTTCATAAAAGATGTCTGTGACATGGTGCTGCTGTATGTGGGTCCTGTGTGGGTGTGGGATCATTTCATCACCTTGTCTCAGGGGGAAGGGAGAGCCCCTGGAAGCAAAGAGCAGCCACCAGCACTTCCCTGCAGGGCTGTGATGGGGTGCAAACAGGATCTGACATTCAGTGTGTTCTTGGTGAGCTGCCAAATGTTTGCATATCAGCCTGGCTTTTACTGGTAGGTGTCAATGCTTCTTTCCAGGCCTGGTTTTCACCAACACCCGAATTCTTTGCAGTGTTGGGGTTTGGTTTTTTTCTTTTCCTCTTTGTTTCCTCTTTTCTTTCTCCATTCAGTGCCTTGGTAAGAACACAGCTGAAGTGCTGGGAGCCCAAAGGAAACCTGTCTATTACACATGACCCGATTAGAAGCCATGGTAATAAGCATTTGAATCTAAAGCTAGATTAGGCAGGGAGCAGTCTGGGGCTGGATTTGCATAGCACACATTCCTTTTCTCTTTTTCCATAGGACGTGTTGGTAAATCTCCTGAAAGTGAATTTAGAAAGGCTGGCATGTGTCAAGTGCTCCTGTTGATGCATGGGTTGTTCTTCTCACTAAGCTGGGAAAAAAATGCCTGTGATTGCCTGGAAGATGCCTTTTCTCCTCTCTGCCTGCTCTCACAGCTCATGTTGCAGCCCATGGGGATGGGTAGCTCTTGCCAGCTCCACAAATCTGCATTTTGAGGGCATTGGGAAAGTTTTTGCCTGGAGAGGCAATTATTTCAGGGTGCTTTCTCTCTTCCTGTGACAACTCTGGCAGTAGTGGAGTGAATCTGGAATTTTCAGGTACCTAAATCAAATTTGCAGCTTCTTCAGGCTTTCACTTCCATGTTACTGGTCTTGTGCTGGAAAATGCTGCAAAGATTTGTTATCCAAAAGCCATTTAATTTCCTTCCCCTGTGGCCAGTCAGAAGATTGTGGATGATCTGAGGGTCAGTTATGTCATTGCCCTGTGTTTAGGCCATCCAGTGATAGTTTAGGACAAAGGGGGAAAATTGTTTTTCAATGTTTAGGGCAGTGTCTGGGCAGCAAATCTGCAGGCTGTGTGTTCTGGGAGAGGGTTTGAAATGGAATCATGGGTTTCAGTCCCATGATTTTTTGGGCCCCACTTTGTTATCCATGGTGTTGTCTGGGCTGTGTTGGAAGACCTGACATTCTGGTGAAGGCAGAGCTGCCCCCCTGAGTGGCCTCTATCAGCCAATTCCATTGCCATTTTTGCTGATAGAGGTGTTCCCAGAGCTGCTGAAGGAATGGGAGAATGTTTCAGGGTGTTGGGGATGAATTCCCTCACTGGAATTCCCTCGCCTGGTGTCAGTCAAATGCATTGCCCTGAAACCATGACAGGAGGGAGTTTTGAAGGAATGCCACCAGTCACTGATCACCTGAAGCCTTTCCCAGGTGTGGAGAGCTCTGCAGGACCCTCCATGCCCCGGACTCATCTCTTTAAAGTGTGAAGTTCTCATGGGTTTGCCTTGTGGGTGAACCCAGACTGGTGTTGATGGGTTCAAATGCCGTCACTCCAAGATTTAAATGCTGAGCATGACTCCAGCTGCTCTGGAATAAATAAATAAATAAATAAATACCCCTCTAGATAGTGACCCCCCCTTTGGTCACTTGGGGTCATCTGTCCTGGCTGTGTCCCCTCCCAGCTCCTGGGGCACCCCCAGCCTCCTCTCTGGTGGAGTGAGGACCAGAGACCTTGACTCTGTGCCAGCCCTGCAGAGCAGAGACTCAAACATCTCTTGAGTTAGCAACTCAGTTTACAGCACAAACCCAAAGGAAATGAAGCATTCCAGCCACAACCAGCTTGGGAAGGGGCAGGAATGGTTTGGGGAAGTGAGAGGGGTGGGAGCATCTCTGCAGAGAGCACTGGGTGGGTGTCAGAGTTTGTCAATGCTTCTTTCCAGTTTGGTTTCCGCCAAAACTGGAATTCTTTGCAGTGTTGGTTTTTTTTTTCCCCTCCCTCTTTGTTTCCTTTTTTTCTTTCTCAAAGAAATCCAAGCATTCCAGCCACAGCCAGCTTGGGAAGGGGCAGGACTGGTTTAGGGAAGGTGAGAGGGGTGAAGTGGAGGTGTGGGAGCATCTCTGCAGAGAGCAGTGGGTGGGTGTCAGAGTTTGGCGCTGCTTTATACTACCATCTCCCTTTCCATTAAAAAAAAAGCCTAGAAATTGCAAATAACCACAGGGATAATTATTTATTTATTATCTACAAGGGGTATTTATTTATTATCTACAGGGATATTTATTTATTACAGGGGTGGGAAGCTTGTGCTGCAATTTGTGCCAGGTGCAGTGTGAAAACCTGCAAAGAAGAGAAATCCACTCTCATATTTAGCCTGTGATCACTGTAGCTGTGATATTGCCCCTCCAGGGGGTTTCCTCACTGAAATGTTTGCTCAGGAGGGGTGGAGAGGCTCATTTTGTGAGAAGAACATAGAGATGAAGCTGCCTGAAGCACTGGAGATGCTGTGCATGCCTTATTTGGACTTCAGACTCTCTGGGGAAAACCAGATTTGGTTCAATCAATGCACAGAGGAAAAACTAACAATCCTGTGCATGTACTCAGTGTGTTTAAATTCAGTTAGTATTGACACTGCTGATGCTGATGCTGATACTTTCCTGGATTAAGCATTAAAATAGCCTCTATTGATTTTTAAATGCATCCCCTTGGGACCTCCACTGGGCTGACAGTTCCCTCTGGATGCTCCAGCAGGAGAAGAGCAGCTTTCCTTTGGTCCATCCCCAGCAGCCATGTGGGGAAGGCTCCCTCCCCTCTGTCAGAAGCTGGATAATTAGGCAATTAAAACCACGTGTCCCCATTAAGAGAGGTCCTGTGAATTGCAGGTGGTGGATTGGAGCAGCTGTCCTGGTGGAAAATTGAGTCCTGCTGCCCTGTGCCTCAGGATGGTGCAGATCCATCCTGGTCAAAGCTTTTGCCATAAGCTACATTTTGTGTTGTAGCCACATGAAATAAGTCTGACCAAGCTTTCCAATTAATTTCACTTGCTGTGCTAGCCTGATTTTTTTTTTTCCATTTAAATGCCAACAGTATTTCAGTGAAATGTGATAAAAGTTGCTGTTTTTTCCCAGGCTGGGTGGGAGCTGTTGGGATCACGTTGTGCCTGCTCTGAGCTCACATGCTTTGTTTTTTGGTGTTCATCTCCTGGAGCACAGGGAGGTATTACTGTCACACTGGGAGGAAAAGTGGCCAGGAGGCCTTTTCTGCCATTAGACATATTTATCAAGGAATTCTCAACCCCAGGTTTGTACTTAAGGGGGGAAAATCACTCTGGATTAACATCAGAATTTAAAAACCTTTAAAAGAAAATCAGCATTGCAGATGGGTAGGCCAGCTGAGACATCTGACAAGTGTGTTTTGTTTGCTCTGGGCACCTTCAGTAGTCTGGGTTTAATGGTATCTTGAAGTTTAATGATATTTTAGCCATCAGGGTCCCTGCTGGGAAGGACTCCTGTTTCCAGCAGCCTTCATCCAGTTTCCATTTTGAGAGAGAAAGAAACCAGCTTGCTCCACACCACAAAATGCCTCAACACCTGTGTCACAGACATCTTTTATGAAAAATCCTTTCCTTAGCATTTTTCTCCTGAGAAGCTGAGAGGTCTCAGGAACAAAATGTAACCAATGATTATCTGCTGCTGTGGAATGCAACAGGTGCATCTGTGATTGGTCTCGTGTAGTTGTTTCTAATTAATGGCCAATCACAGCCCAGCTGGCTCAGACAGAGAGTCTGAGACACAAACATTTGTTATCATTCTTTTCTATTCTATTCTTAGCTTAGCTAGCCTTCTGATGAAATCCTTTCTTCTATTCTTTTAGTATAGTTTTAATGTAATATAAATCATAAAATAATAAATCAGCCTTCTGAAACATGGAGTCAGATCCTCAACTCTTCCCTCAACCTGAGACCCCTGTGAACACGGTCACACACCTGTGGTTCCAGTAGCCTCACCTTAAGCACAGATAATGCTAAAAAACTCCAAACACCACCCTAAAAAACCCTCTGGGACTCAGCCAGCAGCTCCTTGTTGCCTTGTCCTGGTGGTGGCCCCATGGCAGATGTTGTTCTGGTGATGGACTGGAAGCATCTGCTGCTGAGAAACTTGGAAACTCCACTTTGTGCAGCCCAAATTAAGAAGCTTTAAAAGAAGAAAAAAACTGCCTGCCTTCAGCCAGTGTCACCCCAGGGATCACTGCTGAAATGAGGAGCAGTGAAATGGAAAGCTCAGCATTTGAGGGTTTGCATACAATTAATCACAGGCACGGCCCAAATATTCACTGGACGAGCAGGGATGAAAAAAGGGGAAGAATTAAAATAAAGGAAGGCTGTTGATTGAACTGTTGTTCTGCAGGAAAAGGCTAATTGGGCAAACAAATCTCCTCCTCCAGTGGGAAATGCAGCTCCTCTCTCTCTTGCCAGGCTGCTGAGTTTGTATTAACAGCATTTGCATCATCAAAGGGAGGAGTCAGAACTTGTGATATCTGGTGGAAATCAGTGCAAGGCTGGGCTTTACAGCTGCTTTTAGCACCTTCTGGAGGTATGGTGTGCTTTGAATGAGCAGTTTTCTCACAGCTGGGGCCAAAACCAGCTGTGGAGAGGGACAGGGGCTGGATTGATGCTTGTGCTGGGTGATAGGGATGGAGGATGGAAGAGGATGCTCCCCCCAGGATGCTCAGTGAGGCTGTGGGAGCCCCCTGAGCTGCCCAGAGGGTCTTGAATGTCTCTCTTTTAAGTGGTTTTGTCGTTGAGGGCTGCCTGGACAAGGCTGGGCATCACCCAGCCCAGACACTCCCAGACCAGGTTCAAATGGCACGGGAGAAATTCTGGGAGATCTTCCCTGCAAGGCTTCAGGCTTTCAGGAGAGCCTTGGGTGGGTGCAAATCCCTCCCTGCAGGTAACCCCAGCTCTGAAAGGGCTGTGTCTGCCCCTCTGAGCCCCAGCACAATGCAGCACTGACAGCTGCTGCCCCAAAACAAAAGTGGTTTTCTTTTTTTTTTTTTTTTTTTTTTTTTTTTTTTTTTTTTTTTTTCCTGTGTTGCCTTTTAGAACTTGGCTGGGACACAGGGAGGTCAGGGGAATGCCCCAGCATCTTTCCTGGATGCTCTTCCAGCTCTGCCTCCCTCTGCCTTCCTGGAAAGTCTCTTGGGCTTGGATAAGTGTTGTTGTGCCTGGGTTTCAGGGTGCAAATCATGGGGAACAGATAAAGGAGTGCTATGTGACTTGAGAACTGTTTCTTCCTCCCACCAGTGCCAGCCCACCCCACTTTTTTGGTTTGATTCTGTGAAAAGAGGACCACAGATCTGCCTGGTTTCTGGGAAAATGGAATGTGTGTGTCTGTAAAATTGGGTCACTCATTCACCCTAGTGAATATCAAGAAATATATATATATATTTATATAGGTTTGCAAACTGGGTCTTGTCTGTGGCTCCATGTTGTTGTCCTTGTTCCTGGAATAAATGGTATTTGCCTGAGCTGATCTGCTGGAGCTCCTGTAAGATCTGTAGTGGTTTGGAGGATCTCAGCTTGTCACTGATGAAATTTACCCTTTTAGTGGAGAACTTGTCACCTCCTGTGTTACTGTGCTGCTCACCATCTAGATGGCTGGGAAACTTCCAGCAAGGTTTGCTTTTTAATCCTCAAAAACCAAACAAAGTTTTGCAGCAGCAGCATCCTTCCTGGTTGGATTAATGTGTGCACCGAGCCGTGCACCACAGATTCCCTGGCCCAGCTCCTGATGGATGCTGCAATTCCTCAGCTTCTCCTTGGATCCAAGCTTGTCTCCATGGCCTGTGTGAGAAATGGCTACTCACTTTTCATAGTTTAGGAAGGTTTATTAAACTTTATCAAAAATATAACAGAAGACTGAATAAAGAAAAAAGGTTACGGCGCTGGGAGCAAAAGATTTTCCCTGCCTTGTGCTCAGCCCCCTCACAATGGTTTTTTCCCTTTTAACCCTTCCCAAAGTTCTGTCCATCAACCCCTTCTTCACTCTCCAGTGGTGGAGATCCTGACTGGAGGTCAGATGCCACCACAGTGACAAGCCAGCCCTCCCAGGTGTCCCTTGATAACCTCGCGAGGCAGTACAACATACCTATAAATCTATAAAACTTTTCTCAACCTAAATCCATGATATTTGTCCATTAATTGTGAGAGTCAATCATGGCATTGCTCATCCATCGCAACCTCCATGGACATCCTGCAGCTCACCATCAGCCATCCCCTGCTCCAGACTTTGGCTGGCTTGGCAAAGGGAGCAAGGATTGATTTCAGCTGGAGAGTGTTAAGGCAGATCCCGTCTCACCCTGCTGTGCTCCACGCTCTTCCCCCTGAAAAGTGGATTACAGAGCCAGCAGTGTGTGTGCTTCCCTTGGCAGGGACCTCACTCATGTGCTGGAGGGGTGACAGGCAGGCCAGGCCATGGCACTCTCACTGCACCCTGGAGGTTGTTGCTCTTTTCCCTGAATAGCATCAACACCTCCAGGTGGGAGCCCCATTCAGACACAAACAAACAAAAGTCTCTCCCAGCACCTTTGTTAGGTGTAAAGTGGAAAAAGGAGGGCTTTTCTGGAGTGTTACAAATTCATTGAGCTATGTCTTTCCCTCACTGGCTCTGTAATAAAATTGGTCTAATTTTTCTTGCTGGTTGTGGCCATCAAGCCCCCAAAGCTCGTCTGCCCTTGAGCTGAGTGAAATGTTTTCTTGTGAGACAGCAGGCCCAGATGTGTGCTTCAGGATGTGACAAATGCCACAACAAATGGTAAAAATAGAAAGAGGGGGTGACACATTTTAGGCAAGCACTGGGTTTTTGATGATGCTGGCAGATGGGGCTTTGCTGGAGTGAGCAGAGCAGCCATCTCCTCATGGCATCAGGGGCAGGGTCCTGGTGGCCTTCAGGTACCAGGGAGCCCAGGCAAGGTGTGGAGACACAAAACACTCATTTTGTTGGGATCATAGAGTATAATAGGATTTCTGGGATGGGGAAAGAGGATCAGGGTAATTCAGGATTTGGCAGGTGTATTTATAAATCCATGAAACCCGAGTCTTTGAGATCTGCTTGTGCTGAGAATCAGAGCTCTTGTGATGCACTGGTGATGAGTCAGGCTCCTCCTGGCAGCTGCATCATGGAAAGGGTCCTGTTCCCATCCCTTTTGGGCTGCTCTTCTCAGAGTAGATGGGTGGAGAAAAGGCAATCAATAGTTTAAAGCTTTTTAGCTGAATATTTTGGGCTTTTTGCCCCCTCCTGATGATGTGCACTGATTTCCACCAAACACAAACATTGCTCCCCTGTACAGCCTATGCCTGAAAACAGCTTTAGACTGGAGAAAGGGGGTTTCAGAAATCAGCATGAGAGTTTGTGGCCAAAAAATCATTCTGGTTGTTTTAAACAGGAGCAGCTGTGCTGGGGATAGCAGCACCATGCTCAGCACAGTGGTGATGCTGGAAATGGGCTCAGATCCTTTAAGCTTCTGTGCTGGAGGGGAGATGATTCCTGCTCAGAGGAAGGCAATCCTATTTCTGAGCTTTTCATTCATGCAAGAGCTCAATGTCAAACCTTATATTTTTAAAATTGAATAATCCTTAGACTCCCATCTCAGTAAAAAGTGTTTTCATGCACCATTGCACATTTTCATTTTCACATTTGGTGCAAATGTGAAATGGAGGAGCACTTTTCTCTCTTGAGAGGAATGTGCAGCT
This sequence comes from Ammospiza caudacuta, assembly GCF_027887145.1. Taxonomy (NCBI): domain Eukaryota; kingdom Metazoa; phylum Chordata; class Aves; order Passeriformes; family Passerellidae; genus Ammospiza; species Ammospiza caudacuta. The sequence goes on along the minus strand of NC_080598.1, from coordinate 61,105,661 downwards.
GCCTTTTGGATCAGCATAGCACCATGAACACACTTTGGTGGGCTCACAATCAGAACCAAACCCAAGAAGAGGTTGGGTTACTGAGTGGAGCCAAGGAAGATGCTGACTGTCTTGGGTCTGTAAGGTGAAAAATGAAAATGTGCCTGGGAAGGGCTTTGGTGCTTCTCAGGGAATGCTGCAAATGGACAGCTGATCTGAAAAATGCTGTGGGAGCATCCAGTTTTTATTGCTGTGGAGGTCTGTCTGGATGTGACTTACATGGGAGGAAAAATCATCTGGAATTGTTTATTTAGAAAAATAGTGCAAGGTGGCTTGGACTGTGCCCTGCTCTGGGTGTTGAATTCATGGGGAGAAACCCTGAGGGAGGATGAGCATTGCTCAGTAGTGGGGTGGAATAACTATAGGGTGCACTGTGTGGAATGCCAAATTCCTGCTTTCTCAGAGCTGAGGAAAGGGGTCCAGGTCACCGGGCTGCAACACTTGGTGACAGTGGTGGTGTCTCCCTAAAGTCCTTGCTGAAGCCACCATCACCAGCCAAGGATGTTGCTGTGCAGTGATGGATGAGAGTTGGAATATTTCCATTGTTTGGGAGCATCCCAGGCTGTGCTGAAGCTCTGGCAGAGTAAAGGCAGGCAGAGCTTGACATGGCCCAAGATGCTGAAATTGGTGAGGACACCAATTCCCAACTTGGTGAGGACACCAAGGCAGAGGCGGTCAGTGAGCGCTGTTGCACCAAAACCACCTGGAATAAAGCTCCACATTCAGAGCCAGAGCTCACTCAGGATCTTGCCTCCTCACTTTGGGAGGGGAGCCAGGAAAACAACAAGCTGATATTCATGTTTGAGGATTTAGTGGGTTTGGAGGAGGCGGGTGTGAAGGGGAGCGTGCGCTCCCCTGCTCCTCTGCATGTGTTTGTGCCCTTGTTGGGTATTTTTAGGCTGCAGACCGCAGTGCTGCAATACCGGTGCTGGCTCCCAACCAGCTGGTTGGGGCATCGGTCACAGACAGGCTTTGGCAGCTCGTTGCTCCAGTTTAATTTAGCTTGCTGAGGAGGCTGTTGAATATGCAAGTGGTAATTGCTGCTCTCCTTTCCTTAAAGCAAAGGCGGAAGCGACACCAGGCTCCAATTTTCCCCTAATGACTGATTTCATTTAAACACTGCTCAGGGCGATGCAGGCTTGATGCTTTCCTTTTTAGGGCTGGGGAGAACTAAACTTCTATCTCTGGGTATCACTGAGCAGGATGGCCTCCATCCGTCCTGGTCACACACATGAGCTAAGCTCCTTCTCCTCCTTCTCTTCAGTCTGGGTTTCCAGTGTGAACCCATCACAAATACATTTTCACCCTTGTTTCTGTGCAAACAGAGTTGTTTGGGAATGATTCAGTCCCATCAGTCCTGCCTTGAGATTTGGGCTTGGCTACAAGTTCCCTCAGTGACCCTTCCCAGCCTGTCATCCCTGGCTCTGTTCATACAGGGGCAATTAAGCTTAATTTATTCTGGCCTGCTCAATAGTAGAGGCCAGAAGGCACCATCAGATCACAATCTGACTTAAATTTATTGATCTAATTAGCAGTCAAAGGTACAAGCAGGAGGTGGGAGCAGGACACTTAACATATGATGCGGCGTGGAACTTGTCCCTTCTGTTCTCCTTAACACAAGCCTCCAGATTGCCAGGGGCTGCTGCTTTTTCTTCTTGAATAACCAATTTCTGCAGGATTTGCAGGGGAGGAGGAGGCTGTGTAGCTGGACTTTGTTCTGACTATGCAAGCTGCTGTCTGCAGCTCCCAAGGACCTGCCAGGGAGCTGTGTTTTGATTTTGATCCATCATGTCAATGAATATTCATCAGCCTTCTGAAGGTTTAATGCTATTTGCCTGGTAGCTAACATATTCTCTCCCTAACCTTTTTTTAGCCTTGGTTGCTAATAACCTACAGCCCACTCAGTCTACATTATAGGGTGGTTTGGTTTTTTAAATTGTTTATAGATGAAAATGAGGAACCTCAGTAGCTCCAGAGCTGGAAGCAGCTCAAAAGTACCTTTTCTTGGTTGCTGTATGGCTGTCTGCTTTAAACCCCAAAATAAAACCCTGCCTTTTGTTCTGTCATTCAGACTCCTCATAAAACATTGTCAGGAGTGTGCATCTCTGAAGAGCAGGTGTTGTTCTGATGAAAGCTTTCCACACGTTTTTGTGAGCCCAAGTCAGAGCTTGTATGTAGCAGCAGGTTTCAGGGACGAGGCTGACGTGGTGTTGAAAAGGGGATGGAAAATGCCCTGTGGAAGAGTTGGGTCTGTTTGCTCCACACCAGCTCCTGGAGCGGGAACTGCTTTGGGAATGGTGTGGCTGTACCCATGGACTTGGAATCACCAAACTTTTCACATTTGAGGACTCAGTGTGGGTTGGGACAGAGCTCCTGTGCTGGGCACAAAGCGCTGAGCAGCCACCAGCAGCCTCTCCCTTTGCACCCTGCTCCTTGTGGCTCTTTAAAACCCAAACCTGCAGTGTTTTCTCCCATACTGGAGTGAACAGAAATCTTGTGTGCCTTTGGCTTTTTGTTTCCCTCCCTTCTTTAGGAGAGAAGCTGTGCAGCAGGTCCCCAAGCCCTGCTGACACCAAGGGGATGCCAGCAGGCTGCTAATGGATTTGCTGCGGTGCTGGCTGCTGGGGAGCCGTGATGAGAGAGCTCTCATGGCAGCTGAAATTCCTCCAGCGGCTGCATATTTCTACATCCAAGATGTAAAAAATGTGAAATGAGATTTGGGGCCCTTCAAGAAGGGGGGGGACTCTCCAGGCTGGGCACAGAGCAGTTGCACAGGCTGGGATTATCCTGCGTGAAGATCCAATAGCTGTTTCCCATCGTCCGTGGTTCAGCAGATGATTACACCATGTGCTAGAAACGTGCCATGGGGATCATTTCAAGGGTCAAATCCTCTGTTAAAGAACTGTGGGTAGAGCTGGAATTTTCTGCAAGCTCCCTGCTTTGAGAGGGCAGTGTTTGCCATGCTGTGGTGGTGCAGGGTCTGCCCTGAGGTCAAACCCCATCCCTGGCTCTCCACAGGGCACAGCAGCTGTTTATTCTGCTGTATAAATCCATAGTTGGAGGGAATGGCAGGCTCCAGGGAGATCAGACACTCCTTTCCAAATGCTGACCTTTTTTTCCCCGAGTCTCTTCATAGCTTTGTTAATAAATCTGAGTCATCCATATTTCAACCTTGGCTGTTTGTCCAGTCTCTTAACATCTCAGTGTCTTGTTTCGCAGAGATAAAATATGTGGGTGTGTAACTTTGTAAGACAAATGTTTAGGCTTTCAAAAATTCCCTACTTTGCTGGTTGATTTTTCTCATTAGAGTGTTTCTCCACACTCCTCATTCCTCATAGGTGACTCTCTTGTGTTGTTGACTTAAGAGTCCCAATTTTGTGGCAGTTTTTTCTGATCCTTGCTATCATTAGGCAGGCAGGGCACATGGTTCCTGCCCTGAGCTTTGCTCCCAACCAGAGTTTCAGAAATCAGCAAAACCCAAGCAGCTGCCAGGGCGAGCGATGCCCGACGTCAGCACAGCTTAGGAAAATCTGAGCTACCGGCCCCGTGTGATTTTTATCAGCTGAAATCGCCTCTTGTAAATATTTACTGGAGCTGCAAGTAAGGTTTATCTAATTAAAGCCAAGCAAAACTTTCCATGAAAAGGAGCTGCCGTACAGGGGGTTGCTGGTGGATGTTTAGGGACACGTTTAAGAGTTGGGGGAAGCATGCAGGATATTTTTTCAGCTCAAGGCATGCTGAGCCGTGTGAGTTCTACAAGGATTGAACCATCCATGGTGAGGACCTGGTGGCCCCGAGGACATCCAGCTGTTCCTGACAGCAGTTCCCTGAATAATTTTCCATACCCCTGGCATGAAGGGATATGAGGTGTGGGTATGAGGGGGGCTGGCTGCCATGGCATGGGAGGTTGGTGCAGGTTTGCTGGGATTGGGAGAGGCCCAGGACTCCTCATCCCATGGGGACAGCGGTGACCCCTGCGGCTGCCAGCTCTGGCACGAGGCAAAGCAAATGCATCTTTTTTAATTTGCGTGGTCCTCAAGGTTGCCAGGACTGTAAACGTCAAATCTGAGCAGAAATATTTGGCACAAAAACCGTCTGTGCTCTTCCCCTCGGTGCCGAGCGCGTGGGTGGCTCGGTCCCTCCTCCCACCGCGGGACGGGAGCGCAGCGCCGCGGGGCTCCTGCTCCAGCCTCCTCTCTTCTCTTCCCTTCAGGATCTAGCGCCCAGCAGGGAGGGACACGCGGGATTGTGGCCATGGCCCCGAGGAAGAGGAGCGGCCGGGGGATCTCCTTCATCTTCTGCTGCTTCCGCAGCAGCGAGCACCCCGAGATCACGTACCGGCTGCGCAATGACAGCAGCTTCGCCCTGCAGACCATGGAGCCCTCGCTGCCCATGCCGCCCGTGGAGGAGCTGGATGCCATGTTCACCGAGCTGGTGGTAAGCAGGATACTTCTTAATTCAGTGTTATTTTTTGGGGTTTCTCCCTCTTTCCCCTCAACCCACTCTTTGTAGTCTCTCCGGTCTTGGTTTTGAGCTTTCAGGCAAACTTTGGCGTGAAGGGAGGCTGAACCCTGAGCTCTGCTCCTCCCTGAGGTCCTGCCACTTTGGGGTGGTCTCTCTCATTAGAAACTCTTGATTTCTTATAGCAAGGGGTTGGGTCCAAGCTGGTAAAGCAAGATGTTCCCCATAGATGCAAAGTGACTTATTTGCTGAGTGACTTTATTTTATTTCATATATATTATCAGGTGTAGGCTACACTGAGATTTGGAAAGTCAGGATATTGTTTCTTTATCCCTTGGTTCCAAAACTTGGAGAAACATGGATTAAGAAAAAAATTGACAGCCAAAAAAAGCTTTAATTTCCTCTAAGCAAAAACATTTTGGTGTGGTATTTTGGATGGTGTTCTACTTTGAGTTCAGTCAGCAGTGAAATGAGCTTTTCCTACAGTGCTTGGATGCGTAGAGGGAGCTGGGAATTGTGACACTGGTCACACCTCAAGGTAGAGCACATCCCATTAGATGCCAGGCAGCATGGACCTGTTGGTAGAGCAAAGCTCCAGGTTGTATTATAAAAGCTGGTTTTGCCAAGACACCCTTCTCCAAGGGTGTGGCAGGCCAGGACACCAACACAGCACAGTGGGGATGAAGTATCCCTGCAGCAGAACTCTTCTGGTCAGGTTGGGTCTGTTCAGAAGTGGCTGTCTCTGTCCCAATTTATTCTCCACTGATAACTTGGCCAAATCATGTTATCCTGGGGAAATTCTTTCCTATGGATCACTTATCCCCTGCCCCAGCCAAAGCCTTGTTGGGCTGAAGGAGGCATCTCTGGAGGGTCATTTGCTGGAGCTCCACCAAGCCTGTGCACTTCATCTCAGCTTAGGATTTTCAAAACATCTCTTCCAGACTCCTCCAGATGCTTTGTGCAGTGGCAGTGCCACAGGGAGGAGCCAGCCCAGCCTGGGGCACAGCCTGGTGTGGCCCTTCTGCTCCCCAGCCCTTCTCCATGCTGTGGAGATTTTTAGTTATTTTCTCCCAGCCAAGGATGAGAAAAAGGCCCAGAGGCAGCTGCTGCTCCAGGGCAAGCTGGCAGCAGGAGCTCCCTGGGCACTGAAGCCATGCAGGGAGGGGGACAGAGGGTGCCCACCATGCCCCTGCACGAGCAGCTGCAATCCCCTGGCTCCCCAAAAAACCCATCAGTCAGATCTCAATCCAAGAGGATTGAGAGGGAGGGAGGGGGAAGCCAAGCTCTGCCCTGTGGGCACAAGGAGGCAGATTCCCATTCAGGGCAGTGCAGTTGCAAATCCCCCCCTTGGTCCTTACAACGGCTCCTTCTTGCTCTCTGTAACCTGTTGGTGTGGGGTGTTGAATTTCAGCATTAGTGAAATGGTTTGGAAAGTGTCCCACTGTTCCTGTACAAACCCACTGTGCAACATTTGGAAGAGAGACAGAGAAAGCACTCAGAGATGCTGGGCTGATCTCTGTGCCTGCAGGAGCCCCATGACTTGATGCTTGCCCCTCCTGGGTGGGATGGCTTGTGCTGCTCTGTGGGACTGGGGCTCCCTCCAAAGCCCTTGTCTGTCTCAGCCCATTGGGTTGAGGGAAGTTAAAGGGCTTGGAGGGGATCTGGAGGCTTTGCCAACTGGAGTTGGTCCTTTGCCAACTCTTCCCTTGCAGCTTTATCCTGACTTTTCTACTCCACTTGTTTGCATCAGGGATCAGAGTGCAGGGATGGAGGATTTCAGGCCTGGGATGGGGGGGATCTTAGGGGACATTGCAGCAGCAGGCGTGGACAATCCTCCCACAGACACAAATAACAGAGTGGGATCCCTGCTCCACAGATTTTCTCCACAGATCCCAGCCTGCTGCTTACATTGAAGGGCAAAGTCCCTTTCTTTTTGGAGCCATCCTGCAAAATATTCCCTGAGCTTTTGTGTTGTTTTTAAGTGTGGGTTGTTGATCTGAGGCAGGAAACATCCATAGTGTGAGAAATTGGTGATTGTCCCATGCCAGCAGCAGAGGATGAGGGCCTGAGCTGCAGAGGGATGTGGAGCAGCTGTGACTCCAAGGTCAGCTGAAGGCTTGGGCTGCTCTCCCAGTGTCTGGTTTTTTGGCCTGTTTTGTGTTAGATGGACACTTAGGATTTTAATTGGGATAGGTTAATGGAACAGATAAATAGTTAGGGGTTTATTCTGTGTCTATGCAAGTGTTTTTCACTTATTTGCATTAGAAACAACAGGGAAATGGGATTTTTTTTTCACCTGGGCACAAATTTCAGCAGTAAGAAATGCCTGATCTTCATCCCAGACTGCAGGGATGATGCTCCCTGTCCCAGCCAGCCACATGCAGCAGGCAGGGGCTTTTCCCTGGCTCGGGGCAGATGCAGATGTTGTTGTTGTGGTCAATGACTGATCACTGCTTCCTCCCAGAGGAACCTTTTCCCTTTCTCTGCCTCTCCCCAGCCTGGTCTGAATGGGTTTTGTTGGAGCATTGTTGGGATGTCGCTCAGGCGGGCACCGGCCCTGTCTGAAAGGATTTTCTTTGTCCCCCTGTCCTGCCGGGGCTCCGGCCAGGCTCAGCCACCCAGGGAGGAGCAGGTGCTGGCACAGAGGCACAAACAAAAGCAGAGTATTTCAGCAAGATTTACTGATTTGCAGCTCCTCTGGCTGGGACAATGCTTTATGATTTTGTGCAGCTTTCTGTGTCCTGCTGGCTCGGGTAGGCACTGTTTGCTTCCTGAGGCTCCTGCAGAGGTGTGGCACCTGCCAGGCAGCATCCACTGGATTTAGGGAGTTTCAGGAGCCTCCCATAGGACACATCAGGAGGATCACTGATCACTGTGCCCCAGAGAGGAGGAAATGTGGGGTTGCACAAACTGCCTGCGAACCAAGAGAACAAAGCTGTGCCATCTGCCACAGCTTCTTTCAAGAGGCTCCTGCGTATCCAGGCTAACAATACAGCATTTCTTCAAAGGCTGAAATCTTGCTTGCACACTCAGAAAAAGCACTTGCAAAGCTCCGCATAATGGTGCCATATGGTAGATCTTGCCATAACAATCCTCTCTATTTTCTGCCAGCAACTAGACTTTCCAGCAGATGGGTGAATGACTGATGTCCTTTATATCTGCTTAACACTCCTTGTCACTCCGAGGCTTGTAATGAAATGCTCTGTGTGTGGTGCTGTGCACTGGGCAGGGGGCTGGGGTGGCTTGGTTTGGGGAGGATGGGAGGAGCCCCAGCATGGCCCAGGACCCCTCTCTGGCTCTCCTCGCAGTGGGGTGGGTCATGGTGGCATCTCCATCCCTGCAGAATGAGAGTGATGCTCTGGTGGCTGCTGACAGAGCTTAGATGTTCAGAGGAGCTGCTGAGTCTGGTGTGGCTTTGCTTGCCCCTGAAGCACAAATTCTGCCTCTCCCTGATCCCACAGGCTGCTCCCAGCCTGCATCCCTGCTGCTGGAGGGATGGGTTCAGAGGAGATGCTGCCCCAGACATTCCTCAACACTCTTCTTGCTTTGAGGAAATTCCATTTAGTGCTCCCGATGGGGCTTCACAGCCTTTTCACTCTGAGTTAGTGATGCAGAAGAAATTAGAGCAACCTCCATCCTGCCCTGCATCCTGCCTGTGATGTGCAGCAGGCTGTTTTCAGCCTGTGAAACCAGAGCAGGTAACCCTGCCCTGGGTGTCTCTGCCCATACTCCAGCAGCTGACAGGTTTTTTGGGATTTGGAGAGGTGACACCAGGAGCTGAGTGGCTGTGCAGTGTCCCCAGCCCCCCAGACTCAGGATGGGTGCAGGCTTTGCCCACTGATGTTGCCTGGGCTTTTTATGCCTTCCCCTCACATGGAAGGCGGCTGTATCCCCTCCCTGCTGCTTTATGAAGTAGTGGAAACTTGTGAGCCTGAGGAACAATAAAAAGGGCTCTGGCAGCTTATAAGATTTATCACAGCATTTGTTTTTGCTGTACTTGGGGCAGCTAATGCATTTCATCCCAGCTGCTCTCTGGATGCTATCAGGAGATGGTGAGGAGATAGCATCCCCTGTACAGACTTTAAATCTGTTGCCTTTGAAATGCTTCCTGATGGTCAACGGGTCTGTGGCTCATGATGTGCAGTGCTGGGGCAGGATTCTCCATGGATAACTGTCCCTTGGAGCTGTGCCTTGCCTTCCTCTTGGCATAATGATGGCTGTTTTATGTGCTGCTTGAGCAGGGAGCATATAGATGTGAGGAGAAATGCTGGTGTAGTCAGTGTGAGCACTGCTGTGTGTCAGCAACAGCTCAGCCTTGGGAACTCAGTGCTAGCAATCTCCATTGTGCTCAGGAACTTCAGCAATGTGCTTTCCACCCCAGTTTCTAATCCAATAAGGAGAAAGTATGAGGTTTTGGGCTTTGCAAAACAACACGGCTTTTAAGTAGCAGCTGAGGGATCAGCTGCAAAGCCAAGCTTTGCATTTCATGCTTGCAGGTCAGCTGTCATATTTTGCTGCCTGGTCCTTCCAGCATTAAGGACTTTAGGATTTTGAGAACCACTGGCTGGTGACCAAAGCCATTTCCCCTATATCTGCAAAGAAAAGCATGTGGTTGGTGTCTGGAAAAAATGACAATTGTGTCCTGGGCAAGCCACCCCTTTCTGCAGAGTCCATCCAGAGCCAGATGCTGAGCGTGGAGCTCCTGACCCCATCCCGCTGCTGTCTCCCAAACCAAGCTCCCTTGGCTTATGAATCACTTTTAAGAAAGCAAACCAAATGATAGGTAACATCTGCTTTTAAATTCACTCTGCAGGGATTCGTGTGCCATATGGACACTTCACCAGGCTGCCCAGGTTTTGCTTTTTTTGTTTTTCTGATGTGAGCAGTCTGGGCCTGCCAGGTTGCCATCCCAGCCGAGCGCTCACGGCGCTTGTTTTCATCACCTGGTGTTGTTAACACCCTCCCAGCTAGTCTCTAAATGTACCTTTTGATAGGCAAGCATCTGATAGAGAAGTCTCACACCTACTCGGTCGGAAAATAAGGATTTTCTGCCTACCTGTGTTCTCTGGACCTGAATGAACCAATGCACCAAGGAACTCTGTATTTCAGCAGAAATAGTCCTGTAATTGCAATATCTGTTACTGCTACAAACCAGTGTGGGGGCTTGCCCAAAAAACCAACCCCTGATTCTACAAAGGAGCCATGTTACAGCACAATATAAGGAAGGGAGCACATAAGGAACCCCTTTGTTTCCAGGAGAAGTCCAAGTGGAGTGGAAAAATAATACATTTAGTCTACCTGCTAAATGCTTTCCAGTTTGCACTTCGTAAAAGAGGAGGCCACATCCCTGGGAGATGCCTGGCAGCTCGTTTTGTAACACATCAGTGACCTTAATTGGGGCATTTAGGTTTTTGGCTTGCACTTACTCCCAGTATTCCTGGCACAGGTCACCATGGAGGTACCAGGCTCTTTGGGCAGGGAATCTGCTCCAGAGGCAATCTTCTTCCCCACTGCTCAGTGGTTGGGAGTATTGCTGGAGTTACGAGCAGGACTGGACAGCAGATGAGCTGTGCTCTGTCACCGTGCTCAGCTGGAAGCATTCCTGCTGGGAATAGCCTGTGCCTGCCTTGTATCCATGTGCAGATACCAGTGGAAGCTCTGAGTGTCCGTGCTGCTGTAGCATCTGCTGCTGGCAGAGCCTGGCTGTTCCTCAGCGTGGGAACATCACCGAGGTCAGCTTTTGGCAGCTGAGGCTTTTGCAGCCCTGCAGGGAGGATCCTGCCCGAGTGCCCAGTGATGCCAATTCCCATGAACTCCAATGTTCCAATCAATACCATTATTTACAGGGATCAGCTTCGCTTTCCCAACCACACCCAACATCTGTAAACCAGTCTGTGCCTGCTTGCAGGTGACATCTGCTGCATGTCAGACCCTGAAACCATTGAAATCACAGAATGGTTTGGGTTGGAAGGGACCTTAAAGTTATCTTTCCAACCCCCTGCCATGGACAGGGACACCTTCCACCAGACTAGGTTGCTCCAGGTCTCATCCAGCCTTGCTGAGAAGTATCCTCCTCTCAGGGTGACTCTGCTTTGCAGCTGAATAAGTTCTTAAAAATGCTGTTAGGATTCCAGGTGTGACTAAAGCCAGGCCTGTGGGGGATGAAGACTTGTCCCCATCCATTTCCATCCTCTGCTGCTCCATCAGCATCAGGCTACAGCTGGCTTCTGATTCCCATGGCTGCATTCTCCAGTTCACACAACCAGAGTGGTATCTCTTGGGATACTTCCAGGATTAAGTTGTGGGATACTTTCAGGATTAAGGTGTGGAGCTTTGTAGCCTCTTATTCCATCCAGCCCCTTTTGAAACCCTTTCCAGAGCATTATCTGGGGAAACCTTGGCACGGTGTAGCCTCAGACCATGCACAGTGTTCCTACCTGAGCATCCCTGTCAGGCAGGGGATGTCTGGAGCCACTCTTGACTTGATTTCCAGCTTGAGCAGCTCCCTGGGATGCCAGCAGCAGCAGCAGCAGTGTCAAATCTGACTGAAAAGGGAGCTGCTGCTTGGATTCTGTAAAGAAGTCCACATTTGAAACCTTACTTATTTGCCAGCTCTATGTTTTATTACAATAGGAGGTGCTCCCACCAAAGGACAGCCATCCCCAGCTCTGGTTGATTGGATTGAATCCATCTGAGCTGTCACAGTAGTGGATAATAGGCTGAGATATATTTTTGTTGTTTTTTCAGGGTGTATGTACAATTGTGTGGAAAAAGCACGCTGGTGATGCACCTGCAGGGCTTCTGGATCTGAGAGTGCTCTGCAGGGTGAAACTGTGGAGATCAATAACTCAGGCTGGAAAAGTACCCTGGGTTAATTAAAATGGGAGAAAGGTTTTCCAGATGAGGTTGGTGAAAAGGTCACAGGAGGCTGAGCTCAATAAATAACATTTAAAAAAAAGTGTATATGAGTTTATATAGATATATATATATGCTAACAAAAGAGGAGAAACTAAGTGGATACCTCTCTTAAAATACACTAATATTGAAATATGAGCAGCTTTGAAACCTTTAGCCTTTTAAAATAATTATTGAATTAAAATATTAAAGCATGACATGCTGTCTGCCTCAGTTAGGTGTCTGAACTGATGGGAACATGAATCAACAGCAGCTGCAGTTTATTGAAGGGCTAAATCAGCTATTGATGGCCATAATCTTTCCTGCAGGAGGAGGAAGGAATACATATTTCATTTGTGTCTGTCCAATGTGTTCAGGTCAATAACTGAGCAGGGTGGACTGGGGTCTTTCTGAGACTAGGAAGAAAAATTCATTGTGGGAGGAGGTTAACCAGGCATGAGCACTTCTAAGTGCTTCTGTTACTCGTTGTTGCTGCTACTCATTCACTTGGCTGTAAGCAATTTCCTTTATTCAGGAAATTCATAAAGGCAAAATGAATAATAATCTTTTATCTGTAATGCTTATTCATTAAAAATATGAATAGTTGATTTTTTTTTGTTCATGTTCTCTAATTGCAGCTGCAAGTTGTCACGGAGAAATTAAAAATACACAGTGATAATATTAGCAGGGGTTTGCTTGTCTGAGGAGCTGTTTTTAAGCTCTCGGGGTACTGTAGCTGAAAAGAAGTGTGCTGAGGAGGAGGCATTTTTATTAGTGATAATAAAAACAAAAGGCTTTTAAAAAAACCCCTGAGATAAGTCTGCATACACTGAGAATTGCAGAAATAAAGCTGCAGCTGGAGGAACTCCTCCTGCAGCACAGGGTGGGTGTGGAGGCAGGGGCTGTTTGTAACAGCCACTGGTTAATCAGGATTAATATGCCTTTTTTCCCCAAGAAAACAGCTTAAAAGGAAAATAGGGAGCTGAGTGGGGTGTGCTCTGGGGCAGGGGTTTGCTGAAGGCAGCAGGGCCAGCACTGGAAGCAGCAGCTGCTGCTCCGGCCGCACGGGCAGCGGAAAAACAAGGGATGAGGAATGGGGGGAAGAATGCTGATTGCCATTTCCCCTGAGACCACAGCCTTCTGGGATAAATCACATTGATGAACTTGGAGAAGAATGCCTGGAAGAGAGTGGAAAAGCAATATGACCCCTGAGAAGGGAAGGCGGTGCAGGCTTCAACAGCCTATTATTTATGGACTTCTTAATTCCCATGCTGGACCCCTTAATGCCAGACTTTGCCAAAAAGTTCACACTTTGTTTTTTCCTTATATTTTTTTCCAAGTTTTTTGAACATTCTTGGATCTCTCTCATGCTTCATTTAATAATGCAAGAGATCTCATCTTTACATGCTATAGCCTCACTTACAGAAGGTTCTAAACTCTGTGCATCTATCCACCAGGAGTAAATTCACTTGCTGTTTATGATGTTGGTCATTTATTGATCCAGTGACATCTTTCTGTATTTGTGTGTATATAAATAAATATACATATAAATATAATATATATAATAATATATAATAAAGAAATAGATAATGTATAATAGTGTTATATGTTATATATATTATATATTATGTACATAATAAATAAATAAATAAATAAATTATATATATATATATATATATATTTACATATATATATATTTACATATATATATGCACACCTGTATGTATAAGTTAATCCAGAGAGAGAAGTTGTGGATGTCTTGTCCCTGGAAGTTTTAAATCCAGGTTGGATGGGACTTGGAGCAGCTTGATCTAGTGTGTGGCATCCCTGCTCACAGGGAATGTGTTAAAACTAGCTGATCTTTATGGTCCTGCCCAAAACAAGCTTTTTTGTCATTCTATAAACATATATATATATGTTTATACAAACTCAGCACCAACCAGCAAATTATAAATAATCATTATTTCAGTTATGGCAGTGGGTGACCCCCAGTCTCCTCCATCTACTGAATTTACACAATTTATCAACCAGAAAGGAACATTGGATTTAAAGGTTTTTAATCTTCTTTTCTTACAACCTGTAAGGATATTTTGGAGTTGCAGACCCCTCTATTGGAAGCTGTTCCTTATTTAATCTCTACTCCCAGATTCTTCATGCAGAATGTTTGATGGCACGAAGGACCTTTGGGATGAAAGGGAAAAACCCATGCTGGTCACACTGTGGTCCTGTGGACATGGGTGAGCAGCACTTGGGCTCACCCAGCTCCAGGAGCCCATCCTGGAGGCCATTCCAGAAGTCAGGAGATTTGCAGCATGCTGCTGTCTGCCTCCTGTTGCCCCCACTAATGCTCTCAGTCTGTGGAAGATGCTCATTAAAACATGGCACGAGTGAAGTGGCAGGGACAGGAGTTTGTCTCAAAGAACTGTGCTGTGAGTCTGAGGCTGGACTTGATGCTTTTCCTGCTGGGAGAGTTGAACATTTCCATCAGTGGTTTTTTGGCTTGATCTGGCCTTGCCTTCAGGAGGTGGTGGGAGTTGGCAGTGGCTACCAACCAGAGAGGTGGTGACATCTCCCTCCTTGGAGATGCTCAAAAAGCCATCTGTACATGGCCCTGCTTGACCAGGGGGTTGGTTGCCCTCAGGGCACCTCACACCACTGAGGTGCCAGCCTGGGGAGGTGCAGGTCATGGGGACATCTGTCCCTGAGTGCTGCTGTGTGTCCTCTAAGGGAGAGCTGTGCACCACTTGTTACTTGTTTGGCCCACAGAGTTGTGCTCACCATGTGCTGAGCTGAGCCACATGTTTCTCAGGTAGCTTTAGGTGACATGTCACCTTCAGTGGAGCTTGTGCTGTGCTCAGAGAGAGGGGGTGAGGCTTGCTTGGCTGGGATGGAGAGCTGTCAGCAGAGCACACAGCATGGAAGTGCTGTACCTCCTGGAAATAGTAAAATGCACACTAAGAGTCAAAGCTTCCCTATGAGGTTTTTTTTTTAAACCATATTCATATGAAGATTTAATGTGGAAACCTGTTTCCTGATGTAAAGGTGAATAGTTTAGCTGTACAGGATAAATATTTAAGAGTAGCATATCTCTTTCCAGTAAAAACACTCTGTGCAGAGACTTCCCTTGGGTGGTAAAACGAGGCTGTTATTTTTTATGCCACTGACCTGATTCCAAAAAAAGTATTAAAAATAGTGAATTTGGCAGATCCTGACGCAGGAGGCAGCTAGGTGGAAGGAGCAGAGCTGTGAAAGGTGAGGGGTGAGGGCTCTGAGGGTGATGGACACTGACCCATGGTTGTCTTCTCACTCTTCAACAGCTGCCAGCATCACACGCTGTAGTGGGAGTGTGTGGATTGCAAATGCCCCATAAAATGAATTTCCAGTTAGAATCACCTAATTATCAAGCTCATGATTATTAATTGAAGGCCCATATGGGTGTGATTTTCTGCACAGCTTTTCTGCCACGCTGTGACTCGGGTTGATTGTTAAAGGCTTTGTGGGAGCTGCATTTCTACACCTATAGCCTCCAGAAAACAGGTGCTGCTCCTGTCCTTTCTTGGTCTTTGGAGCTGGAAAGGGCAGTTTCTGAGCAGCCTGCACTGAGATGCATCAGTGAGCCTAAGCAAAGGGCTGGAGGTGGCTGCAGGAATCCCCAAACACATAAAAACCAGCAAAGACCTGACTCTTCCCAGCTGAGTCACTGTTGGGGCTCTGAATTACAGTCCTTAGTCACTCCTTGATTATGAGGATTTTCATATTCACTGGGTGCCACACAGCATTTATTCAAACACCTCTCCCAAGCATCCTGCAAGATATCATTAGGTAGGTGTTGTTGAGTGATGCAGGGCTGTGGTGACTGAACGTGTTAGAGCTGAGGCACAATGAAATGTGCTGTGTGAGACTTAGAGGCATTTCTGCACCTTTTTTGGATGTGTTTGCACGTTGTCATGTGCCAGCACCTACCTAATATGTTCTTCTGTTTTGTCCCTTCTTGCTCCTGCTTAGGTTTCAGCTTGGTTTAGGTTTTTTTTTTTTTCTTGTTAATAAATCTTCACATTTGCACAAGTTGTCTTTTTAGGGTATGGGCATTTTGAAAGTTTCAGTAAATATTTTTCTAAGGATCTAAGTGCAGATGTGCTTTCAGGCCAGATTATCAGATTCACATGGCCAGAAAGTGGGGTCAAAGTGGAAGCAGTTTCCTGTGCTCTCTCAAACCCTCACCACAGAGGTAAATATTCATCAAGAGCCCCTTGTCCTCCCCCACACTCCCAGATTTACTTTTCCAATGAGCTGAATTTCAGCTGGGTCCCTGTGTGGGTGTCATCCTGTTGGTCACCTTTAGACTTCCGAAAAAAGTGTTCAAGGCCAGGTTGTGTGTGACCATGAGCAACCTGGTTTAGAGGGAGGAGAATGTTGGAACTGATGATAATATATACATATAATATTATATAACTGATATTATATATCTATATCTATATCTATATCTATATCTATATCTATATCTATATCTATATCTATATCTATATAATATGATAAAATGGATTATATAGATTATATTTAAGGTCTCTCCCAACCCACACCATTCTGTGATTTCTGTGAACTGAGGCTGAAGCAGAGCTTGGATGTTTGACTGGCTCATAGCCCGAGGAGACAACGGGGAAGTGCAGTTTTGATTTTGAGGCATGGAAGGGTGATTTTGAGACAAGGATTGCCCAAGGCTGGGGTGGAGGTTGGTTGCTTGATAGGGATCTCTGACCTCCCAAGGTGTAAGGACATGGGAATATTTGAGCATGGTTGGATAGTCCCTAGCTCAGGTTCTCCTCCCTGTCTCTCACTGAGCTCAGGTTTTCTCAGTCCTCTCTTTTCCCCCAGTCTCTGTTGTAGCAGCATGGGTTTTTTCTGTTGTAAAGGTGTCCAAGTCTGCTTCCAGAACTCCACCAGCATCAGCTCTGTGCAGCGTGGTGGTTTGAAGATTTGGGGTAAAAAGGTCAGGGAAGAGGCAAAGCCTCTTCAATGAATATGTAATAGAAAAAAAACTCTGCAACACCTTTCCTTTTGAGGAGTAATTTCAACCAGAAGAGAAATCAATACCTGCAGTACATAGATAAGCCTTTCTGAGCTGTTTGGGACTGCTAGCAGCCCTCTATCACTGGTTGTTGTGCTGGAGGGCCCCTGGGTTAGGGTTACAAGATAGCTCAAAGCTCCTTTCCTTGGCTACTGGGTGCAATATGAGCTTGAATTATATCAGCTGAGTTGCCTGATGGCCTGTGGGCTTGCTGGTGCAGGGACCCATCTTTTGCCAGAGGCATCTTGCTCAGCCTTCCTCAATTGAGGCTTTGATTGGGGTACAGAAGCTGTTTTAGTTGCTGAGTGTTATTGTTCAGGCAGGGAAGATTTAACAGTTCTCCATATGGGGTTTCTTTTGGTTGCTGGAATTAAATGTGTAATTTTTAATGGGGATCCTCTTACTTAAATCCACAGTCTGGGTGGGATGAGTTGGCTTGAAGCCATGGCAGGGCTTTCCTGTGACCTTCTGCAGCCTCTCCCTGCTGCCCCCAAACCCTTCCAGCACAGGGATTATCATCAGTGCTGGTGGTTTTAAGAGACACCCATGGTTCTAAGATCAATGTTGGCTTTAGCAACGAGCCTCCCAGCCCTGCCTGAATGTTTTATTTACTTCCCTCATAAAAGCTTTGACCTACATCTAGCACCAGGAAGCGATGACGCTTTGATAATGCTCGGGCATCCCGGCGGAGGGCACGCTGCTAAGCGAGCTTCCAAGTCAGAAATGGATGTGTGCTTTAAAACATCAGATAAACCAATAAAGGCTGCAGTCAGTAAACAGCTTTATCTCTGCCAGGCAGTATGTGATGCAGTTTTGATGGAGAGGATGTAGCTCTTTATGAACTGTAGGTATTAGGAAAAGAGCTTTCTATTTTTAGCTGTAGGAAAACAAAGCAAAATCTAGTTTTTGATGATACAAGGGTGTCAGCAATGGAAATGGGCTGGACCACTTGGGGTGAGGTGCTTCAGTGAAGTAATGATGATAAAAAGAAAGGTCCTATTTGAATTTTTCTTTGCGGTGTGTCTTAGATGAGACGGCTCACCTGAAGCTGTCAGTGTGAGTCTTGTGGGCAGCAGTGATGGCTTCATGGGTGTCCTTTCCAAAACACTTACAGCCTTTAAAAGCAATGAAGGAGATGTCTAGGAGGGACAAGGCAGGGAAGTTTGCAGCCCAGAGTCAGGAGAGGTCAGCAAGAGCAGGATGAGGATTGGCATCATTGCCCTGACAAACCCAGAGTCACGGGTGATGCTGTGGGGTCTCTGCTGTGCTGTGCTGTGACCCCACATTGATTTACACTGCTTGTCTGGGGGGCTGTGTCTGTGCCATCAGTTGTTTGAGTACTCATGGTGCATGTTTTGTGTTTCTTTTCCCCTTTCCAGGATGAGCTTGACCTCACAGACAAGCACAGAGAGGCCATGTTTGCGCTGCCGGCCGAGAAGAAGTGGCAGATCTACTGCAGCAAGAAAAAAGTAAGAGACTTGTTGGGTGCTGAGCCTCTTCCCTCTCATGCAGGATGGGGGGAAGGACACAGCTCTCTTGGGGTGCCAGGTGGTATTGGGGTGTCACAGAAATGGGCCTGTGTGACGGTGTTCACAGGGGTCCGAGGATGAGGGAAGAGACGAGGATCTGACTCCATGTTTCAGAAGGCTTGATTCATTATTTTATGATATATATTACATTAAAACTATACTAAAAGAATAGAAGAAAATATTTCATCAGAACACTAAATAAGAAGAGAAAAAGAAAGAATGAATAACAAAGGTTTGTGGCTTGGACAGACAGTCTGAGCCAGCTGACTGTGACTGGCCATTAATTAGAAACAACCACATGAGACCAATCACAGATCCACCTGTTGCATTCCACAGCAGCAGATAATCATTGTTTACATTTTGTTCCTGAGGCCTCTCAGCTTCTCAGGAGGAAAAATCCTAAGGAAAGGATTTTACATAAAAGATGTCTGTGACAGGGCTGCTCCTGGAGTGACCCTGGGAAAAGAAACTCTTTGGTTCTGAGCCCATTCAGGCTGGAGAGAGTGTCCCCACAACCCACCTGGGTGTCCCCAACACCATGCAGCACATCAGGGCCATATGGAAGGAACCCTGTGGGCACTGAAGTTGGCCTTGCAGGGGTGAGGGGCTGCTCACCACCTCCTTAGAGCCCCTCCCAGTACCTAAAGGGGCCTGATAAAACAGATGAGGACAAACCTTATAGTAGGGGCTGTTGCAGTAGGACAAGGGGTAATGGTTTTAAACTGGAGGTTTATTTAGGTTAGATTAAAGGAAGAAGGTTTTTGCAGTGAGGATGTTGAAACACTGGCACAGGTTGCCCAGAGAAGCTGTGGATGCCCCATCCATGGCATTTTTTCAGGCCAGGTTGGGTGGGGTTTGGAGCAACCTGGATTGGTGGCAGGTGTCCCTACTGACAGCAGGGACATTGGAACCAGCTGATCTTTTAGGTTCCTGCCAACCCAAACCATTCTGGGGTTCTGTGATTCCATTGCCAAATTTGCCACTGTACCCCTCACCTGTCTGCAGGGGTGGCTGGGCAGTCACTGCCCCTCTCAGAGGCTGCTCACTGCTGTAAATGTCTCTTTTCTCCTGCTGTAGCAATGGCACCAGATTTTCCATCCACATTTTAGGCCAAGAGCAGGCTTACCTTGCTCATGTAGGATTAAGTTTTAAGCCTCTCATAAATACCCCTGAAATCCCTGTATTATTGTTAGACAGAGGCCTGCCATGCCCCAGATTTAAATGGGAGGGGAGAAGGGATGTGAACAAATTACAGGCACTGCTCTGGATCAACAGGAGAATGGGCAGGGATGCTGCTCCTCATTCCCTGGTGGATAAGCAGAGCCTGGCCCTGGTGTGTCTGGATAATGGGAGAGTTAAATCAAGCAAAGCCATGTAATTATTATGGTGAGTGCAGATTACATGCTATCTAATCTCCTGAGGAAGGCTTTAGATGGAGCTGATGGTGGCTCTTTCCCTTTCCAGACCCTCCTTGCTCTCATGGGTTTTTAAAGGCTGAGCTGTGAAACTCCTTGCTCATGGGGAAAAGGAGGCACAGAAGTGCCTGTGGCATCTTCTGAGGATCCATCTGAGCCTGGATCCTGGCTGCTGTTGTCCTCTGGTCCTCATTCCTGTCTGGCTGTTCCAGCCATTCCTTCCCTATTTGTGATGCCATAAATATACCTATAAATATACCTGTACATATAAATATAAACATACCTATTAATATAATATAACATAATATAACATAATATAATATAATATAATATAATTAATACAATATAATATAATTATATAAAACATACATATAAATATAAAATACCTGTAACTATAAATAAATACAAATATAAATATAAATGTATATGTGCACACCTGTATGTATAAGTAAATCCAGAGAGAGAGAAGTTGTGGATGCCTCATCCTTGGAAATTTTAAATTTGAATTTAAATTTAAATTTTAAAATTTAAATTCAATTTAAAATTGAGCTGCAGAGCACATGTGCCACTGTTTGTTCTGAATTTTAATTAAAAATGAGTGAGACCATATCAATGAAGGTTCTCCAGCCATGGAGGAAATCAGGAGTGACATGGGCTGGAGAGCAATGTCTGTGCACAGCAGGCTCTGGGCTGTCCTGCCCTGTGTGGTGATGGCTGGTGAGCAGCACAAACACTGGTGGATGTCCTGGCAGCTCCTGGTAAATCTCACTTGTGCTCCTGTGTATTTATGAGGCCAGATCACGTACATGGTACCTGGCATGGAGGAGAGGGGCTGGATTCCAGCTGAGAGCAGTGTCTGCTTTTGGGCAGGGCAGCAGGGCTGGCCATGGGACAGTGTCCTGCCTCCCTGAGTGGCAGTGATTTGGGAAGTGCAGGGTGTGCCCAAAGCCCGTGTTTGACAGCAAGTTGTTGCTTGAGATGCTTCTAACACTCAGTTTCACCTGGTGGGTCCCAAAGGTGGACATCAGTGTCAGGCAGCTGCCTGATTACCACCAATCCAGGATTGTCCCCTGAGCAGTTTTTGCTCTTTACTCTGCTGCCAGTTTGGGCTGGCACTTCTGTTTTGCTGTTGGTGTCACCCACCACACTCAGCTCTCCAGAGCACATCCCAGATGTTGCTGTTTTCTATATTGCCATGACAGGAAAGACTTTGTACAAGGGAACCAAAAATGAGACATTTTTTGCTGGGTTGTCCTGGAAAGAGACGTGACAGCACCTGTTGAGAGGAAATAGGGGAAATCCAGCTGTCCCCCAGGCATGTTTCTTTCCCTGGAATGTATCCCCCTGGCCTGCAGCCCTGGTTTTATCCTGGTTTCTCTGCCCTGCTGGCAGCTGGTTTTATCCCAGCCCTCAGGACTGGCTTGGCAGGGTGGAGGCTTTTTCCTCCCTGATTCTCCATTCATCCTGGAGGGAATGGGTTTGATCCCATCCTTGTGGGCTGCACTGCATGAACTCCTCGTGGTCCCAGCCCGCCTGCATCACCCTGTGTCACTCAGGGGACAGACAGAGGGACAAAAAGCATCTTGTGGTGGGGCTGTTCTGTCAGCAGCAGCCTGAGGAGGAGCTGAACTCTGCTCTGAATCCTGCAGTGCTGGATCAGGGGAGAGATTTACAGATTATTCTCTGAAGTTGTCAGCCCCTCCGCTGCTGGGGTAAAGCAGGGAAATGCAAAAGGCAGGGATGAAATCTGCTTTTAGAAGTGGTATTTCTGGACCATGACTCGTCTCATAGCTCATCCCAAAATATTTCACTCCCTGCTGGCCCCGCTCTCCAGGAGAGGATATTGCTAGGAAGTGCAGGGAGGAAGCAGGAGGGTTTCCAGATTTGCTGTTTCTTTGGCTGTGGGTTTGCCTCAGTGCAGGAGTGTGACTCAGGATGGCCTTTTTCCAGAGGGAGTTAATGATTAACCCTTGGTGCTTAGTCTGCAGGACCTGTTTAACCACAGGAGATTTGGCTCCTGACAGCCCATGCAGGTCATGCCAAGCTGTTAGAGCAGCTCAAAGGGTGGCTTTTATGAGCCTCCAAATACAGATTGGTGCAAGGTGTTAGAAGCTCAGAATAAATAACCAGGTGGGAGGGATGGGTAGTGACAAACAGCTGATGTAATGCAGAGTTCTGCCCCTCTCCCTTTGGGTGCAGCTGAGCATTTCCAAAGCTGGAGCAGAGGAAAATGACCTGCAGGGATGCCAAGGGATGCTGAGCTCTGTCAGCTTGTGTTTAGAACCCAGTGGCATCACACTAATCCCGGGTGCATTGCTCTGAGCAGTGTGAAGCAAAGCTTGCATCTAAAATTTCCTCAGGGGTCAGATAAAAACCTTTTGCACTAGGAAAAGGCAGCAGTGGTGATTTTTCAGGGGAAATATGTAATAAATGAGTGATGTCTCTCCAATAATCCTCTATTTCCCAGGCAGACAGCCTCTTTCCCTTCCAACTGCTCCTTCCACCCACTCCCTCCAGAGAGCTTTGCTTTCCAGCTCCTGCTTTCACTTGTCCTCCTTTTTTGGGGCTTGCCTTCCATTTCCTTCATTTAAAAAACATCAATCCCCCATATTTTTTGCTGCAGTAGCCAGAACTAAGAGCAAAAGCTGACAGAGATGGCATGCTGGGGAGGGGAGGATAAATCAGCTGGGCATTTTGCCATGCTCCAGGGTCACCTGGGATGGATGGGAAGGATCTCATGACCTCTGAACATGCAGATAGACCTGCTGTTATTGCAGCAGCAGGTTGAAATACCATCTCAGGTGTCATTTGCTCAGGCTGACAGAGAGAAACTGCCTGTTTGCATGGCTGGGGATGTTTTTCACTGGGAAATGTTTATAGTTTTTATCTTTCAAGGTAATTCCCCTTTTAGTTCCAATCACAACACACTTTTGTTTAAGCAAGGTTTTTCTCCCTCACCAGCCAAAAAATGCATCTGTTAGCAATCTTTTTTGGATTTTGAAGCAGAGCTTTTCAAACAATGAACCAGCTGACTACCAAAGGCATCTGGTCATGCTATATTTGCTTATGGGGAGCATAATTTTTAAACCCTGGGAAAAGTGTACAAGGGCACGTGTGTGTGTTTGTGGAGGAGAGGGCATAGCAAGTGTTAGCATATGGAAAAACCAGAGCAGGCTGGGCTGGGCTGGTTCAGACCCTGAGAGCCCAGCTTGGGGAGAGTCTGATGAAATTCCAGCCTTTTGCAGCAGGGCTCCATGGGGAAGCAGCTTTGGTGAATCATTTAGGTTCTGTTTCAGGGGTACCTGGAGGGATGAGGGAGCCTTGGGGGGCTCTGGTGGGTCCAAATCTCCACCAGCACTCTCCTGGCAAAGGCTGGGCCATGCTGGTGGAGCTGGGCTGGATTTAAACATCTCAGAGAGGCTGCTTGGCTTTAAAACCCATCCATGCCACAGCCTGCTTCCTCTCATCATCCAGGTGGATCATCCAGAGCAGTCAGGGAGGAAAGGGTTGCCAAAATGCAGTGAGCTGCCACTGCTGCCAGCTTTCCCTTGCCCTGCTGTTATGGAGCAGCAAGGAGGGGTGGGGAACACTGTGCAGAATAAAAGTTATGTCAGGACAATGTGTAAAAATGAAGGGGGTGTTTCTGTTTTTGCAGCTGGTGCCAATTGAAGAGGGTTTTTTTTTAATCCTTTCCTGAGGAGTTCTCCTGGGGCAGACCAGGCTTGGAGGTGGTGCCAAGAGGGAGGTGAACCACCAAAATCATGGAATTGTTAAGGTTGGAAAGACCTCTGAGATCACTGAATCCATTAACCCAGTGCTGCCGTGTTCACCCTTAAACCATGGCCCCAAGAACCACATCCCCACTTTTCTGAACACCACTCCCTGGGCAGCCTGTTCCAGTGCCTGACCACATTTTTAATGAAGAAATTATCCCAGATATCCAATCCAAGCCTCCCCTGGCACAACCTGAGGCCATTTCCTCTTGTCCTGTCACTTGCTACCTTGGAGAAAAGCCACTGGTGGTGTCACTGAAGGGCTTGCATGGAGCTGGCTGCTGTGAGCCAGCCCTTTCCTTCCAGCCCTGTGGGATGTAGCGTGGTGTATTGGACATCAGCTGGGTGGGGAGCTCAGCCAGCCACCATCAGTTATCCCAAAGAGCTCCAAATCCAGTTATCCTAAAGCACCACCATGGTAGGGAAGCAGGCTGCTGGTTCAGGTGTGACATCTTCTGCATGGTCAGGAGCTGTGAGGTGCTGCCAGAAGCTTGTTTAGGAAGCAAAGCAGGTGTGACAAAGCACTGAGGAGCATCTCAGGTGTCTGTCCCCACCACCATGGGGACATGCTGGGAGGCTGCACTGCTCCCAGCAGCTGCATCCTGCAGGTCAGAGCAGCAGGAGCTTGTGGGGAGGCTCCTTCCAGGTGCAAACAGGTTGAGAGAAGCCTTGAAATTGCTTTGAGCCACTACTGGCTGAGCCCCCACCTCCTCTGCATTGGGAAGAGAAGAAATTCTGGCAGTGGGAGCTGCTGACACTCCAAGGGGGAGGCACAAGGGCTGTGGAAGTGTCAGGCTCAAAACCAAGACATGACAGGGCTGGGGAGTGTGAAATCTCTGGGATGGCTGGAGCTGCCAGATTGGTGACCTTCACATGGGAAAGCTCCTGCTAATGACTGGGCACTGTTTTCCCTGCAGTGCTGAGCAGGGGATGGAGCTCATTTATGGGGTTCACATCACAGCAGCCCCTGCCGCCCTGGAACAGAGCAGCATCCATCAGCCCCATGCACAGGGCTCAGGACAGCAGGGGCTGTGACATGAGAGGGTGACCTGGCGACAGCAGGGCTGCAGCTGATGAGATTTGTGGTTTTGCCAGGTCCCTGGAAAGAAGAAACAGGTGAGGGGCTCAGGTGGAACAAAGCAGGGGATGCAGCAAGGGCTGCCCTTGTCTGTGCAGCTTTGGCACAGCTTAATTTTTGCAGCTGAGCACATGTGGGCCTGGAGGACAGTGAGGGACGTTGATGTGCAATTAAAGCCATCAGTGTCTCTGACAGCAGCTCAGTCTGGGTTCCAGCAGGGTTCAGATCAGCCCTCACTTCTCTGCTGTTTGAGAGCACCCACAGCAGCTTCAGCACAGGGAAAAAAAAGGATTTGGGAGATGTTCAGTGGTGCAGTGGAACATCCTGGAGACACTCACCTTGGAGGTGCTCAGCTCTGTGTCTGGAATCCCTCCCTGCCGACAGGCTGCAAAACCCACGTCCCCAAAACCCACCCTGCGTGCTGGGAAACCATTTTTCACACTCAACTTTTCAAACCTTGATGCTGGAGAGGTTCCTCCCTCCCCCTGGCGCTGAGCAGAGCCTTGTGACTCACTTCCCTCTGGGCTGTGCCTTTGTCAGGAGATTTCTTTACCACCAGGAGCACACCAAAGGACACTTCTCAGTGTGCTGTAGACCATTAGCCCCAGTAATTACCACTGAGCAACATCCTGCAGGGAGCTGAGGGGAGGGAAGCCCCTGCTCTGATCTTTGCCTGCTTTATTGTGCAGTCCCCCTTTGCCTGGGAAGCTGCTTTCTGAGGAGCCTGCCCAGCTGCTCGTTGGAATTAATGAGGTTCTGCTGCACTTAATTGAGAGCACTCTCTAAATTGGGGGTTTCAGGGAGGAAATGCAAGAGCCCGAGGGAGCCGAGCAAAGGGAAATATTTATAATGCAGCACGTTAATTATAAATGAGCAGTTTAGCCAATTTTGTTGTTCAGCCTCCCCTCCACCCCCCTGGAGACCTTTATTTGCTCCAGTGCTTCTTTTCAACACTAAATGAGCAGCAGGTCCCCATCCCTGGCTGCCTCACAGGTGTTCCCAGCACAGGGCAGGTCCTGGGCTGTGGGGTGAGCCAGCCCTGCTGCTTTCCCTGCAGGGATCTCACTCCCTGGGCACATCTGGACACCTCTTGCTACTGTGCCATGCTGAGGACCTTGCCACCTTTCCCAGCTGGTGCCTCTGCCTCTGGTGTTTGCAAGTGTCCTGGTTTAGGGCAAATTTGGGAGAGAATTTCCAAATGAGGGCCCCTCCCCACAACCGCTTCAGGAAGGATTCCTTGGAGACAAGTGGAAAGAATCTGTTTATTTAACAGGCACAGAACCCCCAGCACACAGAATGAACAATACTGGGTGATACCACTCTGACACTGCTCTGAAAAAGATGACAAATTCAGAAAGTCTCTCTGGGGGTGCTCGCTCTGTTCTCAGTCCCTCAGCGCTGGGGCAGCTGCTGCCCAGAGTAGGCCCCGCTGGGCCACAAGGTGCAAACTCTCGGGGTTTGCCAGGGCCCAGCCCGGAGCAGGCTCGAGATGGTCGAAAAAAAGGAGAGGAGAAACAGTCCAGGAAGAAATTTGGACTGTTTAGCTAAACTAGCTAATGAGCAGAAGCAAAAGCAAGCAGAAGCAAAGCAGAAGCAAGAGCAAGAGAGCAAAGCGAAAAGCAAAAAAGCAAAAGCCGCACTAGCTCCTGCCCTGCTCCTGTGTCTGTATCCCACCAGGCTGATAACAAAACCCAAACAAAACTTTCACTCTTCAGAGCCAGTCTTGAAGGCACAGAACATAATATCCAGCATAAACAGAACACATGAGTGGGTATATGAGCATCATCACGTCACCCTAGGACAGAAAGAGATGCTCCTTATAAGAGGGACAATGGGAAGGACCTTCTTGACACCTCCAGGAGGTGACAGGACCATGCTCAAGGCACCTGTGAGTGTCCCAGCTCTGCTGTCCCCTGGAGTCCATTTGCATGCTGGACTCTAAAGTGGGGCAGGAAAGCTGGGAAAATCAGAATTCCCACAAGCTTTGTGCAGAGCCTTGCCCTGGCAGGGCACAGAGAGGGTTGGCACAAGTGCCCAGGGCTCAGTGAGGAGCTGAAAGCCCTGATGGCCGTGTCAGACAGAATTGACACTGAGCAGATAGGTGACCTGAGCCTCAGCCCAGCTGCTTGGCACCTCTGAGGGACTGTGGGGTCAGGAGAAAGTGTTAAAGCAAAGGGCAGAGCTTTCCAGGCCTCTTGGTGCTCTCAAAGTTGTGGCACAGCCGAAGGAGGGATCAGGTCTGGAGGCACTCCTGTGCTGCCCAGGGGCAAACTGAGTCTCATCCAAATTACCTGTCCTTGACTTTGCTTGTCCTCATCTTGGCACACTGCAGCTTGGGAAGTTTGGATGCACAGAAGTTTTCCAGCTAAGCCTCTTGAGGCACAGTGAATGTTTGGGGTTCTGCTCCTCAGGCTCACTGAAGCAGCCACAGTTGTTTGTGAGCACAGAGATGGGGGCAGAGAGGAGCTTCTGTCCTGCTCCCCCATCACAGGTGTTTGGGGTGTGAAATGAGGTTTACAAACAGCTCTGAAAGTTAGGGAAGGGGCAGAGCCATGCAGCCAGTCAGGCTGTGATCAGAAGATGGTTATGATGGAAGATGTTTGGGATCTGTGTAGAATTTTTTTACTCCAGCCTAGACCTGTGGGCATTTCTGCTATGAAATCCTCTTCTTCTTTTGGTATATATGTTTTTTAAGAAAATAAAGTGAATGAAAAGGTTAATTATGAAGTATTCCCTCAAATTCTGCCTGCTTACTCCATGCAGCCCCTGGGAATGTGCAGCATTAGTTACCTGAGCTGGTCTCAGAGATTCTTTAGTCATGTCCTACAAGAACAAGGTAGAACCTGAAAACCCCTCTTGAGCCCTGACAGATGCAGGGTATTGTAGACCAGGGTGGCCAGAGGAGGCTCTGCATCACTCAGTGTCACAGATCATGGGCCCAGGGGTGACATCCTTTAAGAGGTGACATTGCCAGATGCATGTTCCCTCCCAGTGACTTATGAAGTCCCCAGAGGAACTGTTGTGCCTGGAGTCTCTCTTAGGTTGTTGATATGTTGATAAGTCATGGGTCTGCCTAGATCATGTCACATTTAAACATTCTTCATTGCTTGTAAACATTTTCCCCCGTGAGCATACTCAAGGCTGTGCAGCCAAATCTTCAAGGGCACTGTAGAGTTGAAACAAGAGAGATTTGGATGTAAAATTTCAGTCTGGTTTCCCTGAAGCTGATAATCACAGGACTGATGCAGTATCAGTGGGGCAGTGTTTGGTCACAGGCAGATGGTGTAATTGTATTTATGGCAGTTCAATAAATCAGGTAATGTTTGCATAGCTGGAGTCAGAGGGAAGCTCAGAATATAGAAAGTCACACTTATATTAACATAAAATAATGCAAGAGCTCAGGGATGCTTCAGAAATGGTTGGTCATGAAGGGCAGGGAATGTTAATACTATTTTTTTACTAATCTGGCTTTGTTTCACTTTTTTTTTATCCCCTACCCAGGACCAGGAAGAAAATAAAGGAGCCACCAGCTGGCCAGAGTTCTACATTGATCAGCTGAATTCCATGGCTGCTGTGAGTATCCCTGGTGACTCTGAACCCCAGGTGGGGCAGCAGCAGGGTGGGGACAGTGCCAGCACTGTGCCTCAGAGGGTGGCAGTGTCACCTGTTACACCAACAGCTGCACAATGGAGATGTTCCTGCTGAACCTGGGTGTTCTGTGAGTCACAGAACCATGGGTGGGGTTTGGGTGGCAGTGTCACCTGTAACAGGTACAGCTGCACAATGGAGATGTTCCTGCAGCCCCTGGGGTGTTCTATGCAGCCACAGAGCCAAGGATGGCTGGGGTTTGGGTGGCAGTGTCACCTGTTAGGTGACAGGTACAGCTGCACAATGGAGATGTTCCTACAGCTCCTGGGGTGTTCTGTGCAGCCACAGAACCATGGGTGGGGTTTGGGTGGGAAGGGACCTTAAAGGACATCCAGTTCCACCCCCCTTCCACCAGACCAGGTAGCTCCAAGCCCCATCCAGCCTGGCCTTGAGCAGTCCCAGAGGGATGAGCAGGGGCTGTGAGCCAGCAGGGAGTGTGCTGATCCCCCTGGGAAGGCAGGAACACCCAGTGCTGGCCATGGGCTGCCAGCCAGAAAGGGCCCTGAGCCTGAGCAGAGCTTGTGATCAAAGCCTGCCAGATGCCTGCAGGGTGGCTTTGATCTCCCTGACGTGCTGCTGAAGAGGAGCTGGGTTAAATGGAGGGGTCAGCGCAGCTCCTCATATCTGCTGGGTCCCTTTTTGCCTTGCATTAGCCTCAGCCAGGGCTGGCAGGGCTCACCCTGACACCTCTGGGGGCCCAGCACTGCTGGGTGCTGCAGGAACCACTCAGGGAGCTGCTTTAGCTGTAGCTGTGCCTCATGCATGCCCAGGGAGCAGGCAGCCCTGGTGCAGGAGTCAAATCCCAGCCCCAGCCCCAGCTGGAGAGCAAAATCCAGTGTGGGAGATGCATCCTCTGCACACAGCCCCTGTCCCCAGCTGAGATCCACACTGCTGGGTTGCACTGGGAGACTTGGGAGTGACAGGGCTGGCTGTTCACCATCCCCATGGCTTCCTCTGTATGATCTCCAATAGCCTAATGCCTTTTTTGGATGTCTTTTTTTTACATTGTGGTGCCCCAAACTGCCCCCAGGACTCAAGGTGAGGCCACAGCAGTGCAGAGCAGAAATTGTGTGGGGCTTGGAGGCAGTGCCTTCATCCCTCTGTCCCCATCCAGGCTGTCTCCTTGCAGAGCATGGAGTGGTTTTCCTCACAGCTCCTTTTCCCAAGTTCTGGGATTGCCATAAGGATTCCAGACTTCCAGGGTGGGTTTAGGATCCCCATGGCTTGGCACAGTGGGTGGTGGGCACTGCCACTGCCACTCCTTGGGCACACAGGGAGATTCCCCTTCTGATTTCTGCCTTCCTCCTTGCACAGAGAAAATCCCTGATCGCCTTGGAAAAAGAAGATGAGGAGGAGAGAAATAAAACAATTGAAAGTTTGAAGACTGCACTGCGGACAAAACCAATGAGGCAATTCCCTTTCCTTTTCTTTTCCCTTTCCTTTTCCTTTCCCTTTCCTTTTCCTTTCCCTTTCCTTCCCCTTTTCCCCTTCCCCTTTTCCCCTTCCCCTTTTCCCTTTCCCTTTCCTTCTTTGGATTTGAGTTCTCTGCCAGAGCAGGGGTTAAATAGGAATATAAATGGGAGCTGTACAGGGTGAGAGAGGTGAGGACTCTGAGGCACTGCCTTTTTTTTGTTTCACCAACTGCTTTTTTTTGTGTCACATTTTGTCATTTTGTTCCTTTTTCTTGGTCCTTTTAGTGATCAAGAGCCACCAGGACCTCCCTGTTTATTCAGGCAAATCAGGCAACTTTTTTATTTTTCCAAATTTTCCTTTGTACTGAACAGAATGTAAAAATTCCTTGAAGATTTTTTTTTCCAAGAAAACAACAATTTTTATTGGTCAGTTAGGACCTTTGTTTCAACTTCAGCTCCTCTTGCACTTTATAAGGGAGTAAAGTCACATGAATCTTCAGGCTTTTATGAAATTGAAAACAATTTTTGATGGGAGGATAAATCAAGGCTGGGATGCTTTCTGAATGTCTGTAGCTTTTCCTAATTTCATTTTCTCTGGAGTCTGCATGCACACTTTTGCAACACCTAAGGTGCCTCAGGTTGACATCTGATGGGAATATGTTCCATTGGGAAATGCCTGACTTGCTTTGGTTATGGAAGAAACAAATTTACTATTGCTTGCAAATATCTTTCCCTTTTTCACCTGCGGTTGATGGTAAGAAATTCCCAGGGTCTGGGGTGAGCACCTGATTTCTGTGACACCTGGACCTTGTGGGTGCTTGTGGGACCTTTTAAGGATTTTATAAAGTTTCATGGTGGCCAGCCATGAAACTTTATCAAATCCTTAAAAGTGATGTTTGAGTGTTTTTTGAGGGATGCAGCAGGCTCTGCAGGAAATTTTACCTGTTGGAGCCACTTTTTCACCCAGGGAAGTGAACACCAACTTTCCTGTTGACTTTGGCTGGACGAAGAGCAGCTTTGAAGCAGAGAAAGCAGTTTCCCCCAAGCCTGCAATTACTCCTTTTGTTGCTGCCCATCAGCATGGCTTGTTTTGAATTAAAATCATCCCAGTGTTGGGATGTTCTTGGCTCGTTTGCTTTCCAGCCTTTTGCCAAAGCAGAGGACACCCAGCTTGGGTGGCACTGGGCATGGGGGCCCTAAAATGCCTCAGCAGGGTGCAGTGGGTCTGGTGAACCTGCCTGGGCACTGCCCTGTGTTTGCTGTCTGCTTTCTGTTCAGTGGTGTTGTAAATCATCGAAAAAATCAGAAATCCCTTAAAATTGGGGAGGTGTGCCTGAGGAAGGAGAAGGGTATGGATGGTGAGGTGGTGAGGCAGGAGAGGTGACATTGAGGTGTCTGCAGCTGATGAGGAGGTGACTTCAGGGCTTGGGATCTTCTTCCAGCTCAAAAATTGTCTCAAGACTCAGGTTGGTGTTTTTTGCAGAGTGACTGCAAACTTCCAACCTCCATCCCGAGACTTGTGTTGGTTGCTGGGTTAGCTGGTTCTCTTTGAAATATCCTCACTCTGAGGAACCTTGTGCAGGTAGCATAGGCAACCAGGCACCAATTAAATTGATTTTTACACCCCCATGGTGTAAAAATCAATTTATTTGTGTCTGGGCCACGGGAATCCTTCAGGCTTTCTGATATCCATGAACAAGTATACAGGAAGGTTCTAGGTGTGCATCAACAGATTGTTTGGGGGTAAAAGGCAAATCATAAATTAATAAATAATAAATAAAGAAATAATAATGAATTTATAAATAATTATAAAGTGAAAACCCCCTTTTCTGGCAGGTTTGTGACCCGCTTCATCGACCTGGATGGCTTATCATGTATCCTCAACTTCCTCAAAAGCATGGACTATGAGACAGCAGAGTCTCGAATACATACCTCGCTCATTGGATGTATAAAAGCACTAATGAACAACTCCCTGGGCAGGGCCCACGTCCTGGCCCACCTGGAGAGCATCAATGTCATTGCTCAGAGTCTGAGCACAGAGAATATTAAGACAAAAGTGGCAGTGCTGGAAATCATGGGCGCCGTGTGCCTGGTTCCCGGTGGCCACAAGAAGGTACTGGAGGCCATGCTGCACTACCAGAAATATGCCAGTGAAAGGACTCGTTTTCAGGTAGGTGGGTGTGCTGGTTTTGGATTGGTAATTTCAGATTTTTACTAATTTTGAGATTTTTTTTTTTTGGTTAATGGATTAAAGAGTGTGATGGGTTTCGTGTCAGTTAATTATTGGTGTGTTTACTTCTTGTTGTGAGGTAGGATTAGGTGAAAGGTACAGCAGGTTTAAAACTTTAAAGGGTATAAAAATTTTATTAATAAACTAAAAGGAAATAAGGGAAAGTAATTAAAAGGAAAAAAGTGGTAGGAATTAAAATAAACTCTTCAGAGCACTTCACAGCCTTTTTTTTTTCTTATTGATAATGTAAAGAAACAAAACCTACAATTTCTAGTCAGTTCATTATTTCTAAAATAGGGGTTTTTTCAGTTTACTTAGGGAGAGAAGTTTTTTTGGTTTTGGTTTTTTTTTTTTGTTAATGTTATGGAGATTTTTTATAAGAGGGAAAAACCCAGTTCTTTTGTGGTTTCTAATTTCTTCACTGATAACAGCTGTTTGGGGAGCCCTGTTATCATGAAGCCCCTCTTGTCTTCTACAGGTTTTCTTACAGTTTGTTGATGGGTTATGTTGATTTATGGGGTATTGTTTTCAAGATGAGTTGTTTAAAGCTAAAAATTTTTATTATTTATTTCTAAATCGGTTCCTTTATTTTAAATTTTGTTCCTTGGGAATGAAAATTTTTTCATCACTTCCCTAGATTTCCTCCATTCCAAACCATAACAGTGGGTATCCACTCACCCCTCAGCCCCTGAAATTCAGCATTCCTGACCCTTTCTCCTCCTGAATATCTGAGTGGCAGCTTGCAAATGTTTTGTTATGGCTGTTTGCAAGTTGAAAAATCCAGAATTACCGTAGAGCTGTGTCTGATGAGATCTGCAGCTAAGCACAGAGGGAGGAAACAGTTATTTAAGGTGAAACCCACCAAAATAAAAGGCTTGTTTGTGCAGGGTCCCTGGGGTCAGAGCTCTGCAAGACTGCAGCATTGCTGGATGGGCTGGTGCTGGCCCAGATGGGTGCTGGGGTGGCCAGCAGCTGATGGAGCATCACCAGGAGCTGTTCCTGCCCGTGTTCCCCGGCTGTTTGGGCAGCACTGGGGCTGTCACAGGGCACTGAACTGACCCCTTGTGTTTGGCAGACACTGATCAACGACCTGGACAAGAGCACGGGCCGGTACCGAGATGAAGTGAGCCTCAAGACAGCCATCATGTCCTTCATCAATGCTGTCCTGAGCCAGGGGGCAGGCGTGGTGAGCACCAGGGAGGCCTTGGGGTGTGCTTGGGGTGTTTTTTTATTGCAGTGAACTTTCTGAGGGTGTGCACCTTGCTGTGCTGAGCCCACACCTGTGCCTTGCAGGAAAGCCTGGATTTCAGACTGCATCTGAGATATGAATTCCTCATGCTGGGCATCCAGCCAGTCATTGACAAACTAAGGCAACATGAAAATTCAACCCTTGACCGGTGAGTAGGGACCCCCAGCACATTTGTGATTTTTGTCTGCTGCCCTTCCTTCGGGTGTTGGCCTAGAGTCACACCTCTTACAGAAATTCCTTGCTGTCTCCAGAGAGGGAGAAAAAAATTCCAACAGGCTTTTTGCTGCATTATAATGTAGGGTTGAGTTGGGGAGGATGTGACATCAGGGGTTCAGGGGATGCTGTCAGCCCTCATCCACCTCTTCTCATCCCAAAAGGCTCCTTGCACATCCTGTAGTGATTAGGAGATCAGGGATGAAGGTCCACTTGGTGTTTCAAGCCCTCCCAGCGTCTGGTCCACTGACAAACTCATTGTCACATTTATATCTGCTTTTAACAGGTTCTTCTGGTTTAGTTTTTTTCCCCCTTTCTTTCCTCAGGCACTTAGATTTCTTTGAAATGCTTAGAAATGAAGATGAACTGGAGTTTGCCAAAAGATTTGAGCTGGTGAGTATGAATGCTGCTGATGCAGACACTGGCACTCACTGTCACAGTTAGTTTTAGAAGAGTGGTCAAAGGGACAAAGAGTGGTCTTCTGGATAAAATGTGGAGCTTGGAAGTCTTTCCTGTTGCTCTGCACTTTTGCAACATCTGTGTGGAGCCTGCTTTAGCCCTTTTGTCCTTTGCCTGCCCAGCAGCTCTGTTTGCCCCTTACAGGGCACTGGGGTTAGTTTGTCTGTCAGTTTTGGGGTGGGGGTGACTCATGGGGTGTGGAGCTGAGACTCGGGGATCAGGAGATGCTGTTGTGGCTGCAGTGGCCTGACCCTGCCTGTCTCCTGCCCACAGGTCCACATTGACACCAAAAGTGCAACTCAGATGTTCGAGCTGACGAGGAAGAGGCTGACGCACAGCGAGGCGTACCCGCACTTTATGTCCATCCTGCATCACTGTCTCCAGATGCCTTGTGAGTCCCAGGAGAGGCCAGGAAAGCCAGGGCTTGCTGGGGGCTTGGCAGCACAGCCCTCCTGCCCTGCAGTGTCACAGCCTGCCCTGTGCTTACGTCAGTCTGTCCCCTTCCTTCCCTGCAGATAAAAGAAGCGGCAACACCGTCCAGTACTGGCTGCTGCTGGACAGGATCGTGCAGCAGATTGTCATCCAGAGTGACAAAGGGCAGGACCCTGATGCCACTCCCTTGGAAAACTTCAACATTAAAAATGTTGTACGAATGTAAGTGCTCAAGGGTCACTGTTCCTTGCTGGTCACTGTCACACATCACACAGTGGTGGTTCTGTCCTCGGTTGGACATGAGCCAGCATCCCTGGAGCTGTTGGCTTCACCCCACCTTAGTAATGAAGCCCATCCCTTTTGTTAGACAGCACTTGCAAGTAATATTTGAGATTTAGGAGTTTTTTTGTGTTCTCTGATAAATTTTATATATTAGAGATCTCAGTGTCCTCTGTCTTCCATCAAATTGAATCCCATTTGAATTCTTCTGAACGATTGAGTTTTGAAGATGCACATTTAGCACAATTTCACATATCTTTTATACGTCCCTTTTAAGTTCCATGGTGACAGAGTGACAATTAGCTATGGAGCTTGTAGTAATTAAAATTGTTTATATGCTTTCTGATTTCTCTCTATGCCCTCCGCCCTGAAAATAAAAAATCTCCCCTCTCTGAGGGGAGACACAGCAGAGCTATTAGTTTGGAGCCCTAAATTCCACTTCCTCAGTCGTGTCCCTTGCTGGTGATGGTCTCCTGTTTGCTGTAGTAGGATTGTCTCACGTGCTACATCTCCTCTCCTTTTAGGTTAGTCAATGAAAATGAAGTCAAACAGTGGAAAGAGCAAGCAGAAAAAATGAGAAAAGGTGAGTGGTGGAGGAATACACAGTGTGAACTCTAATCTTGGCTAAACAGTTACCATATACATTTATTCATATGTTTATTTATACATATATCTGCAGGCTTTATTGAAAGGCTGAGATAGTGTCATGCCATGGGGCTGACATTAAAAATGGGCAAAGAAAATTATATTTTTTCATAGAGAGGCTCCAAAGGGGGTACTGAGGCACAGCACAGGCTCCTTTTTGCCAGCTGCAGCTTCTCTGCAGAGCAGTGTGGGGTTTAGCCCCCCATGGGCTGCTGTTGGCAAAAAGGAGTGTTTGTCACCCAAAGTGCTCTCCTGGGGCTGTTTCAGAGCACACAGAGCTGCAGCAGAAGCTGGAGAAGAAGGAGAGGGAGTGTGATGCCAAGGCCCAGGAGAAGGAGGAGATGATGCAGACGCTGAACAAGATGAAGGAGAAGCTGGAGAAGGAGTCCAGTGAGCACAAGCAGGTCAAGCAGCAGGTGGCAGATCTGACAGCACAGCTCCATGAGATGAGCAGGGTGAGACCTGAACCCTGCTCCTGTTGTGGGCCCAGTCCCTAATCCCCTGCATGTGCTGTGGGGTGATTCCAGGAGGCTCAGCTGCATGGGGGGACTGAGAAAGAGCTTGTTGGAAGAGCCACCAAGGTGTCTATCCCTAGTGATGGGCTGATTCTGCCTCTCAGCTGCATTGAGCCGGGAGTGTTGAAGTCTTTGAATGCTTTGTTTTTTCTGAAAATTTAACCAAATTAATTAAAAATCAGCATGGGGGTATTTTTTAGGTGGTGTCCCCACCTCCATATGACCAGTCCCCATCCCTCTCTCTCTCCCAGAGGGCAATCTGTGCTGCCAGCCCTGGAGGACCTCCCATGCCGCCAGGAGCACCTGGGGGCCCTTCGCCTTCTCCAACTCCCGGCTCCCTCCTGCCCCCTCCGCCGCCCCCCCCACTCCCAGGGGGGTGTCCCCCACCTCCTCCCCCACCTCCTCCTCCCGGTGGTCCCCCCCCCTCCCCCTGGCCCCCCACCCCTCGGGGGGCTGATGCCTCCCCTTGGGGCACCCCCGGGCATGGCCTTCAAGAAGAAGAGCATCCCTCAGCCAACCAACGCCCTCAAGTCCTTCAACTGGTCCAAGCTTCCAGAGGTAAGTTGGGCAAAACTTTGGGCACTGAGGTGCTGGATGGTGATGTGAGGGCAGTGGATGAGGACCCCCACCTGCAATGCTCCCGCTGTCTTGCAGAACAAGCTGGCAGGCACCGTGTGGACCAACATAGATGACACAAAAGTGTTCAAAATCCTGGACCTGGAGGACCTGGAGAGGACATTCTCAGCCTACCAAAGACAGCAGGTAACAGCTGGCCCAGGGTGGGCACACCTGGGTGAGGTGCCACCATTGTGGGATCATGTGGTTTCACTGGTGGTCCCAAAACACATCTCCTATCATTATTTCATACCAAAGCCATGTTGGCCAGATCAGCTCCATCTGCTTTGTCCCCTCATCCATGTACCAGAGCCTTGGTGTTGAGCTGTTCATGGCTCACTGGGCCTGATTCCACACACCTGACCATGTGCACCCTGAAGATGGATCACCAAAAAAACACACACACACACAAAAAAGAGACAGGGAATGTTATGAAAATAACCCCCAGATGTGGCCACAGTTGGGTAATATTTTTGGATTGCTGTTAACAGCAACTTCTCCATGTGTCTGTATTGGGTGGAAAATTTCTATCCCTCTCTGGCCAAGAGGGACTAAGTTTTGCCCACATCTACCATGGGTGGGTCTCTTCTTTTTATTTTTGTAGTGAGCCAAGAGCAAAATGTGAGCTTTGAACAAATATCCCAAACCAAAATAATGTCATTGCAGGCAAAACTCTCTGCTTTTTAATCTCCTGCTCAAGCACTGCAGGCCCAGTTTGGAAGGCATCAAAGCACATGAAGAAAATTAGACACTTATTTTACCCCAGGCAGGGTGAAAATGGGAAGAAGTGTTTCAAGAAGGCAGGAGAAAAAGCAAGGAGAGAGGCTGAAAAAGGATAAAAAGGATGTTCACGTGCTGAACACCTGGCTGTGTTCCTGGGAGGAGAGAGCAGCTTGTCTCCTTCGTGCCAGGCCCAGCCAGAGGGATGGTGCCAGGAAGGAGTGGACCAGACCCATTAAGCTCATTAGGCAGTGTGAGAGTTTAATCTGTTCCAGAGGCTAATTGAAGGAAAGATCAGGGTGGATTAGAGCAGGGCAAATATCAAGAGTAACCCACCAGCAGTACGTGCTGCCTGCCCCAGTGTTTTGGGAAGAGGTGACCACAGCAATGTCTCCTTCTCCTGGCATTTTTTGAGCTTGACTCATTCCTACTGGAGGGTATGTCTGAGGACAAGGGATGGAAATGGAAGAGGAGCAAGAATAGAAACCTGAGTGTCAGCAGGATGGTTTGCCCTCGGGCCCCAGCCCATGAGTCACCTGGTGTGATGAGGATTATTGCCAGGCAGGAATTTAAAAATAATTTGGCTTGGCTGAGGTCCTGCTGGGTGAAGTGGCTGGGTAGGTTTGGGGCCAGGAGGAGCAGGGAGATGGTGCTAGGAGAGCTGTGACATGGGATGAGGACCAGAAGGGAGCTGAATGGAGGAGCCAGGAGCTGTGGTGGGACTGGCAGAAGATGCTGTGAGAGCATCTGAAAGGCAGATGGGAAAGACAAGGCAAAATCCCACCTGTGAGATGCTGCTGGGGCTGGAGCTGCCCTTGGGGACGTTGTGCACAAGTTCCTTGTGGTCATTGTGTGTCAGTGGAGCCATGGGACACATCTGGGGGCTGGAGCTGCCCTTGGGGATGTGATGCACAAGCTCCTTGTGGTCATTGTGTGTGAGTGGAGCCATGGGACACGTGAGGGATGTGTTTGTCCAGCTGGGACTCCCCAGGGTGCTCCCAGTGTTAGTCCCAGGATGGAGAGGGGGCCATGGCTCTGCAGCCAGCAGCAGGATATGGGGCTAGATGTGCTCCATGAGATCAGGAGAAATGGAGATATTCTGGGCTGGTTGAGTGGAATGTTCCCTGCCCTAGAATGGTTGCACTAGAGGATCTTTAAAGTCCCTTCAGCCCCAGCCATTCTGTGGTTCTGTCACACATGCAAACCACAGGGCTCTGTGTACATGGAGGGGGGCAGCGAACAGCCTGTCCCTGAGGCACAGTGAACTCATAATAATGGTTTCACAACTCCCAGCATTTCCAAGCTCTAGCAAAACTTGGTTTCTGTCACGAAGAAGCAAGGGAGGAGCAGGGTTCTCCCTGCCTGTTCCCTGTCTGAAGCCACTTGCTCAGTGGTGATGCCTCTCCCTTGTCCTGGATCACAACATCCCCAGGACATGGGGCATCAGGGGCTGCCTGTGCCCATGCCCCCAGACAAAGCAGGGCTCTGAAAATGCCTGGTCAAGGACTGCATCCCTGTGGCCCTGCCCCAGCAGGCAGAGGTGTGTGCAGCGCACAGAGCTCTCTGACCCCCCCAGGGTGGCTGCTGTGGGGCTGCCTGTGCTGGCATTTGTCTGGTTTTGCTGCCAGAGTGCCTGGGAATCCCAAATTGCTGCACACACCCGAGGCTTTAACCATGTACTTAATTTTAAGCATCTCTTTAAATGTTTTTTCCCACATCACAGGCTGGGATGTAAATGCAGGCTATTAGCTGAGCTCTGCAGCTTTTGGGAAGGGCCCTTTCCATGTGGGGAGGACAGGAACCCTCTGGGCTTCCTGGGGCTCATCCCTGCCTCATGAAGCTGCTAGGAGAGCCTGTAGCTTCCCAGCTGAGGCTCTGCAGATGTCCCTGTCCCCAGAGAAGGTCTGAGCCCTGCAGCTGTACAGAATATCAACATTTACAGAAAATCCAACAGGAGTTTTTGGCTGTGGCATGAGAACTGGCAGCAGGGTGTGCATGTAGTGATGGAGAAAGGCAAGTCCAGGACCATCAGGGCTTAAACTACACAAGGGTTTGTGCCTCTGTCAGGGATGTCTTGAGAGTCTTCCTGGGGGCAGAGGCTGGGAGTGATGTTGATAAGCAGCAGTGACACAGCCAGGGCAGTTCTGGCAGGTCCTGCAGCAGTGAGTGATGTAAAAGAGTCAGGGCCAAGTGGAAAAAAATATGTGTTGTTGAAGCAGGGGCTTAGCAGTGAGCTGGGAAAGAATTCATCTCCCAAAAAAGGATGAAGGAAGGAAAGGCTCCAGCTCCTCTGTGCAAGGGAGAGTGACCTGTGCAGGGGCCAGGGACAGCAGGGCTGGGAATTGTTTGTGGGGATGGTGGCAGCACATTTAAAGCTGCTCCTCCTTACACCATCCTGCAGCAGGGGCTGGATCACAGTTCCTGTGAGGGACAGGGGCAGGGATGAGTCTGGTTTGAGGCCTTTTTGTAGTGAACCTTTTCTCTACCTTAATGCATGAGGAGCTCTCCCTTTCCTGGAGCAGAGAAAGCCACCATGTCCTCCCTGTCCAGCAGCCTGGAGCAAGTCTGAGCATCGTGGGGCAGGTCTGAGGGCTGAAATGGAAGGAAGAGCTTCTAATCAGGGACCATTTAAATGAAAATAAAGATACCCACTGCAGCTTGTGGGTGTGCTTTGTGCCTGTCCCACAGATGAGACTGCTGGGTAGAGATTGATTAGTGAAACACTGATCCTTAGCCTTAACTGAACCAGAGACTTTAAGCCACAAGATTCTTGATCAGCAGAGCTCAGCCAAGGGGATGGGGAAGGAAAACTGTGTGTGTGTGTGCACATGTGTGTGGTGCCAGCTCTACTGCACCTGCTTCCAGCCTGCTGGGGAGGGACATGCTGCTGGTGGGCATTGGGGCCAGGCTGCTGAGCCCTGCAGAAGCAGGGAGGAGGAGGAGGAGGATGAGAACTCGAGGGGAAGCATGTTGCTGTGGCCACTGGTGAAGTTCTGCTGCGGCCAGATTTGCTGCGGGATGCGCCTCTCCTCATTTCCACTCACAAGCGCTGTTTTTCCTGGCACTCACATTGGCATTTCAGTCCCTCAGATGTGCAGGAACCAGCAATTTTCCTCCAGGCACGGCAGGCTGAGCAGTGCTGTGCCTTTGGGCCAGTAGCAGGGCTTGGCCAGCATCCTCCCACCTCATCCCATGTCCCCTCCTCACCCCTGTGCACAACGTGCCTCGGCCTCATCCCTTCATGGAGCCTCCTCTTCATCAGCTCTGCCCTCCTGCACATCCCATAACCCACATTTTCACCTGCATCTCCCCTATTTTAGCACTGGGACCTCCAAATGCCTCCTCTTCATCAGCTCTGCCCTCCTGCACATCCCATAACCCACATTTTCACCTGCATCCCCCCCTATTTTGGCACTGGCACCCCCATGCTGCCAAACCTCCCTCATATTGCACATTTCCCTTTGCTGTGCTTCAGTTCCCTCTGGTTTTGCTGAGATCACTGAACTGCATGTGTTTTTACTGCCTTTTTCCATGCTTCTGCTATGGCTGTAGGACTTCTTTGTGAATGGTAGCTCCAGACAGGTAAGTGAGCACCTGCAGGAGTGTGATGTGGGGCTTGGGACAGGGACATGGGGACACGTGGCTGCTTCTGAGGGGGGTTCATGTGTGACAAACGGGGTTGAATCAGAGAGGTGCAAAGATCACCAGAAGGAGCAGCTTGAAAGTTGCTGCTGGGGAGGCTGGTAAGGCAGAACCCACCCTCTCTGCTGTCTGGCCTGAGGTGAAACCAATGTCTGAGTACAGGAGTTGGATTTTTAACTCCACAGAGAAGCTCCTAACTCCTAACCCTAACCCTGAGCAGTATTTGTTTTCAGAAGATGGAAATAAACCCACAGGTGGAAGCTCTCTGCTTGGTCAGAGCTTACAAGGCACATGAGAGGGGCAGCTGGTGCTGGGTGACTTGGGGCTGGTGTTCCATCCCCTGCCTCTCTTCCCACTTCTCATATCTGCATGTTTTCTTCGTTGAAACAAGAAAATGAGTAAAAGAATTGTAATTTCAGAGCTCACTCTCAGCCCTTGCAGTGGCCATGTGCCAGGTCTCCTTTAGTGTGGATCTGTAACGTTCAGGACCTTGCAGCTCCAGATTGTGTTCCTTCCAGAAGGATTGAATAGCCAGCTTTTAATTGATTAACCTCACTAAAATATGCAATATGGTAAATTAAAACCTGGGGCAACATGAACTCCTTGGGCAGCCCTACAAAGCTGCTGTTGTGTAGATCTGCCCATTTGCCCACAACCACAGCATTGTTACTCATCTGAAGGTAAAGTGTTTAAGCCACTTAGGAGATACAGGTGCTTATTCCACACCAATTCCTGCTTTCAAATCCCTTATTTTGGGAAGATTTCACTGAAAAAGCTGCTGGTTGCTTTTGCAAGTCTGACAGCATGTATTAGTTAGCTGGCTCAGGAGGGCTGATGCATGAAGGGTGATCACAGATGTTTGGAGCAGGGGTGAGGAACAAGAGCGATGCTGAGTGTGTGCAGCAGCCCATAGTGAAATCCTCCATGCCAGGGTTTAATGAAGTATCACAAGTATGTATGCTGAGAAAGCCAGCCTTTATTTATTCAGCAGCGCCCCTGTGTTTGCAGATTTTTAAATCTTCCCTGTCTGAGAAAATATTTACATTTCTAACCAGTGGCTTCAAAGCCAGCTCTGGTTTATGAAATGACTTTCTGTGTTTCAGTCACAGGCGAGGGGTTTTACCCATAACCTGTGGTGCCACTCCTGATTTATGGGGCCCACTGTGTATCACACTGAGAGTACTAAATGTCCTTGCTGCTCCATGGCTCTTCTCCAGGCTTTTTTTCTTCTTATTTTCTCATAGAAGGAAGATGCCATCGATGACACGTTGAGTTCCCGGCACAAAGTCAAGGAGCTTTCTGTCATAGATGGCAGGAGAGCTCAGAACTGCAACATCCTCCTCTCCAGGTATGGTTCAAGCCTTGCTGTGGGGAGTGGGGTGTGATGGTGTTCACAGGGGTCCAAGGATGAGGGAAGAGACGAGGATCTGACTCCATGTTTCAGAAGGCTGATTTATTATTTTATGAAATATATTGTATTAAAACTATACTAAAAGAATAGAAGAAAGGATTTCATTAGAAGGCCAGCTAAGAATAGGAAAAGAAGGAATTATAACAAAAATTTCTGTCTCAGACAGAGTCTGAGCCAGCTGAGTGTGATTGGCCATTAATTAGAAACAACCACATGAGACCAATCACAGATGCACCTGTTGCATTCCACAGCAGCAGATAACCATTGTTTACATTTTGTTCCTGAGGCCTCTCAGCTTCTCAGGAGGAAAAATCCTAAAGAAAGGATTTTTCATAAAACATGTCTGTGACAGTGGGGGGGATGCTTAATACCCTGCCCTGAGCTGCCCTGAGTGTGCTCCTCAT
Source organism: Ammospiza caudacuta (assembly GCF_027887145.1). Classification (NCBI taxonomy): domain Eukaryota; kingdom Metazoa; phylum Chordata; class Aves; order Passeriformes; family Passerellidae; genus Ammospiza; species Ammospiza caudacuta. The sequence continues at coordinate 61,063,533 of NC_080598.1, read as the reverse complement.
CCCTGGTTGATGACAGGAGCCAGTGCAGCAGGAGAGCAGTGACACCTGAACCCAGCTATAGCCTTACAGCCTCAGGGTGGGGTGACTGGAGGGGGGACAGTGCCATTAAGGGGGTATGTGGCCATTTGGTGTCCCTGGAAAGCCCTCAGGGAGCTGGGATAGCTGGGACACCCAGTGAGCTTTCACAGGAGGTGGAAGGGGGTTGATTTCACCTCTTATCTTTCTCAGCCTGGGTTTTGTTTGCTCTTTGCTGGCGGTTGGAGAGGGTCTGTCTGGGCTGGGGAAGTGCTGGGTGTCAGCAGGAGCAGCAGTAATTCAGGCAGGACCTTGCTGCCCACATCTGAATTTTGGGAAGGGGTTGTTCCCCTCCTACAGCTGCCCTGCTGGTCTGACAGCCTCCCTCACACTCCTCACCAGGCAGGCTTAACACTGCTACCAGCAATTTAATCTGATCTCTAAATGGCTGCCAAAATTATAAAAATCGCTTTGGCAAGATAAACTACACCAATAAGACTGAATTTCCTGAGAAAAGGGAAACCAGGTTGTGGTGGTCTGAAAAGGATGAGCTGTCAGTGTAGCTACTTGTGAAAAAACACCCAAAGAGCAGCAGAAAATGCCATTTGTTTCTGACTCACACAGCAAAAAATAAACCTACCATCAGTAAAATTTAAAAATATTCACTCTGCTGTCTGGAGGCACAGAGCTTCTGTGCCACCTAGGACTGTCCAGGATGCAGCAGCATGGCTGGCAGGTTGGCTTTGCAGCTGAATTCAGTATTTTCCCAGCCTGTGGGTTCTGTCTGGTTCTTCCAAGTGGAGATGGTGCCTTGTCTGGGCAGCACAGCTGATTTCCTTCCCTGGAAAGCTTGGAGAGGCTGATGCCTGCAAAACAAAACCCATCTGGGTGGGTACCTCAGCCCCTGGTGCTTTTCCCAGAGGTGGCTGGCAGCCTGTGGGCAGTGAGAGTGCCACAGCATTTGGGGGTAAAGCTGCCCTGGTTTTGGCTGGCTCTGCCCTGGGCTGCTTCTGGGGATTTTTGTGCTTCCTAGCAGTCCAAATAAAAAAGGATGATGATGAAAGGAGAGTTTAAAGCAGGCAAATGAGTGTGTCTGTGGCAGGCAGCTATTAGCAAGTAAAACTTGGGGATTTGGGGCTGAGCTGCTCCTGGCATCGGTAGGCTGAGCGTGGAGTGGGTTTAGGTGTGATTCAGCCAGAGGTTTAAGTGTATATTTGGAAGCTAAGCACACAAATAGGTCCTTCAGTGGGAAGGGGAGAGACCCAAGCACTCAGCTTCAAAGGCATCTTCCAAGAAAGCAGTGGCTGGAAATAAATTGCCAGTAACTAATCCCACAAAAAGGGCAGGATGGAGGGTGCTGCCTGCCTGCCTTTCCCTGTGGGCCAGTTCCTAGGGGAGAAGCAGGACCAGACTTGCCCTGCAAAGTGGTCCTCAGGCCTCTATGTGGCTTTTCCCAGGGCCATCCTCATGCAGGGATGTGTGGCTTTGAAGCTGCAATGACTTGCCCCCGATGCTGCTTTGGAAGTGCTTTGGAGTTCATCCCATGGTACCCCCAGGACCACAAGTGAGCTTCTCTCCCCAAAATCCCTTTGGGTGGTTTGATGCTAGGTGTCTCAGAGATGGTGTAGGGATAAAGCCCAAGCATCCTTTTAGCATTCTCAGGTCCAGCTCCTGCATCTCCAGCACTCTCTGTGTATCACTGGGCAAACCCTTCTGCAGCTGCCATCCCAAAGCTGGGCAGAGCAGTGGATGCCTGGTCCCAAATGTTCCAAAGGGACTGGTCTGGCAGCTGGGCTGCTGCTGTCCCACCTTGCATGGCCACCGTGGGGCTGAGCAGACTTTCACATGTGAAAGGAGCTGCAGGCTTGGCCCCTGCTTTAGCCCAGACATTTGTGAGCTCACCAGGCATTGTCTGGCTCGCAGCATGGAAAGATTACAGCCACTGAGATACTTTATCTCTCTCTGTAGATTTATTTTTTTGCCTGTTTGCCTTGCTTTGGGAGAAATTACTGCGCAGTGAGATCACTGGATTTTCCTCCAGCTTGTAATGCAGCACAAGAACATTTTTAACACTTGCTTTTTCCTCCTGTTCTTTGGAGAAGGCTTTGCTGATGTCAGTGCCTCACCGTGTCTCCCTCTGTGAACCCACCACGTCCTTGCTTTTGCTCCCTGTGCATGGGTGTGTATTTTTAGCCCTGCTTTCTGCCAGATACAAACCCACCCCTCTCTCCATCCTTTTCCTGCTGTGAATGGCTCATTTGATTCCCCTCTCCCAGCATTTTTTTTCCCCCTCAAATCAATGTGGCTTTTCAGGAGGGGCACGTCTCTTTCCTGGCAGAATTTGTTTTTCCCCTTCACACTTATTACATCCTCCACGGGGTCTGACAAAAGCAGCCTGGGCTGGTGAGCTGTCACCTCTCATTGCCAGGCTGCTGCCTCTAAATCCCTGTGACAGCAAGTCCTGTGACCCCGTTCCTCTCAGACGGCTCGCCTTCGACAGCTGCTGCCAACAATGATAATTATTGTGGTTATAGATAAGCTTCTAGCTTTCACTGGCCCCTTTCCCATCAAATTGTCTGAGAAGCTGTTTTCTTCTTGCTCTCTGCTGATGCAGAGAGCAGGCTCTTGTTCTTGGCACTGGATTGTGATGATTCCTGAGAAAAGTTTGGTTGTTTTTTTTTTTTGTCCGACCTCTTTCTTTTTAAATGCATTTTTATTGTTGACTGTGCTTTCAATGAGCAAGGGCTTAAAAAGTCACCCTCGTCTTCCCCCGCCCTCCTGGAGATATCATGGTACTTTTCTGTGCTTTTTAGGTGTTTGCTGTGGATGGGGAGTAGCTGCCTAAGCACCCCCTTCTCCCAGGAGCATTTGTGCCTCCCCAAATACCCAGATCCAGCCAATGTCTGCTTTCCATCAGGGTGGAGACTGGTGTTGGTGGTCTGAGCATTCCTGTTTCTGCTTGGGTGTAAAAGTTCTCCTGCAGTTTCACATCCCACCTCAGATCATGTCCCATCCTGGCCAATTCCATTGTAGGGGACAGTAGGGTGACCCCAGGATGTGGCTGCTTGTCACTGCAAGCAGCAGAGGGGATATTTTCCAAGGATTCTGGATTTGTTCCTTGTATGATGACCCCAGCAATTGTCTTGGCCTCTGCTCAGTGCAATCTTTGAGGTAGATTTTAATTCACTCCTTAATTACCAGCCCCTCTCTGGGGTGCTCCCTTGAGGAGGAGGTCAGAGAGGAGTGCAAGATGAGAAACATGGGCTCATAAGGAATGAAGATTTACTTGCCAGGTCTGTAAGATGCACCTGTCTCAATAAAGCTAATCCTTCACTTCCAGTCTTGAGCAAAATATCCCAAGCCAAACCAAGCTCTTGCTACCCTGACCTTAGAGACCAGAACCCTTCCTGTATCAGCTTTAGCTTCCAGAAGCCAACTCCACAGTCTCAGTCTGCTCCCTGCAGAGATGTGGGGGTGAAAAACCCCTCCTTGTTTAATTACTCAGAGTGATCAAGTCAGCTCCCCATCTTCTGTTTGAGCTGCTGATCAGGTTGACTTCCAAGGTCTCATGTCCTGCTCTAGGGTGTGTTTCTGCTTTCAACTCATTCCTTTGAGCTACATCCAGTGTTCCAGCATCACTTGGCAGCACTGATCACTGATACATGGGGTTCCTCAAACAGGCCTTTTCAACTCTTTGGTTTTTCCCTGCATGCAGGTACAGGGAATTACATTTTTTAAGCTGGGTCTGTTGCAATGGCTTTAACCATGACTGCACGCCATGAGAGAGAGAGAGAGAGGATGTAAATGGAGTTGCAGGAGTTTCTGGGCTTTCCCTTTATTTAATTTAGATTATTTTATAGACCACAACGCAAAGAATAAGAAAAATATGTGTGGTTTTGCAATCAAAGTCCTTGCAGGGAGCGGTTCCTTGCAGTCAAATTAAAGTGTAATTAATGGCTGCTGCAGCCCAGGAGGAGCTGAGGGCGTCTCTCCATCTCTCTGTTGCCTCAGCTCAGTGTGGGCTGCTGGCAGAAAGATCCCTGCCAGGAAAGGCCAGCCTGGTGCTGCTTGCTATGACACAGTGGTCTGTGGTTTTGGAAATCTCCAATTTGAGGCTGCATCTTCAATTCCTGTTAGGTGAAGGAGAAGAAGAAAAAGGTGGAGTAGAGGCTGTTTTCCAATATCTTACACTTCCAAGAGCATTGAATCCCTACCCTTCCAAAGAAAACCAAACTGATGGGTTTCCTGGGATGCTGAACATCCGCTTGCCCAAATTTTGCATTTCTTTCTAATTTTTTCCTAGAGGAAGACTCCAGCCAAAGGTGGTGAGGAAAAATGGGAGAGACAATGCTTGAATCCAAGAACAGGAGTGGAAATTGGCCAGATTGTCCTTAAGGGTTGTGGCAGTGGGTTCAGGAGCAGTGCTGAGCTGCACTCCTGAGCCTGGGCTGGGCTCTCTTCCCTGTGGGAATGTAACCTCAGTGGCCCTGTGGCCTTTGGGGTGCTGGAACTGCAGGAGCAGCATTGCTATGGGCAGGAGTTACATCTGAAAGTTATATGTTTAATGTACTGCTTACAATCCTTACATAAAGTACTGTTAAACAGGGAAATAGGGAATGGCAGTGTGGGGAGAGGGAGTTGGTTTGGGGGGTTTGACCCCCTGTTTACAGCAGGGCCGGGGCTGTGCTGAGCCTTGGCAGAGCATGATCCTACCACATTTCTCACACATCCTCCTTCATATCATGCCGGATAGAGCTGTTTGTGATGCTGCTGCTGCATAGGTGTGTAAGGAATCTCTCCCTGACTGCTGGGCTGCGAATAACTCTCCTTTCCCTCCACCTCCCAGGCTGAAACTCTCCAATGACGAGATCAAGCGAGCGATTTTGACGATGGACGAGCAGGAGGACCTCCCAAAAGACATGCTGGAACAGGTGGGCAGAGTGTCTCCTGCTCCTCTGTGGCTGCCTCATGCTGGGACAATGCTGTGCAAAGTGCTTGGGACCAAAAGCACAGCTTGTGCTGGACCCTAGATTTTTTACCAGCCACATGTTGAAAAGGCACCCAGGTGGGCGGGAAAGCAGCTTGGTTGTGGCATCACTGCTGGGAGCAGCATGGCCCCCGTGTGCCATTCCTGTACTTGGGTCTACCCTGGAACCTTAAGGTGAGGCCATTTCACCTTTTTGTGGCTGCAGCTTGAAGTTTGTGCTCCGTAGTGGTTTATTTTTGAAAGGTTTGACAATGTTTTTGCAGTCCTCAAAAGGGGAATCCCATTTTCACTCCCTCTGAATCCCTTTGGAGGCATATTAGTCACCTGTCCTTAAAGCTGAGCTGGTAATTGCACTTTGAGCAAAGATGTGGGAGGATTCATTTCACAAAATTTCCATCTGCTAATAAGTAGAGTTGCAGCAAATGGGAGTCCCTGACTGACACCTCCTCTGGCAGAGCTGATGTTGAAACCTCCTTGGAGCAGACTTAATTCATTTGTTGTAAAAGCTGAGTGATGGCAGGGCAGAGGCAGGAGAGACACTGACGTGATGGAGTAACGTGAGGAAGGTCACAGGGACAGCAATAACACTTATTTCACAGGTGCCTTGGGGTCACTGCCTGTACATGCTGAAAAGGTGTTAGACTGGAGGAAATAAATCACTTTTTAGCTCCTGAAAATGTGTACATGGGTCTCATATACACTGCTGCGCTTTTTCCTTTTCAGCTCCTGAAGTTTGTTCCTGAAAAGGGAGACATTGACCTGCTGGAAGAGCACAAGCACGAGCTGGACCGCATGGCCAAGGCTGACCGGTTCCTCTTCGAAATGAGCAGGTTGGTGCCTCAGGGGACACATTGGAAATGAGCAGGTTGGTGCCTCAGGGGACACATTCTGGCCGTTGGGAATGAGCAGGTTGGTGCCTCAGTGTCTTGGTTTGGAAAGACAGGAGTCTGCTGAGGAAGGCAGGAGCCTCCCTTGACATGGAGAATGTAAACCCTCCCCACCCCTCCGAATTGCTATAGATTTTAAATTAAGGGGCTCTCAGGCAAAAAAATATGGGAGCAGGAAATAACAGTTCTTTAATAGGGAAGAAAAAAGTAAAGGATAAAATAAAACAATGCAGTACACTAGAACAGCACTGAAAGTCAGAACACAGCCTGACACCCTGTTGGTCAGGCTGTTGGCAGCAGTCCAGTTGTGGCTGCAGCCCTCCTGTAGTGTCAGGGGTGGTTCTGTTGGAGCAGGGATCCTGTAGAAAAGGTGTAGTTATCCTCTGAAGATCCAGTGGAAGGAGAGGCAGCTGCTGTTCCTCTGGGGAATCCAGTGGAGAAGCCGTGCTGGTATTCCAGGATCTCCAGATTATATCCAGGTAGGAATGCTTGGCTCCTCCCCCTGGGCGGAGCATCTCCCAATGGGATGCTGTAGTTCTTATCAGCCATGCAGTGACATTCAATAGCTGTTATCAGCAATGTCCCCTCCCGAGGGAGGAGTGATTGTGGTCACTCAAAGAGAGAGATAAGGCAAACTGCCCACTGACAAAAGACAAGTGCCATACAGATGGTAGTAGAAAACATCTTGCCTTGCAACCTGGAACACTCAGGGGACACATTTTGGCCATTGGAAATGAGCAGGTTGATGCCTCGGGGACACATTTTGGCCACTGGCTGCATGGGTTGGTCAGGAGGTGGCTGTTCCATGGAGGCTGCTTGGGAAATAAGCCCTTCTTACTGTTTTTCACATCAAGAAATGAGTGGACCAAGGAGACAGGAGGGCAAGCAAGGTGCTGCAAATTATAAGGATTATTTGTGATGCTCTGGTCCTAAAATCAGGATTGTGTTCCCATACAAGCAGCAGCTGGACAGAGCAGGGGAGAGGGATGGGGAGATGGATTTTTTTGGTGGTTCTGGGTTGATGGTTGGACTGGATAATCCTGAAAGTCTCTTTCAACCTTGATGATTCTGAGATTCTGTGATCTAACCTGGTCAGGTGGAAGGTGTCCCTACAGGGCAGAGGGGTTGCAAATAAATGATCTTTCAGTCCCTTCCAGCCCAAACCATTCTATGATTCATTGTGGCCCAGGTGGGAAGTGCTGTTAGAATGATAACACAGTGCTCCTTTCCCTTTCATCCTAATGAATATTCAAGCCTGATGGATGTACATTTTGTCCTGCTGTGTAGATGAGTCCCACTTGTCACCTCAGGACTGACTCATCTCCAGGGCTCCTGAGACTATATAAAACTGAAAGGAAATGTCATTTCTTCCTGCTCCTGGTAGCAATCATTTAAGACTTAGGAGTCTTCAGGGATGAATAGCTTTATCTATTGCATGCACATCCTCTAGAGGTTCTGGGTTAAAATCTTGAAGCTTCTTATTTGAATTGCACTGAGCTCTTTGAATTTCTTAGTTGAACTTCAAGCCAGTCACTTGTTGGCAAGGTCAGTGAGTTTTACAATTGGAGATTGCACTGGGAGATCAAAAATAGAAATGCTTCCATCCTCCCTGAGCAGTGCACCGAGGATGGGCTGTGTGCTTGCTGAGTGTCACAGGCAGGCAGGATGGAGCTGTGCAGCTCAGACCTGAGCCCTCAGGGCTCACTGACACTCAGAATTAGCTTTTCTATCACAGGTCACCTTTCTTCTTCACAGGCTCTCACCCAAGTGTTGTTCCCATGCCTTCATCCCTTGGAAAGCACAATGTGCTGATGCAAATGTTTTCCTTGATTTTTAATTTTGCCTTGTGGTCTGTAACTGAGTGTGATGTCTTTGTCACCTCTGATTAGTACAACAGTGCAGTTCATGCCTCTGTGTGTGAGCATGTCTCCCGTGAGTCCTTGGTCCTGGTGACTCCAATCAGACTGCCATGTGCATACCAGTGAGATCTTGGTTAGCATAAACACAACTGACACGAGCACAGCCATCACTGACTTGCCCAGGAAAGGGCCTTTCCAGCCCAGTCCATCATTCTGATGATCTGGACGTCCAGTTTCATTAGTTCTGGTCATAGGTGAGCCTCTCTCCAGCTGCAGCTCATCACAAAGCCACAGGGAGCCCAGACCTCATCAGCACCTTTGCTCAGGAGTGATTGTGAAAGAACTGTTTGTTCATAGCAGTGGGGTGTAAAGATGCACTTGTTGAACCTGCTGAGTTAAGGGGATAGGCTCAAGCATGTACTCAAAAGCCCACAGGGAGCCACCCCAGGACAGCTGTACCTTCAGTTGTCATTTTTTCCCATTCCAGCACAGTTTCAGGGAGAAAAGAGGTCATTGTTTTTTAATCACCCTGGCTCAAGCATGCTTTGTGAGCACAGCTGTGAGCAGTGGAGCAACAGAGCTCTGCCTGGAGCAAGCAAAGCTCAGCCTGCTCCTCCTCCTCCTTGTTTTCCAGGATAAACCATTATCAGCAAAGGCTGCAGTCCCTCTACTTCAAGAAGAAGTTTGCAGAGAGAGTTGCAGAGGTCAAACCCAAAGTGGAAGGCAAGTGGCAAAGATCTGCTTAGGGACTTTGTGCCAGCACAGGGATCACTCCCAGGAAGAGCATCCTCTGTGCCAGGATGAGCCTGGATGGAGCTGGCAGTGATGGGAAGGGAAGGGAAGGGAAAAGGGAAGGGAAGGGGTTGGTGGTCACTCTTTGGGGGTACTGAGGGGGTTGCTGGTGGGCTCTTGTGGCAGGGGGTAATGTCCCACCTCTCTCTGCTTTCAGCCATCCGTGCTGGCTCCAAGGCCGTGCTGCAGAGCAGCAGCCTCCAGCAGCTCCTGGAGGTGGTCCTGGCCTTTGGGAACTACATGAACAAGGGCCAGAGGGGTAATGCCTTTGGGTTTAAGATCTCCAGCCTCAACAAGATTGCAGACACCAAGTCCAGCATTGACAAGTGAGCAGCCCCTGCCCTTATCCTTGGTACCATCCACGGGCCCCAGGGGTGTTGGGGGGATGCAGGGGTCATTACCTCTGGGACTTGGGTAGGTGGGAGCAGTCCCCTCCTCCTGCTGCCCAATTTGGCACACCCAGTGATGTGAGTGTGCATTTTTTTGAGCAGGACAGCTTTCAAGGGAAGCCAAAATTCAGATCAGCACAGTGATTGATGGGGCCTTTCCTTCCTGGGCTGGCTAAATTCCAGCCAAGGCTGATTAGGATGGTCATCTTCCAAATGCTTTTTAACCCCTTAGGAGATACCAAGAGCCAGAGAAAGGATTCCCAGGGGCTTTTCTCCACAGGAACTCCCTCTGCCTCTCTCCCATGCTGATACAGCCGTTGCCTGGTTTGCTTTACCCTGCTGAGCTCTGTTCACAGAGCAAGAGGAGCTGGGTCAGGTCTCAAACCTGCCTGGTCTCATCCATCAGTAAAGAGCAGTGATGCTCAAGTCACCTCCCCTGGGTTCCTCCTGTGGAGAACCCTTCCTTGCATGGACCCTTCCTCTGCCCTGTAGCTGTGCATGGGACAGACCCCTCGCATGTCCCCACACAGCAGCATCCTTGCAGAAATCCTCAAATAGCTCATTACTAGGGTTGGGGTTTAACCAGGGGTTTTGATTGAACAATGAACCCCCCAAGATGCTGCCACACTGACCTCTCTGCTCCTCTCTCCTAGGAACATCACCTTGCTGCACTATCTCATCACTGTTGTGGAAAAGAAATATCCCAAAGTGCTCCGGCTGCACGAGGAGCTGAAAGACATCCCACAGGCAGCCAAAGTCAAGTAAGCAGGGTTGAGGTGGCACTTAGGCAGCCCTGGGAGCACCTCTCCCCTCATTTCAGCCTGCTTTGCCATGTCACCCCACCCCAGCTCACCCTCCTGGCCAGATCCTGGCTGCTGGGCTGGGTATCCCGTGCCACGGCCACGCTGGCCCAGCACTCAGGAGCAAACATCACCTGGCAGCTTTAAATCCCAGCCCCTTGCGGTGAAGGCTCTAAACTTGTGAGCTTGGGGGAGGAGAGCTGCTTGGAGCAGCCGCTTCCTGCTGTTATCTCACCACAAAAGCATTTAATTAATTTCTAATGGTGCATTAAGTAATGCGGGAGGAAGCGGTTGCGGTGTGGCTGCAGATAAAGGGCAGCTGTTTATCCTCATGTGCCAGGGAGGCTCTGCCTGCAGCACGGGCAGGACCAGGCAGCTGTGGGAGGGACTCACCTGCATCCAGATTCTGCCAGCATGGAGTTTGTGGGCTTTGCAACCAGATTTTTAACTCTGCCCAGTGACCTGTTGGGAAGAGGCTGCCCCAGTTCAGCAAAGCCCTTAAACACAGCCTGAGCCTTTAAGATCAGGAGGAATCTGCTGTTCTGTTGCCCTGCAAAGCCCTCAAGTGTGTGCTGAAGTACCTCTGAAATCAGCGAGGCTCAGTTTTGGTTTTAAACTTCAGCTGGAGTTTATGGGCTTTGATGCTTCAGGGATGTGAGCAGCAAAGATCACAAATTTCTGCAGGCAGTTGTGTTAGCTGTGGACATGAAAAGGGGCTGAAACTGCAGCCCTTTAGAGGGGATGCAGCTAGAACAGGTTACCCAGAGAAGTTATGGATGTCCTCTCCCTGGCAGTGTTCCAGGCCAGCTTGGATGGGGCTTGGAGCAATCTGGGATGGTGGAATGTGTCTCATGGCAGCAGGGTTGGAGCTGGATGGGCTGTGAGGTCCCTTCCAACCCAAACCATGCCGTGATGCTATGAAATATACATGGAGTTTACAGTGGCTTGAGGGTCTTCTAAGCTTCCAAGGTCTCTTGTAGCAGTGGTGGGTTCCTAGGGAAGATGTGTGTTGGACAAAACAAGGATTCTCATGTGTAAAATGCAAAATAATCATGAGCCAGGGGTTGAGCACAGTGACAAAACAAATCTTGGTGTGCAGGCTCTTCTGCCAGAGGGTGGT